>NC_091817.1:49167290-49475624 GCF_041296235.1 Equus asinus | reverse complement strand
CCCACCACAGACCGGCCAGGGGCCACGCCCCTGCGAGGTAGAACCCACACGGCTCCCGCATGGGATGGGACAAGAATCTCGTGATATTTAATTTGAAGGAAATATGACTCAAAAAGTATGGTCCGCTGGCAGAACAATGTTCCAGGATTATGTAAATGTCATAAAGACTTCAGATCTCACTCCCAGAAAGGAAGTTCCCGCGGGCTCGGCCTGACAAAGCCCACCACCAGCAGTGGCAGTGAGCGAGCACAGACGCGCTTCCTCCGCTTTCCTGCCCAGGTAACAAAGAGGAGAGGTACCTTCTCAGAAACTGGGCGCTGACGCAGAAAACTGTCACTCAATACAAGCAAGAACAATAGGAGAAATCCGGTGACAAACGTGACCTAACACAGGACGGGTGGGAAGGGGCTCCATGGCCCCCAGCAGCAGGAAGCAGGTGGAAGATGAGGGCAAGGGGCTTGGTCATCAGCCCCTGCATGACTGTTGGCTGCTCTGTAAGGATTCGGAGTGTTGCTGCATAATGATTCTTAAATGGTTAATCCTATTGGATAAGAATCTAATATTAAGCAGATGAGAGGGTCCGTGGATCTATGAACTCAAAAAGAACAATACTACGTAAATTTCTTTGTGGGTTTCTAGAATGCGGGAGGATTTTCTGTTCTCCAGAGTTGAGGTAGCCATTCAACACCTTTCCCCCATAAAACTGGAGCGAGCCCGGTGTTGTCAGCTTTTAGTAAATCAAACACCAACGTTCATACCAGGACTGGCAAAGGGCTCCCATCACATGGGGACCTGGGAGAGGCCACGTCTGGCTGATGGAGAAAGAGCCTGAGATTTCTGAGCGCTGTCCCCTTGTGGGCACGACAGAGAGACGAGGTGGGGACGGAAAGGGAAGGGGGGAGACAAAGAGGTGAGGGGAGAGGGCAGGAGATGGAACAACAGGCGTTCCTGCCCCCAGCACGGCTGAGTTCCCTGTCAGCCCTATCAGTGACATCGAGTGGAGTGGGGTGTTTGTGTCTTGGGAAACACTCTCCTTCGCAAATATATTTAGAAAACAAAACTGTTACAAGCAGGGTAACTTAATAGGAACAAGAAGCAGCCAGATGATAAAATAACACCAGAAAGGATTAGCTAAACAGATTTACTAGAAAAAGGCAGCTTCATATGAACACAGACTGTTTTTAAATCAGAAAGCAGTTTCCTCTAGAAAAGAAAAAGTTGCAGATATTAAACTCCTCCAACCACTGTCAGTGTCAGTGCTGCCTTTACTAAGTTCTGTCTCCGGCTGGAGGCCCTGCAGAGGTGACTGACAACGGAATCAGGAGGAGGTGGGAAGGCAGGACGAGACATTACAGAGAAAAACAATCAGATTAACAAGTTATCATCTATGTAGCAACATAGAGAGTGGTCGTACAGTAGTTTTATTATTTTGTGGAGAGGCTGCTAAGAGGAGTTAGTGGGGCCTTGGATGAGGGAGCAAAAGAACAAACATCAAGCATCGGCAGGTGACTGCCGGGTGGGACGGACTGACGAGGTGCGCTGGTGAACTTAAGCGAGGTGGCAGCGTGGGGTGAGGATGAAGGAAGGGGCAGCACAGAAAGCACTCGGAGAATTTTCGGAAGGTAGCTCTTCCAACGTAAACTCTGGGAGTCCCTCCTGAGTTGGGAACTGGGCAGGAGCTCGTGTGCCTGCCGTACCTGCCCACAAAAGCTGGACTCTCTGCCGTCATGATCTATGTGGGACGGTGTCGTTTGTAATTGTGCACAGTAACGTAATACTAACGTAATCTAAAAACCTGACTCTATTTCAAAAATCCCCAGTGGAATTTTGCTCAGAAATAGAGACAGACAGAAAGGGAAAATCAAAGGCAACACACCTACTTTTCTCATGAATTAAAGTTTAGCAACATTTTAATTAGAATAAAATTTCACTTCCAGTATAAATAGGAATCACTAAATTGTCAAAAACAAAGAGAAAGCTGCTACTGCTGATGAGAATTACTGATGACGACCCTGCCCTCTCCCGCCCTAGACAGGACATCTACCCTGAGCAAGAGAAACAAGCCGAGGAAACCGGCTGAGAGCCGATGGCTCCCGGGCCTGGCCCACAGCCTTGTCACCAAGACAGCCCCAGCTCACAAGAAACAACTGTGGGTTTGCTTTAATTTTGCATTTCTTGGGCTTTTTGGCTATTTTCCAAGGCAGCTATGTTATATTTGTATATTAACACTGCTTCAAGACTCTGATTAAAACCTCATGTGTATGTTCAAGAAACTTTCAAACTAGGAAACTCCAATTTAAGCAAATGCTTTAAGGTCTGTCACACTTCTCCCAAGGTGCTCTGAGGATCCAAGAGAAAACCCAAGGGGTGGGGCCGTCCCTTCATTTCCGAGTCCAGGAATGCACATTCTCCACGTCCCCTTCATAGCAGACGTCAGACCCTCATGGAAGATGACAGGAATGTCCACGGGTGTTCCAGAGGGGAGTACGCACTTGGTTTTAATAACAACAAGTATTATTATCATGATAGTAAATGAGCTCTATGTTTACAGTACGTAAGTTATGTTTTATAAAAAAGGAACATCCTCCAGACTCTCTTTCATAATTATTCAGATGTCATAAATATGTCTTTAATACAAACTCTTCGAAAGGACACAAAAATGTAAATCCTCAAATATATTAGAAAGCAAATCACTCTCTGGAACCCCTCACAGCTGGGACACTTCACTTTGTAAAGACAGTTCACATCAGGGGTGCTTAGTTACTTTTTATCGGAGATCAGAAAAAAGGTGGTGATTGGAGTTCACACATGAACAAAAGAATATTCTAATATATAGCTACCGTACAAACACAGTCATCGACAACATTCATTTAAATTCACAGAAAACAGTGATGAACAGAGTTTCATCTGTAAGGCAAAGAGCTACACGAAACCCCCAAAGCAGCAGATGTAGCCCAGGGCCCCACCCTCCACATGTCCACGTCTTTCACGGCATCTGTGGCCACCAGGAATGAAAGCCAGTTTTTCCCCGGGGTTGAGGGGGAGGCGCCCTCCGCTGCTCGCCCCCTCCCCACAGCAGTGCAATGTCTGGCGATCCACCACAGAAGCAGGCAGGAAGCGAGACCAGGTGAGCACTTACCTGCCCATCCTGTCCCACGTGGTGTATCTGTAGATTGCCCTGCAAAAGGGATGAAAAAATGAGAGGTCAAGGACAAACATGACTTCAAGACATAATTAGACAGAGGTAGGCACTTCCCCATGCCATTTGTGAAGAACCAGCAAAACCAATTCTACAAAAGCTCAATCCTTTGTGGCAAAAAAAACCCCAAAACAAATATTTAAGCTGTGTTTACAGGTACCATTTTTTTCTTTTCTTTTTTTGAGGAAGATTAGCCCTGAGCTAACTACTGCCAATCCTCCTCTTTTTGCTGAGGAAGACTGGCCCTGAGCTAACATCCGTGCCCATCTTCTTCTACTTTATATGTGGGACGCCTACCACAGCATGGCTTGTCAAGCGGTGCCGTGTCCACACCCAGGATCCAAACTAGCGAACCCCGGGCTGCGGAAGCAGAACATGCGCACTTAACCGCTGCGCCACCTGGCCAGCCCCCATTTTTTCTTATAAAAACAAACAAGCAAACAAAACAAACCAACTCAAAAAATCCATTGCCCCTGGTCCTGACCCCAAATGAAAATGTCATTTTTTTCTAATCTTTTATTTCAAAACAACTTCAGACTCTCAAGAAGAATCAAAAGTAGTGTGGAGAGTGCCACGTCCCCATCGCCAGCCTCCCCGCTGGGCCACCTCATATATGACGTCACATTAGCACGGCCAGGAAACCGACAGGACTCAATGCAAGTAACCAGACCACAGGCCTATGGGATCTCACCAGTTGGAAACTCATTTTCATTCGTTTAAAAAATAATAATAATTGTTTTTAAGTCCAGTAGGCTCTGATAAATGTTTCTTTTCAGATCTCTTCATTTTGACAAAATAATTAATTTTTAAATGAACAGGGTAAGGTTTTATTGTGATAAGAAGACTAATTGCACATCGTTAACTTGTTGCAAAGTAATCTTTAGTAATATCAGCAATTTCTTCTAATTCATGGCATTCAATTCCTAATGGAAACAAAAAATACTGGATTAATACAGACAAGAGGGATTCAGTTATGTAAACTAAAAAAAATGGGCAAAATTGATAATAAATGGAATTTCAAGAAGCATTCTAAGGATTTTTTAGCAAAAACAACATAGAAGCAAATGTATGTTGATTTTCTCTTTTCCTATGACATCAACCTCCTTCCTTTCAGAGGGCTGCCAGCAAAGGGACCCTGATGGAGAGCGCGTGCTTCCAGAGTGGCAGGGGTCTTGGCTGATGCCTCTAAATTGCTGGTGTGGCCTCCACTTGTCTGTCCCTTTACAAAGGAAGCCTCCTGCCCCTCGACGGAACGCCTTCAGTTAGCCTGCGGGCCTACAGCACCACTGCCGCATCTCCCGGTTGCACCCCACCCTACACTGAGCTAATGGATTCCTCTCCCCGTCACCGTCCGGCTCACAGACACGCAGGCCCTGCTTTATGCAGAGTGAAGCCCCGCTCCTTAACTTTGACGGTCAGGCCTTCCAGGACCTTCTGCGCTCTCCTTCATCTACCTGACGCCCCAGCCACACCTACGTGCCTTCTCCCATTCAGTCATCTGGCCACACGCTGATTAGGGAACTGATTATTCCTAGGAATGAACCAATCCCCTCATTGACCAGCATTTATCTTTCCATCCACAGGAATTCATTTAGCCATGTATCCTCGTTCTCGCCCCAGAACCTCTGCTCATCTCTTCCCTTGCTGTCAGGAGCCCGGACTCAAGCTCTCACTACAGCAGCCACACCTAGCACAGTCATCGGCTCAGACTGGAGGCCCAGCAAGCATCTCATACACGGCTTGGTGGGCGCACCTACCGCTGTACCTACTGCTGCCTCCACCTCGGCCCTGGGTTCTGAGAAGTGAAAAGTCAGAGGGAGGTTAGTGTCCTATTCACTTAAGGAAGGTAGCCTGGGTCACCACTAGAACCTGAGGATAAACGGTCACAAAGTAGCTCTGGAAAGCCATCAGGCACCACTAAGCAAGTCAAACACCTCCCTCAAGAGAAGTCTCCTGAAAGGTCTTCAACAACCCAGGACTTTCACAGTTGCTGCTGGCTCTGTGTCAGCTTTTGAACTCAGTCTGTGGGGAACCTGAGAGCCGTGTAACACACACCACAGTGCAGGTCAGGCACGAGGCTGGGACCATCTTTGGGGCCTGCTTCAGCTCCCGGCCCATGCTGCAGGGGGCACGCCGTTCCACACCACGCCCAGCTAGTGGAGCATGTGCACTGCTCAGCAGCCACGGGACGAGGTCCAAGGAAGGCAAGGGCACTGAATCTGACACTGACACTGTCCTGTGCTGTAGGAAACGGCCAACAGCGTCCCTGTAACAGATGGCCACCGACCACCCACGCCCTGTATAGGAGGCTGGAAAGAGAAGGTGTTGCCCAATGGGCTCGTAGATCATCAGCGCCATGATCAGCCAGCTCACAGGGTCAACATGACCTTCACACACCAAACCCCGATACGCATATGCAGCAGCCCTTGAGCACTGGAAGGGCTCTCACATTCTGTCCTTATCACGGATTAAAATGAAAGAAAAGTGGAATGTCAAAGCACCGACACCAGTCATAAGCAGCCTGGATCTCATGAACCTAAGGCAGCTGAGGCAATCCTAGAAATACAGGTATGTGGAGGGCCTTGGAAGCCGCACTGAAAGCTCACAGGACTCACCTGTGCGGCCTCACCAGATCCCAACCACCCCGCAACACGGCACTGGTCCCACAGTGCAAGGACAGAGCCGAGGAGAATGTGGAGGTGACAGCCGCAGGGGCAGGGCCCCACCTCACGCTCTTCCTACTCTAGCACACTGGGATGCCCCCGGGCAGGAGCTCAGGTCTGCATCTCAGACGGCAAGTGGGGTGGGCAAGGAGAGAATGGTGTTTAGAGGCAGTTCCAGCCAGGAGTAAAAACTCAACACAGCAAGTGTTCACAAAGACAACCACGTGGGGTTGCAGATGAACCAGCAGTGCAGCAAAGGCAAGAAGGCGTGGAGAGGAGGCAGGGCCTGGGGTTTGTGCCAGAGGGAACAGGAGTCGAGTGGCCACTGCTGGATGTCGGTGTCATCTGGGGACTCCCAGCTGTTCACCTCATTTGACAAAGATCAGAGTTGAAGGAGCCCGCTGGCACAGAGGGGGCGGGCCTGGGCAGTGCTGGCGGCCACAACTCACCTCACTGTCCTGCGTGATCTGCACCTGCTCCCCTTGAGGCACCTGGGCGATGTGGAGGTGACCCTGTGGGATCCGCAGCAAGAGAAGACACCAAGAAGCATCAGAAGAAAATGAAAACAAGACGAAACAGGAAACACTTTCTGAAACTTTGTTCTTGATTATCTGCTCACAATTCAAGAGAAGACAACTAACTCCTGAATCAGGCAATGTAATATGTGCATGGCACAGGCTTATTAAATAGCCTCTTGGAAGTTAAACTTTTAGTATATAACACATACAGAACATTCTGCAGTCATTTTTAAAGGAGCAATGCAGCCTAGGAAAAATCTGTTAAATCTTTGAATGTTACTAAACAAGCAAATTTAAAAATTTGAAGGACACATAGAAAAGAACAGAAACAGAAATTTTCCAGAAAATTACAATGACAGCTTTTTTAAAAATCATACTATCAACTGAGAGGGACAAGAAAGCTTGGGGACTGTCAGGCAGTCTCTGCGACCTGGGCTGCGGGAAGGCTCCGCTGAGGTGTGTGGGGGTGATGTGCACATGTGTCTACACTGAAAACAGGTCAGGCAAATTTTCTTAAACCAAAGAAACACTTACATGACTATTTAAACAGCTGGAGGAAACACTAATAAACGTGGTTCCAAAAAATCAAAGAACCCAACTAGAGTGCATTTCTGTTTGTAGATACAGGCAAACAAATAATTCCTAAAATCTTAACTTAGCTAGAGGAAACAAATACCCACTATCTTATTTAAAATTCTACCTTAATCAACATGGGTCTTAAAATAAACGACTGTAGAATTTTCAATGCTTTCATTTTACTGTGTCTGTGTAAACCCTCTAGCAAAGTTATCTATTCTGGAATTCTTTCAAAGAACTTTGTTACTCATAAGATAAGAGTAACTGCCTTTGTGACTGTCACACAAAGAATTCACTATTTATAACTGCCTCATCTCCTTTGGAAGAAGAAGAAAAACCCTATTAAAAATACTCGTCAGCACTTTCTGCAAGCCCACCCTTTCCAGGCAGAGTGCTGAGTGTAACATCAAATGGAGGCCGCCCTGAGAGAGGAGTCAGGTTCCAGCAGAAGCCCTGGCGATGCAGGCATGCAACAAGAGGCTGGGTGTGACTTAGCCATCAACAGGATCCCAGGGCACGCTGGCAAACTCCCGCCCTCCTGCTCTCCTGGGCCACAGGCCCCTCGGGGAGTCTGGGGGAACTTCCCTGGGCCGGCATCGTGTGAGGAAGGGGAGGCAGGCTGTGACGGGCCCCCACTGAGCCGAGTACCCACACAAGCTTAGTGATTGTCAGACAGTCCAAAGGAAGCGCTGTGCTACAGCTAAGGCCACCAGCTTTCTCCACTGACCCCCGAAGGAAACACTGTCTTCTTCCCACAGCAAAAAGGTGCCCAAGCTTCTGAACTGAGAAAACATCTATGCTACATCTTTGATGCCTCCTGGGAGGACGGACAGAAGTAGGGACAGCTTAATGGCCTGACCCTGAGAGCCGACAGTGGCCACCTGGTATAGTACACATACGAAGCCACGAGGGGCCAGTGACAATGACATGTTCGTTTGGTGACTGCCCTCATCTGTGAAACGTAAGAGCTTGTACCACTCACATCTTCTAATTTAAAAGGGCACTTTTACCTCGACCCAAGCGATCAATGTGATCCAGAAACACCGGGAGAGCTGGTGGTGGGCTCCCCGCTCCCTGGGCCACACCCTCCCCTCTCTGTCCAGAGGCAGACTAGCGAGAACGGTACATACTACTTGGACCTGGCCGTCCTCTCCGATCTGGTGGATCTGGACCTGCTGGGCGTTGGCCAGGGCGTAGTGCAGGGCCTGCTGCGGGGGCTGCTGCAGCTCCGTGGCAGGTGGTGGCGTGCTCATCATGGTCTCTGCGGGGAAACGTAGATGGTCCTTAGCAATCAGCCAGCAGACAAGCCATGCGGGCAGACCTCTGAGCTTCCTCCTCTGCCCCAACCCAAATTCTCACAGAGGAGGAAAGGAAATTCTGCATTCCTAGACTCCAGTCAACGCGTCCCAAGGAGGAGCCAGGGCCTTTTGTAGAAATCATTAGTAACAAGTGTTCAATAACCGATATTTCTGATCTGCAGACAGAAGGAGTCTACAGACCTGATTATTCATAGACACGGATGATTCCTCATCCACTTAAATGAAGTCCCTCTGGATGTATCAACGAGAAGGAAAAGTAGAAATAAACTTGAGACTAAACTGTTTTAGACCAGAAATAAGTAATATTTGCCCATGAATAATTAAACTAACTGGGGAAAAAAGCTCCACCCACTCATTTAAAGATATACTTCTAATAAAATTTTACTTTCTATGTTTAATCCAAAATGAGATATGCTTGTTTTGATGTATTAATTTTAATGTAATGATATCTCAATCAGAAGAATTTTTTTAAACACTTAGAATATTAAGGGCTCAGAAAAGATTTTAATTTTACATACACACACACACACACACACACATATTTTTGTTGCAGAGTTATAATGGATTGATCAATAAAAATCTTTAAAACACCAAAACTTATACATTAGGATGAAATTCCATGAGAGAAGTGGAATGTTAAGATGAAAGGAAGGAAAAAAAGAAAGATGTAAAACGTCTGATTATGAAGAAAAATTTTTCAATGTATTTTTTAATAGCTTAATGATAGGCATCAAACTGACATGGTAAATAAGATTCTACAACACATTTCAAAAAGTAATATAATATTAAAATGTTAATACTTGCAATATGCCAGACATTACATCCTTTTCAATTATTTAAAAGCATAATGGAACATTTTAGGTGTCAACATTTTAAAATGTCAACTTGAAAATATGCAAGGAAGAACACACTTTTCAAACCTCTTTAAGAGGGTATGTGACCAAACATTTACAGTCCACTTCACTAGTTAATCAGAACCATATAACTAAGTGGATTCCCAAATAATTTCTGTTCCAATGTTAATAAAAATCAGCTGATTTTTCTCGTTCTCAAATGTTTCAAAGATATAGCCAAGAGGAGTGACAGACTCCAGGTTTTAAAAAAACCACAGAAGATACGATTTGTGGGTATGATGTACACAGTTCCCAAACCTAAGATTCAAATTACTGAATTTACCATTTAATCAACAGCCCCCTATAACTTACACAAGAAGACAACGTAAGTCTATGTTTTATGATTTATGCCAATATCAAAGTCCAGTGCAAAAAACTGCATTGGTTACTTGCTTGTGATCAAGAATGATCCAAGAGCCATAGCAAGTGACTGCAGACAAGAGTGCTCACATTGACGTAAGGCCAAGGGAGAGCACGGAGAAGGTTCCAGATTGCACCACCCCTGGAAGAGAGTGAAGTGAAGGGCGGGCCCCTTGAAGGCCCCTCTCCCCGCTCCCCTGGCCTGGCTCTTCTCTGTGTCCAGAGGAAAGACAGCTGCACACACAGAGCTGCGGGCAGTGGACTGTCAAGGGTGGGTTCTTTGCAGCTGTAAGACACTGGGTACTAAAGAGACGCCCAGTAAGGCCTTCCATGCACCAGCAGACCTGCAGGGGAAAATGCTGACTCCTACTTGAAACAATAAAATGCATCATCTCAAACTCAAGCACATATAAAAGTTTACACAGTGTTGCCAGATAGGAGAGTGCAATACAAATGTTTTACCAAACTTATTTTTTAAAAATCTCTTGAAGCTAATGATTTTATGGTTTGTGTTCAAATTGGCTATACCAATTCAGCTTGAAATAGACCAGCCTTGGCTCAGAATCGCATTTATAGCGTTTACTTGGAAGTTCCTTTTTTGTCTGCTGATAATTCGATCAACAAGACAACTCTAGCTGGAATTACCACCAACTCCAAATTTATGGAATCCTGGCTTAATTACATTTTACTGAATTATTTCTCTCACCAGAATAGTCTTAAATATCAGATTCGCTTTGTTAGGCCAAGACTATGCAAAAGGAATTGACAAAAATGCCAGAAGTCCCTTTAACTAACCACCTACTTTGCTTTATCTAATTTTAGCCAAGTATGCAGTATATTAAAATAGAGAACAAATAAACCAACAGAAACTTACAAAGCAATGTACTTTAAAAAAAAAGTCTGACAAAAGAAGAACACGTTCTGTTTCTCTCAAAGCGCATTCTATTCCAGCTTGTGAGGGAGCCGCCCTGGGGCTGGGAAGCCTCGGGCTTCTAGCAGACTCCAGGAAGGCAGGCTCGCCCCTGCTGCGCTTTATTAGCAGGAGCCTGAGGCTGCATACAACAGCTCAGAAACTTATCCTTAGTTCTCCCTAGACAAATAAACACCTAAAGGCCAAGGGACCATAATTATGCTAATCTCCCTCTGTTTAAGAACCCCACCTTGAACTCGCTCCCACTCCAGACACTGGGCACAGAGACCGGGGTCAAGGCAGCAATGGCCTCATGTGGTACAATATCCATCTCCCGAGAGTGGGAAGACAGCTGACTCAACAGGAAAACAAGGCCAGCCCTGCCGCCTGGGCCCAAGGCCCTGTGCCCCTGAGACAGCCGCCTGTCACCCAGAGAGGCAAGGCGCTGCCTGAGTCTGTGGTTCTTCAAAGCCACCTGGAACCAGCCAGCTGACGGGATTTCTCAGACAGAGTCCACTCCAAAAGGCCCATCCTAAGACACCGAGCTCATGCTCCCACACGCTGAGCCTGCCTGGGGACAGAGGCCCTGAAGACAGGCTCACACGGTGGCTGTTCACCATCCAAAGAGGCTAGTGGCACCCAAGAATCATGCAAAAACACAGCATCTCAGAAGAAATACTGACATATTTACAAACAGAGTAACTGAAGAAACGAGCTACCATTAAACTGGATTACTGTCATTCAGTTGAAAGAAACACTAACACGTGGAAGAGAAACAAACAATAATAAGTAAATAAGTATAAAAACAAATTATAAAATCACCAGCCACATAACACGTCAAACCCTGCGTGGAAGGTAAAGACAGCCTGAGTCCCCAATCACAAGGTCAGGAGCAGACTCAAGGTCAGCCGGCCCAGCAACCCAACCATGGCTTAGCGGACTCAACACCCCGGCTCCTGGCAGACCAGCTTGAGGCATCCCTCGGGGACCTGCGAGAAGTGTGGAGCCTCAGGCCACTGCACGGAGGTACTCTACTCTGTCAGGATCTAATGTAACAGAGGCGGTCAGCCAGGAGAAGTACTGCTCCACTCCTCCTCGGGCACCTCCAGAGCCGGACGCCCAGGGCCAGAGCAACCCTCACGCAGAGAGAGCTCTCGCATCTCAGCACTCCTCCTCGTTCGCTCAGGACGTGCTCTGAGAGCTGCTGTGTGTCCAGCTCTGTGCTGAGCCACGTGGGCCCCAGAGTGAAGAGGCGAAACCCCAGCTGGGCTGCAACCTACCTCCTGGAACCTACACTCCCCACGCCCACCCTCCGAGGCCCACAGAGCCAGTCTAGCTCTTCAGGGAGCACTGCTTCAGCATCCCCCACAACTGCTCCCTCTCTAAGTGCTCAAGACAGAATTCCTAATGTTAAGAGAAAGGCCTGGATTACTCATGGGGAGGCTTCAGTACAGGCCACTCACAAAAGTACTGTTTGGGGCCACAACCTGTGTGGCCCACAGGAGCCGGCCCCCTCCGCTGCAGGAACCACCAGCAAGTTAAGGCGAGGTGTCCAGTAACTACCAAAACCACCAGAGGAAAAGCACTTCCTGAGGTCGGGTTCAGACAGAATAAAACTCTGAGAGGACTCCAAGTGACCTGCTTTGTCACTGCGGTGTTTCCAGAGCAAGAGTTCCAGCCAACCCTGCCCACCACTGCCCCTGAATCCTGACCCCGACCCCAGTCAGGGCTCAGGTTCTGAGAGCCGCTGCCAAGGCAGCCACTATGGGAGTTAAAGAGAAAAGAAAAATGTTTTTGTTAAAATATTTTGAGATGTCTTGGGTGAAAGGCAATACTAAAGTCGTACTGCCATTCCTAGTGAACATTTTTCTGGGGAAAAACAAGCCCTCCAACAAAGCCTGAAAGGAAAGTCTAAGGGAATTTGTTCCCACTGTCTTGCAGATAAGTCTAACTGAGCTCCTGAACTCAAAAGAGGCGTAAAGAGAGTTTAGTATCCACCCCTTCCCTTCGTACGTAGTCACCATGCAAATGTTAATAATAAGCCAGCAGTAAGCTAAACTGCCAGGCAGAGGGAGGAAGCGATGCAGCTGCTCCACGCAGCGCCGACAGGGTCCTGATCGAACTCCTGCTGCTGCTTCGGACCCAGGCGGCATCAGCAGCAGAGGCCCTGGTCTGACACCCTCCGAGCAGAAACTTCACGGAGAGCCTCCAACGGGTCTGGCTGAGGTTCCCCGCCTATCACATAAGCAGCACTCCCTAAATAACTTATACGGCATGAGTGTGCACAGAATCAGTCACTGGACTCTGAGCACAGTTGTAGGTCCCGCTGGGTGAGCCAGCCTCGCCCTGGACCGTTCCCCCGAGGCCTACAGTGCGAGCTGCTCCGCGGCTCTTCTACCAAGCGCACCTCAAGCGCTGTACAAGGACGAGGACACATGTACCTCAAGTGCTGCATGAGGACAAGGACACACATACCTCAAGCTCTGTACGAGGATGAGGACACCCATACCAGAAGCGCTGTACGAGGATGAGGACACCCATACCAGAAGCGCTGTACGAGGATGAGGACACCCGTACCCAAAGTGCTGGACGAGGACGAGGACACGCGTACCTGAAGTGCTGTACGAGGACGAGGACGGTGTTCTCCTGGAGAAGCTCTTGACGGCCAGGCTCTGGCCTCGCTGTTTTCGGCGCCAGGCTGTCCGACACTTGGAGTCGATGCTCTGTTTGATCCGATACCAGTCAGATTCTGTGATTCCGAATTTATAGAACAGGTGACCTGAAAGAACACACCCCAAATAAAAGCACCATGAGACGAAGGCCTTCTCCTTGGGTCCTGGCTGTCTGGGAACAACCTGAACACAAAAACGTTACTGGGGCCAGGACCTCCCCCTACAGGCACGCCTGTCCTATGTTATAAATTCCTCTCATTTATTTAACTTTGAAATGACTGCCCTCATCCACTCACACCATATGCAAGTACGGCAACGAGGTAGGTGCTGAGGGTTCATACAAGCCGCCCAGACACTCCACACTCACACCCTTCTCTCCACTCTGATTTCACAGATGGCACTTAATGTCCTGAACATGAAGGATAAGATCGAGGATCCCGGCCATTTTATCAGGACTGCCTTTCCAAATGCCAGCTCAGGATTCCTTCTGTTCCCTCCACCTGCCCAGCTGTCTCCTTCACTTTCAAGTTCTGGCTCAAATGCAACCTCAGTAATCCAGCCCTGAACCAGGCCAGAGTCCCTCCCACCTCCACCCCCAGCTTGGTTCTCTAACATTTCAGAGAATTTGTGTGTTTATTGTGTTTATTCTTTGTTTCCTTCACAAACATAGGCATCTTTGTTTTGTTCACCCATGTATGCCAAGAACCCAGGAGCACCTGGGCCCGCAGTTGATGCTGCAATGTTGGTTAACTGACGGTGATTACAATTCATCTCAGGACGTTCCTTGCTGCTACTTGAGTCTGAAGCTGGCTCATGTAACTTTCCTGTCACCTGCCTCCTCGATCAGAATGAAAACCTCCTAAGGGCAGAGATTATCTTTACCTGCTAGAGCCCCACACACCCAGCTGAATGGCCATCAAGGGCCCGGCCACCGAGGGCGCGTGCAGCTCACAGTCCCCCAGGAGTTCCTCCCGCGCTCAACAGAGCGTCTCACTAGCACCCACATTTGTTAACCTCTCAGATTACAGGTGGCGCTCTCAGCGAGCCTGCATGGCACCCAGAGATCCCCTCACCAACCTCGAGGAAACCAGGGATCAGGGAGGCCCCTGAGGAGCAGGTGGCAGGTGGAGACCCCGCCCACCTCTCCCTAGACTCCATCACCTCTTCTTTGTGCTGAATCAACAGAAAGTGAGGGTCTCAAACGTGGGAACCATGAGAAATGCTCTAAAACAGGATGACCTCCTCTCTAGCTGGCTCGTGAAACCTCACTGATTAACAGGAAAATAAATGGATGAAATTCAAAAATTTAATAATAAAAAGATTAAGCTGAAAAACTTCCTGTTTTGACTACTAAGAGCATGAAGTTTGGACCATCTACTGAGAATTAAATTGATGCCCAATCCCTAAAATCCGCTCCCATCGAGACCAAAATACTAGAAATAATCCAAACAAAGGAAGTGCCGGCTTTCTCAAGAACTATATTAAGTACCAAAAGTTCCTTTTGTCTTGGAAAGACACTTGACTTTTTCTATAAGCACATACTTAAGACATCTTTGATTCTAAATATAATGACAATCAAAATTTCTGTGATCTGGATAAAAAAGAGAAGTAGGATTTATAGCATCAGAAAGAACAATAACCTACAATAGTGTCACAGTGCTCTAACACTCATGCATAAGAGGAAACACAAATGAAGGAGCAACTCTTTGCTTTCTGATTTTCAGGTCACCTCTAAAATAATCACAGAATCATTACTCAATCAATATTTCCTGCATTTGGCTTTAGGTGCACGGGGTGGCCTCAAAAGTTTCTACGCTAGTCACCAACTTTAGCGAGAAGAGAACTCAATCACTGACTAATTACAGGAGAACCCAACTATTAACTACAGTTACGTGGTTATAGGAGAACTCAGCTGTTGAGTGTAGTTGCAGAGGAGCCCAACCACTGTGGTCTCCAAGAAAGAAGAGGCATGGCAATCGCACACCGTATCAAAGCATCCCATCAGGCAGCTTCAGTAAAGAGAAACATCTGAAAAACCATCCTCCTGTTCTCCTCATATCTTCACCCTCAAGGGAAAAACATTCCGAATGCCTCTAGAGATTAATGAGATTATAAAAAATCTTAAGAACTTGCAAGTAAGAGAAAAGAATATACACAAGACACACATGGGTGTATACATATAAGAAATGAACGAAAA
Source organism: Equus asinus (assembly GCF_041296235.1). Classification (NCBI taxonomy): domain Eukaryota; kingdom Metazoa; phylum Chordata; class Mammalia; order Perissodactyla; family Equidae; genus Equus; species Equus asinus. The sequence continues at coordinate 49,460,317 of NC_091817.1, read as the reverse complement.
CATTAAAATTTAAGTTCAACTTTGTAAAAACCAATTTGCCCATTCAAAATCTGGCTTACAGTCGCTGAAGAAAAAATACACATTCATTTGGTTATATATTATCCACTTTTAAATTCTCCTAAGACATCCTATTACATAATTCCTTCCAACAGCAGCTCAAGACTCCGACTGCATGGCAAACGCCACCTGACGGCTGCCAAGGAAAGCCAGCTCACGAACCCGCAGCGCGATGCCTCCCGCAGCCGGCTCGGTGGGAGGCAGAGGGCGGACCCCCGTGCAGGAGCAGCCACCCGGCTCTGAGCAGCCCCGACTGCTCCGCGGCGCCTGAAGCTGCGGCCTCCTCTGGCTTTTCCAAAAGTGGTCTTCATCTTTTCTGACAGCAGCGAGCAACCTCAGCTTAATGAATGGTGGAGGGAAAATCTTATAATGAGTGATAAAAAGATTACTTTGAATTGAACTGGTATGTCACCCTTGTTGAAGGGCTTTATCTCTTAAGTTCTTTGATGCTCATAAGAAAATGTTATGATAAAGAATGTCATTACCCTTACTTCAGTTCCCAGTCGAATGATCAGTTAGGAGTGAGAACCAGCCTTAAAATTCAGGCCTCCCAGCGCCCACCCAAGCAGAGAAGAAATGCCGCGGTCACTCCGCCCCTCCCCACGAGAGCACCCGAGAACCCCACCAGGGACACTCAACGCCACGGAAGATGCACAAGGATCTCAGGCCACATGCCTCTGCTCCTGGGCCACCCCACAGCCTGGCGGTCACCCTGCCCGCCTTGCGCAGGAGACACAGCAACTCTGAGGCCGTTTCCGGTGCGCTGCCCAGCCTCAGGGTCCCCAGGGAGCTGGGAATGCATCTCTTCTGGAAGGTAAGGCAGCTGCTCAGCCCCCTCAGCGTCTTCAGGAGAGAGCCGTTCAGCAGGTAAGCCCCCTCGGCCACTCCCGGAGAAGACGGCCCAGGGGGGCCTGCCCCCGTCTGCTTTCCTGGCAAGCTGTCTGGCCCCCCCAAAGATCTGAAGAGAGTCCCGTCCCTGGGAGCTGCCTTCCCACTTTCCAGAATGCCCATCATGAACAGGGGTGGTTCAAATCATAAAACCAGATTCCTGACTCTCAAATAACGAGCCCACAGAGGGGCTGAGCAGCACTGTGGGAAAGGACAGACAAAATAAAACCAACAGAGCTCCTAATCGCGTGCTCGGTGGGTGGCATGGGCCGTATCAGTCACCGAGGAATGAAAACACTCTCACTGCTGATGTGCTCTCAAGTGGAGGGGAAGAAACGCAGAGAACTGAGCACCAGCAACTCCTGTCTTAACACGACAGTCCTACTTGAAAGCCACTGGCCTCGGCAAACAACAGACCTCCAGAGCCCTCCGAGCGAGGGGGATGAGCTGTGTGCTCTCACTCAGGTGGGGCCAGCACCTCACTCACACTCCATGCACCACATGTGTCCAGTATGTCCCAGCCTCAGAGCCAGGCTGGCCCTTCTCCCCACTGACTGGTGAGAAGCACAATGGCGTAACGAGCTCCTCACTCTGTAAGAAGAGCCAATGACCACTGTCAGGGCTCTCCAAGGCCCAGTGTCCAGGTGACCTGGGAGCAAGGGCCCCCAACTGTTGTCCACTTCTCACAGGCTCCTTCTCACCCCCAGTCCACACAGACCAACCTTCCCTCCAGTTCTCCAGACAAATTGGTGCCTCAGCATAACCAAAGACCCGTGTTAGGCCCCCAGGGAAGCTGTGTAAGACAAAGCACTTATTATCAAAGCTCTAGAGAACCCAGACTATGCTGAAGTGTCCCCCAAAATCACGTCCTTCCCAGGACTTCAGAATGTGACCTCTCTTGGAAATAGCGCCTTTGCAGATGTGATTAATTAAGTCAAGATGAGGTCATACTGGAATACAGTGGGTTCTAAATCCAGTATGATGAGTATCCTTATAAGGAGAGAAGAGACACGGAGAAACACACAGGGAGAAGATGGCCACGTGATGATGCAGACGCAGGGAGAAGACAGCCGTGTGATGATGGAGACACAGAGAGAAAACGGCTGTGTGATGATGGAGATACAGGGAGAAGACGGCCGTGTGATGATGGAGACACAGAGAAGACGGCCGTGTGATGATGGAGATACAGGGAGAAGATGGCCGTGTGATGATGGAGACACAGAGAGAAAACGGCTGTGTGATGATGGAGATACAGGGAGAAGACGGCCGTGTGATGATGGAGACACAGAGAGAAAACGGCCGTGTGATGATGGAGATACAGGGAGAAGACGGCCGTGTGACGATGGAGACACAGAGAAGACGGCCGTGTGACAATGGAGACACAGAGAAGATGGCCGTGTGACAATGGAGACACAGAGAAGATGGCCATGTGACAATGGAGACACAGAGAAGATGGCCGTGTGACAATGGAGACACAGAGAAGATGGCCGTGTGACAATGGAGACACAGAGAAGATGGCCGTGTGACAATGGAGACACAGAGAAGATGGCCGTGTGACAATGGAGACACAGAGAAGATGGCCGTGTGACGATGTAAACAGAGATTAGAGTTATGCTGCCACAAACCCAGGAAGGCGGCAAACTGCTGGCCATCATGGGAAGCTGGAAGAGGCAAAGAAAGGTTCATCCCTGACCCTTCAGAGGGAGTGTGGCCCCACCAACACTTTGATTTCAGACTCGTAGCCTCCAGAGCTGCGGTTTTAAGCCCCTACAGTTTGCAGTACTTTGTTACAGCAGCCACAGGACCCTCACACACCCTGCAACACGCATCCCCACTAGGGAAGTGCATCTGAGCACTTGAGTGTGAACGCAGCTTCTGTGTTATCCACCACGTTCCATCATGAAACACTGTCTTCTCTTAGCATGGCGGATCTGAAAACGACCGACCACAATCTCTGTGAATGCAAGACTCTTTAATGTCTGCCAATTAACAAGGTTTCCCCAAATTGCTATGGAGTCTCATGGGGATCTCTTATCCATGTCAGCACTCTTTAGAGACGTCTTCGAAGATCTGGAGTTGTCAGTTCTGATGTGAGCTTCATTTCATTTCTAGCCACGCATACAGACTGGCGTCTCACTCCACTGTGGAGTCTAAGCAGAGCCTGACATGATCCACTAGTGAAAAGCTGAGGCCGCACTCTCAAATCCAGGGGAGAAAACCCAATGGCTTACATTTTTAGGTCACATCCCTGAGGAACATGTTCCAAATCTTTTAAAGTTACAACAATGTGCCACTTCTGCATACAGCGTGCAAACTATATGGTTTATATTCAAGTTTTTTAGAGGCCCAGCAATCCTTGGGAGCCCTAAAGAAGGTGCCATCCCAGAAAGCTAACGTTTTCTTCGTGGCCTGTTTCATGTACTACTGCTCTCTCATCCCTCGCTAGGAAAGGCGGCTCTCAGAAACACTGCATACTATATGTCTCAAAATGCTGAGTTTTCTTCCCCAGAAAAAGAAAGGGAGAAAAATATTTCTACTGACAAATGGAAAAGAGAAATTTAAATGAAAATCTTCTCCACAGTAAGCTGGACTCGGCTGACTGTGGCAGCAGCAGGTTTCCAACCACAGAAGTTGTCGGTGTCACCCAGAGTCCGCGGAAACAGCAGGGACCAAGGCGGTCATGACAAAGTGGCCGATGTCACACTTGCTGCTGTTGAAGCTCAGGGCTTGGTAGTTTGATCTGTTCGCTCATTTGTTCTGTTCTGGTTTTTGAGCAACAATCAGCAATACGAATTACGCTGGGCCGAAGGGAGACAAGGTCAACAAGGACTTGTAACATTTCAAAATTCCACCTGAGTGCTCACACTGAGAAGGCAGTGTTCAGCCTGCAGGACCTCACCCTGCACACGGCTCCGCCAGGAGTCAGACTGGAGTGGGAGTGTGGGGAGAAGCAAGGGCTCCCGTGGACAACCTCTCTCAGGAGTTTGTAGGAGGCGAAACGAGAAGGGCCTAATAAGTGTGGAGGCAGAGCGGGCCCTGCCTGTCACCCCAGACAGCAGTGCAAGGCTTCTCTCCAGGCGAGGGTGAAGCAGCTGGGGCACAAGGACTAGCCCACAGCCATGCGGTCAATATTCCTAAGTCTTGACTCAAACTCCGTCTGCCTGCACCCCTCCCCCATAAGACACTGCTGCTAGGCGCACACATCCGCCAGCCACTAAAGGGGCGCTGAGCTACAAGTACTCAGAATAAGGCCAGGCTCTCAGAAGAGCCGCGACCTAAAGAAGTGAGATGGGCAGACAACTGTGTGCAACCACACTGGGTGCTCCCTCTGTTCTCCTCTCAACTCATCTCGTCCCTCGCACCAACAGGCCAGGCGTGTGGGTCCCAGGGCAGTCCCCTCCCGGCTCTCAAATGAAGACATGGACCATCCACTTACTCTGAACTTGCATGACAGAGCCGTGGTTCTTAGGGATGCTGTGTCCGCCTTGGACTGTAAACTCAACTGACGGCCTCTGCTCAGTCTGTCCATACTAAAGCTGCTTAGAGTCACCCACAGCGCGACTCTCGCCAGACCTGCAGTCTACCCAGGCCCAGCACCCAGCTCACTGTTCCTGCTGTGAAACTGCAGACAGAGGTGGCCTCCGGGGACCGGGTGTGCATGCCGAAAGCTAGACGCCTAGCTTCGTTCCAGGGTATGGGTTGGGACACCCCTGATGTCTCTTCTACCAGGCTTTGGTCTGCTCTCTCAACAGTGGCTTTATCGTGCGCTAACAAGGGACACGAAAGGACAGCATAGTAAGGGCAGGCCCCGCTTCTCCCGGAGGACTCCACAGGAACGCTCTATCTCAACGTTTTCAGTGATTTTTTTTATTACAGACACTTCTGCATTCTTTGTAAACTGCATATAACAAAAGTAGCAAATGTATATACTCTGGGTCAGGAATTCCTCTATTTTAAGGACACTCACAGGCTTCCCTGCCTGAAAAAGAAATTGTAAGCTAAACGTACAGAGCAACGCTGGCTGCTTACACAAAGCAGCTGTCTGCACAGCTCTCTGCCAGCCCCCAGACACCCCACCACCCTTTTCCCAGGCACGGGCTGCCCCCACTGAGACCCCCACAAGAACACACGCAGGCCAGCCCGGTTTCCCGCCAAAACACTCACAGGCCACTTGGCTTCAATGTAAAACAGAACTATTCTGCTTCTAAGTCAAAAGTTTATGATGGTAAATCAGTCATCCTCTGTACAAAAAAAAAAATCTTTCACAGCACCCAGCGATAAGGGTGACCCTCTGAGTTTCTGTTAAGCCAAGCCTTGCTCATGTTTCCAGAATCCCTGGAATGTGTCCACTCTGCTTCCTCTGCCACAACCCTGGGCCGTACCCCAACAGTCTTCAACATACCCCGTGAAGACACCATCCTTTTCCACAGCCTCCCTGAAGGTCCGCCCTGCCCAAGACTCTCCCCAGAGCTGTTTCAAAAGCGGCGCTCACAGCGCATCTTGGCAGTACCAGGTGCCGTGGGTGCGGACATGGGCACGCCTCCACCCCACGGGAGCTCACAACTGGAGAGACTTCTAGCAGAGCTGCAGCACCAGCAGGATGCTACCTTCCAGGGGGCGTGGCCCAGAACCCCAGGGAGGCAGGCCCAGTTGGCAGTGGGTGCACATGGGGCCTGTGGCTGGTGAGCACAGCCAATAACCTTGACTGCCCTGGGGACATGCCCCGGAATGTGCCGGGCCAGGTGCAAGGGGGCAGCTCTTGCTAAGCCCCTAGTAAGCGGCAGAGGCCCGCAAGACTCGTCTCCCACCTCGTGACACCCTGGGAAGGCAGGAGTGTTTCCAGAGTGAGGGAAAGCTTGGCAGCCCCACTCCAGTAAGGCAAACAGCACTTGCCTGACTGTAGATGCAGCGTCTTCCCCACGCCCCGAGGACCCCCTGGGCAAGAGTGTGTGGGCCCCATCACCGTGTGCTGCTGTTCTGAGTAGCACCCTGCCCAGCTTCCCCGCCCCCACCTCTCTGGAACATTCTCCAGGGCTCTGCCTAACCACCTGTGTGTCAGAGCCCAAACCCAGGAAGCCCATACTCCTTGGACTGATATTCCAAGGGATCTCTCCAAATCAGAAGCAACCACCCTCCACCTTCACATCCCAGTAGCCCCGTCACCCTCTATGGGAATAGTGGCCCACCACCCAGAGGCCATGATCCCCACCCAGCCCCAGGCCCAATTCAGGCCGCTCAGCTCACGGAGCCTCTCCACTCCTCCAACCCTGCAGCACGGTCAGGCTCCCTGTAACACTCTTGGGGGGTGCAGCTGTTTACAGCAATGTGACCACACTGGGTGGGAGGGGACCCCTTCTTGTTCATCTTCACATCCCAACAGTGCTTTGCACTGTGGGTCATACTGTCACACACCATCACATGGTACTCTGTCACCCAGCAGACCCACGTGACCTAAGGTTGCATGCATGTTACGTGCCACGCCTGCACTCTGCACCAGGAGGGTCCCGGTCGGCATCATGCTCTAAAGCAAGGGTTAGCAGATGGTTGGCGGCCTGCTGCCTGCTTTTGAAAGTAACTTTTTATTGGAACACCGCCACGCTCATTCGTTTACGATTCTGTCTATGGTTGCTTTCAGAGCTGAGGGGTTACAACAGAGACCCTATGGCTCACAAAACCTAACACATCTACCATGTGGCCCTTAGGACAAGTCAGCTGACCCCTGCGACACTCTACTCATCCATGAACTGCTTTATCCCCACCAGAGGGGCTGATGTCGTCTGGTTACACGTACAGTTTCTCAGGAAGCTACTCAAAATGATTTTTAGGGTCTGTGACTGACAACCCTCGGGGTCAGATGGGAGTGGCAGAAAGCCTGGGGCCAAGAAGCAGGGACACCAGGATGACAAGCCACCTTAGTGTAAGGCTGAGACCGGGGTTCATTTCTCAGCAACTGTCAGGAAAATCTGCAGTCAGTATGAAACCTTCAGTTTTAACCAAAGGAGAGTATAAATAGCACGATGAGAAATCTTTCCACCATTTTTATAACAGCTACTGAAAAAGTCAGCCCTTCTATTCCTCGCCACTCCTAACAGAAAGGTTCACGGACTGATGTCAGAGTTCTGTGTGCAGGACAAGGCTCCTTCCTGATGGGACGGCAGCCCTTGTCAGTATGAGATCATGGATACGGGGTGACTGATTTTGCTAAATTAGACTTCAATTTCACACTCAACTGCAGCAACTCTCCAGAACCTGCGTTCTTGGATACGACTACCTAACCCTTTTGTTAGAAGTCTCATGTCTCGCGTGCTTATTTACTTTAGGTCTTTATTATAAGCCATGTCAAATGCCTTCTGCAGTCAGGCAGACTCTATGGGGTGAATAAGCCAATGGTGAGAGTCAGGCCAGGGATGCCTATGAGAGGATGTGAGCACGCCTGCTCCTATCAGATGCATCGAGGTGACACAGTGATCACCGAGGTGAGCACACACCACTCTTCACAGAGGAAGATACCTGCACAGCTGTGTTAGGTCACAGGCTGGTAAGGTCAGTATACAAGAGCTGGTCACGGTCAGGGTGGTCAGCCCATAAACAGAGCCTTCTCTGAAGGGAGGCAGGCGGCACCCCACTCCTGCTTCTGGGAAGCCCAGGAGAAGGCTGTGGTCATTGGGGGATAGGGGAGGCTCCGGCCCTGCTCCTCTCCTCCTCGAGTGGCCTGAGGACAGTGAAGGCAGGGGCTGAAAGGCTCACCGTCCCCAGGGTCCTTCCACGGGCAGGGCACCAGCAACACTCACTACAGGAAACGTCAATCCAGAAATCCCTATCCTTGCTCCGCGGCTGGTTCTGACGCCAGCATCCTCTCCAAGCTGACAGTGTGGGTCCTGACTCATCCCCGAAACACTGCCTCGCAGGGCCCACCCTCCAGCCAGGTTCTTCCTACGACCACGGACTAAGGGAGGCGAGAACAGGAAGGCCCGCACTTACACCGGATCCCGTAGATGGTGAGGGGGTCGAGCTGCTTTTTGCCGTGCTTCCCCTGGCCCGAGAGGTTGGACACAGCCTGCACCTCCCGATGGAAGAGGTAGTCCAGCAGCGTCAGCGCCATCTTCTCGGCCGTGCGGCAGTTGGTGCTGATGTGGAGCATGTCGGAGGGAATGATGGCGCAGCGCACCCGCATCTCGGGGTTGTTCTCATCCCCCAGCCAGGTGCCGTTGGGGTAGTCCTCTGAAAGAGAGAAGGGGGAGGCTCAGCTCAAACACACTCAAGAAAGACACTCCACGGGGGCTGTTGGCAAATCGTCCCCTAACTTCCAAAGTGCTGGCCAGGAGCACTGGGACAATTCCACAGTCACAAAAGAGAGCAGTGTTGGCGCTCACGACTGATGAACAGAAACAAGGGCATCACTCCCAAAAGAGCAGCCTGGGTTTCTGTGGATCCATCTCAGAAAGATGAACGCACCATGTTGTAACACATAAATGCCCTTCTACTGCCTTCGGGACCAGCTTCCACAGGGGCTACACCCGCCTCGTTAACTCACATAAGAGCCAGCAGAACGCAGAGCGCTGTGCGCCGTCGGCAGGCACATCTGCAGCCTCCACGACGGCCTGCCCACAGCGCTCAGAGTCTGACAACAGGAGGCCGCAGGAGGCCCTGCAGAGCCAGCCAAGGATGCCGCCTGGACCCCAGACACAGGCCCAAGCATCTGGAATAGGCAACATCAAACGAGTGCCAGCCTCAAACACCAGGCTCGCTTTACGACTCCAGCAAGTAAAGAGCTTTAAAAACACTTGCAAGGATTGCGTCTGTGTTCAGCTTTGCCCCCGTCGGGAAGGCAGCAAACGAGAGCAGTCTCAGAGTACGACCATCAGGGATTTGAAGGAGGCCGCTGGCAGAGCACACCCCTCAGGTCCCAACCATGAATCTGGGGGCCGTCAGCAGCAGGAGAGCCACACGGAGGCTGCCTGCCTCTGGGACAACAAGAACCCGAGCACAAACCCATGTTTAGAGGACTCTGGGACTTAAGCTTCTGCTTGGAACTGCTCTGAGAAGAGCCTGGCTGGAAGCTGGGCACATCCTAAGTGAGAAAGATGATTTAAGAGCCGTAAGCTGGTGTTCTGCATGGCGGAGGACAAAGGGCTCCGGGGATGCCAACCTTCCCGCTCCCTCCTCTCCTCCCAGCTGAGTCCTTCCACAAGGACTCAGGACTCTCCCTGTCCCGCTTGGTGAGCCTCCCTCCCTCCCGCCCGCCCTTCCCTCCTTTCCCTCCCAGCGGTGAACCTGGACGTCTACAGATCAGGAGCACCTTCTTGAGCCCCTGCTCAGAGCATGGAGACCCCTTCGTCTTCTCGTAGCCAAATCTCTTTCCTTGCCACACGTGCTCGCCTTAAACCCTGAGGAACGCACAGTTTGTGATTTTAGGATCTCAAAGGTTACTAACTAATAACAGAATGAAAACCGCCGAGCCTGGCATCACAGGGAGGGAGGATCTGCAGGAGGAGGGGACACAGGAGGAGCAGGGCCTGGTGCCCAGCACACTGTGGGTCTCAGGGGGGCACCTGAGTGCCCAAGGGGCTGCAAACTCTGCCTGTACTTGACCTCTGACTCCTGCAGACCCTGATATCCTTGAACACTTCTGGAAATGGGCACTGCTCCACATGGATGCCACACGCCCCGGGTGACCTTCAGATTCGGATTTTCTTCCAGGTATCCTCACATCTAGGCTAGCTGCCTCATCTAGCTGCCCAGTCTGATCTCTCACCTCCTGGCCACTTCCCACAAAGAACAAGCTTTGGGATGACGGCTATAGAGTGAGCAGACAGCAGGGTGGGAGAGAAAGCAGCAGGTTTGCCACTGGCCTCCCTGTGCAAGCAATTCCAGTCTTTGCCTCTGCAAACTGAAAACTGCTACACACCCAGACCCCGGCTTTCTTGAGGGTAGTCTAAAATGCCAAAGCCCAGGTCTCAACATCCACGTGTGGAAAGGACCCCACTTCTCCACCTTCAGCAAGGCCTCAGTGACAATCACGGGACAGACACGATGCTGACAGAATAAGGAGGGCAGCAAGGCAGGTAGCTCTCCCTCCCATCCAGAGGAGACGCACGGGAGACGGACTTCCCACCTCTTTACCTGGCATGTGATATCTGCAAGTCCCTCTGAGATACAAGAAGGAGGCCAGGAGGTACAGCCCAGGCCCTGGGCCAGCCCTAGGCTTCCGAGATAGACTCTTAGCAAGTGGGCTGGCTTCTCTCAACCCCAGATTCCTTCTCTGTCTAACAGCCACCCTGGTCGTCGTAGATGCGTGTAAAAGGACTTGGTGATTGTTAAAGAAACATCAATTTAAAAAAGCTTCAACCTTTGGTAGAAGGAAACTCCATTTATGATCACAAACCAAGACAACTATTGATTCTGCTTGGAAACTCCGCAGCTTTCCAAACAATCTCTTCTGACCCTAAGGTGGAAGCAAGGTAAGGTGCGAGCGAGAGCCCCAGTACAAATCTGCCGAGGTGGGAGCCTAGGGACGTTAACAGGGAGAGTGAACCCTCCCTCTGGGTGGCCAGGATCAAGAGGAACACCCATTTTCTACAGAGTGACTCCCAGGCTTGTGGGCTGTTGAGTCACCTCACAGCTATGGTCACCACTGCTTCAAGATTTCTCATGAGCTTTATTCTGAAATGTCCTGGTAATTACATTCCAGCCTCCATGCACAGCGGAGGTCCCCACAAAGGGTGGCCAGCACTGTCTCACTTTGCCAAAGGCCTGGAGCAGAGCAGGAAGCCAAGTGGCTAGGCCAGAAGCGACTCGTACACCCTGCCCCCTTCGCAGGCAGCCTCTCCCAGCTGAGCTCCTGAATCACGAGATCTCCACAAACATTAGGTGAGGCTCGGCAACCCCACTGAGATGACCACGTCGCCGCTGGGGAGGACCAGTGGTTGGAAGGGCTGCTCAGGGCTGTTGAGGCTGGGCTCCTGCTTTAGCTAGGGACAGAAAACAAATCCCACAAATTTGATTTTCCGAACTCAGAGTAAGAGATGAGTAAGTAGCATCGTTTCTCAGAAACATCGACGGTTTAGAAGTGAAGAGGTGGTGCCGTGAGCATGCGCTCAGACACACGCATCTGAACATCAGTCAGCTGCTATTCTATTGAGCCCACGTACACAAAACTAAAATGGACATGTGACCGAAACAGGGTTGTGACGGGACCTCTAGAGGGGCCACCTCGAGGTCATAGCTGGAATGCCAAAAGGCGCCAACTTCTGGGTATTTATTACTTTATCTGCACATACTTACTGGGCAATTCCACGCTGGGCACTGGGTCTGATGCTCAGGATCGAAACACTCAGTGAACCCAGAATCAGTCTCAGTTACACCAAACAGAGAGGAAGGACTACCCTCTGCCTGCAGCAGGCAGGCCAGGAAGCAAGTAGAGGGAGGAAGGGGCGCTGGAGGGGGAGGAGTTGAGGAAGGGGGAAGGAGAGGAGGGGGAGGAACAGAGAGGAAGGAGGAAGGAGAGGAAAGGAGGGGATGGGTAGGGAAGAGGAGGAGGGAGGAGGAAGGGGAGGGGGCAGGGGAAGGAGGGCACGCAGCAGGGGCAAGAGCAGGTGCTGGAGCAGGACAGTCTTCTGGGACCAGGAGGCTGTCTGTCTTTCCAAACACAGCTACGGACAGTTACTGGACTCAGCGGACTGAATCTTCACGCCAGAGCCCTTGGAATGCAGATGGCCCCGCCAACGCGGACACAGGGACCCAAGGGAGCGGCACAGGGCTGTGGAGGCTTCTCCCCACCACTGGGACGTCCCAGACACAACTAAGCCCCCTGGTGCCAAACTCATCAAAACACCACCCTGTGTTCCAGGCAGATCAAGCCTGTGGGTTCGACCCCTTGAAGACGGTTAGGACCTCGAGACAGCAGTCCCTGAGGAGTGGAGGCTCACTCTGCTGAGGGAGGTAAGAATCACCTGGAGAACTTGCTAGAAATGCTGGAATTCCCAAGATTCTGATCTCAGCCTCCACAAGCCGACACCAATGTGCTCGGTGGTCGGCTGCCTCTCCAGCAAATGACCGACCGGCCAGGCTTTCCGCACACCTGGTCAGAATCGCCACCTCACTGCTCCAGGTCAAGTGTGAGTGAACGAACTGAAATTCCCGGGAACATCAGATGAACATGAGAACCCGAGCTGCCATGGGCTCCAAGTCCTTGCCCTCGCAGAGGTCATGAGCAGAGGGGCAGAGCTGCCCACCCCAGAGGGAGGCCAGGGCCAGCCTCAGGAGAAGAGGACTTCACGCAGACATGGTAAGAACGACCACCCCTGGGAGAACCACAGTAAAGGTTCCAGAAGACGGAGCAGCTCGCACAGGCCTGGGCTGGGAAGGGCACGGAGACAGTGTGACTAGAGAGGGAGTACAGGGCAGACAGTGCAGATGGAGAACTGAACAGGGGGCTGAGAATGGATGGATGGGGGCGGGGGGCATGACAGAGGACACAAGTGACCACTCTGGGGCTACAGCAGTCCAAGAAGGACCCACGGCCCGTGAGCATTAAATCTCACACTAGGACCTACGGTCTTGAACCCCCCACAGTTCCAAGCACTGATGCTGACTTCACTGTGAACACGGTCAAACTGAAAGCGGTCTCTGGTGACACCAAGCATCTCTGGACTTCACGGTTCCATCAGGAGGATCTCACATGAGCCTGCAGGGAGGGGCAGCAACATCCTGAGCCATCAGGGTAGAGGGTGAGGCCGTGCCTGCCTCCCCAGCCACCATCGACACTGCACATGGGCCAGCACAAGGACAGGGGCTGAGGGCTCTCAGCTTGACCACCAATATTGTCAATATGGCTGTGGCCTTTCTCAGGAAAAAAAAGCAATGTGAGTCCACTTAGCAAGCTCCCCATGTTTACATAATAGTTTTAAAGCAATGTAAACACTAGACCAGAGCTCAGTGCTGTTTTCCAAACAGTGAGTCAATATCTTGTCAAAGTGATACCAAGACTGCATGGAATGCTGGCGGGATGGCCATGCAGTCAAGAAAGGATGACAGCTTGAGTTCTCTGTAAACTCGCCGTGAACTTCACTGCTTTCTCCAACCTGGGAACCAGCTTCCTATCGGGCTGCCCTCCACACCCCGTCCTCTCCTTGGTTCCCGACCTCAGGGAAGTATCCTCTTCCACCGAAGCAATGCTGTCTGCACTCTGAGGTCTTGTGGGGACCACCTGCCCCACGAGTCAGAGGCAGTGGGGTGGGGCCCAGTCTAGCGAGCCCCCCTTAGCAAGGGGGCTTCTGACCTCGCTGGCCTGTGCTAGGAGCACCCCCCATTGTCCAAATCCTGGACTTTCTCCCTGATGCTGAAAGAGTGACATGCAAGAGAAAGGGCCATCCTTCCTCCAATGTCACCCCCTGGAGAGCCTGTGGTTCCAGCAACAACCAAGAAAACACACCAGCAGGCCAACACTGTGATGCTCCATTTACATGGACGCAGGACACAGATGTGTCAAGGCAGACATTTTCAAATTGATTCAAGAGGAAGGATGAAAACGTGACTTCACCTATTAAACATAGTTCTCATGAAGGTGAATCATGTTGTCAAACGAATAAAAGAATTTACAAATGAAAGTTAACCCTTAGTTTTTACCATGTAAAAAATCATCATCAGTGAGACCAATTAACCAGAAATTACTCAGTACTCATAGATCGAGCTCTGCTAACAGTGTTGTGGAAGATGACATCAAAAGGGCATGAGGCGAACAGAAGTGCAGCCCCGCCTTCTCACGTACAACGTGGGGTACAAGAAACGTGAACCTGGAGAACCCACAAGGCCGCCTGGACGGGCTCAGTGGACGTCAGCTTCAGTGTCCCACCACAGCCCTGCTCCCCACTGACTCCTGTCTATGGATGAAAGCCCTTCCTTAGTGCTGAGCAGACATACTTCCAGAAATGCTACCAGAATCTCCTGGAGGATGAGAGGTCACTGAAACTCCTCCAGTCGGCATTATTGCAGGGAACACTGCTCTCCCCTCCCAAAAGTAAATAAGGAAAGTCTAAAAATTTATTTTCCCTAACTTATCACTCCAGAAAATAATGGCTTAAATTTCTCTGGTAACATAGGAAATTATCCAGAAACTTTATTTCAATCAAACATCTCAAAATTTTAGAAGGCATTTTATAACCTATTTATAACCTACTCATTCCTAACGTCACTCAAACGCCCTGTGAATCGAGGTTGTGTGGTCATCTCTCAAGCAAGAAGTCTAAGCTAGGCATTTAAGAAATACAGCCTGCAGCAACTCTGACCAACACGGAAGTGAAAAATCATTGCCGTGGGAACAGGGACCCATTCCAGAGGGAAGAGAGGACCAGGGCTCCACTGTCACCATTTGAGGGGCTTTTGGCAGAGGGGCAGCACCTCCAAGCTCCCTGGCAGGAAGAGAGGACTGCCGGAGACACTCAGGGGTCATGCTGGCTGCACCTGCTGACTCAGCTCTGTTCTCCCTGGAAATACTCAGCCCTAACTTACCACCAACTTGGGAGCCAGAACCCAATCTGGACCCCAGCTTCTCACCAGTGACAATGAATCATGTATTTTCAATGGAAAACACGATGCAACACCTACCCACATATTTTAGAAATTTGTCTTTTGATAATTCAGAAAGGATATATTTATTTTACTAAAATAGCTTGGTCAGTTTTGGTATCTGACAAAATAGGAAGATTCTAGTAGCTTTATTTAAAAACTACCAGTTAGATTATAAGAAAAATAAACTTGCTTTCTATTCCAATCATTTAAATCTTCAATGAAAGTAACTGGCACTTCTGAAAACCGTTCAGCGGTAACTGGAATTTTCTTACCATTACAACAGTTCAGAATACAAGTATTTGTTTTGAGGTTCTATTTTAATGCCAAGAAAGTGAAATGAACAGGAGAATACATTGCGATGAAAAAGATGACCACGTTCTTCTGACTGTCAAGTTGAAACGAAGAAACACAGCCACCTGGCGCTAGGCTTCCTTTCCCCAATTGTTGACAGACAGATAGTCAGATGTTCCCTGAGATCAGGACGTGCACTCCTCCCAACACGGCCAGTCAGCCTGGGTTCCAAGTCACCCTGCCACGCCCGGGACCTAGGCTTGAACAAACCTCTCTTCCAAGTCTGCAAGCAGATGGCATGGGGCAAAAACAAGACAATATTTACTCAGCACCTACCCCATGCCAGGACTTCACACGCATTACTGCAGCTCAGTGGCTCTCTGCTGGGAAATGCGGGCAGCTGCGCTGAGTCCATACAGATGCATCATCGCAGCTCCAAAGCACACAGCAAGGCTCCAGTCTGCACACAGCTTGTGCATCAGCTCATAAAGTGCCAAGGCTGGATACTCTAGAAGGTTGGTTACCAGCCACCCCAAATGCCTTCTCACACCAACCAAGCCTAACTCGCCACCTTGGCTCTTTCCAAAGACAACGTGGTTCCGCCCATGGTGTCCTACCCGCCCGCCCGCCAGCCAGCCATGTGAAACATCTCAGTCATGGTGTCCCGTGGTGCCAGCAGCTCTGATGGAGGAAAGGGCGAGGGAGCAAGTGCCCACTTCCCTCAAACATGCTGCTTGGCCACACTTGTGGGTTCTGGTGATGCTGTCTCTGCTCCCAGATGCCCCACGCGCTTGCTGAGAGCTGCCTGTCACAGCTGCTCTTCCGGTAGCTATTACTGAGACTGCATATATTCAGCACTCTGTAGCCATGACACGTAACTACTGATGTATTTCAGTCTCCACCCAGAGGATAACAAACAAACCAAAAGAAGGTCAGCCTCAACCACCTCCAGGTGAGTCTTCAGAGGACAGACTCACGGTCAGGAGCTGGTGTCAGGCTGTACTTTCCATCTATACCAAAAGTTAATTTTCACCTGGCTTTTGTAAAGCCCTGCCCAAACTGTTTAAGAATTTCAAAAGCAACATACTGCATAAAATGGAAGAAATGGTTCCAAATATGAATGGTAATGCAGAATAAATCCACATGGAATTCACAAGACAGGAAGTCTCAGGTCAGTGTCCTGACCCCTCCCAGGCTGCACCGTTGCAGACATTCGTCACGGCTCAGAGAGCTTCCAGAGCCCGGACGCGGACTAACCCTAACTGCAAATAATGGACTTCTTCACCCAAGACAGAGTCCGAGAATCCTCTGTATAATGCATGAATTCATTGTTGCACTACTTACAATTACCCATCCCATAAAACAATCATGTGTTGGGCTATTGCAGGATCCTGGGGGCTATTTCTATTTATGCAGAAATAAAGCTACATTTGTCACAACATGTCAACTCCAGCCATCTGCTGGCTAAACTGCCATGATGTCATATATAGATGCTTCAATAGAATCTTCATCCCAACAACCATGTATCTGTGGATATTTAATGAATTTTGGGATGGGAAGGGGGCCAGAAAGATGAACAGACCAGGGAAAGGCGTGGATGTCCTGAACTGTGTGATGGCTATACGCCAAGAGGACAACTGCGAAAACCGGGTGGCCTCCCAATAGGTTGTCCTTTCTATAAAATCAGGGATTTTATAATTATGTGAAAGAGAACTTGAGAATTTCAGAAATCCATAAAACTGACATTCCACAAACTACAAATCACAGAGATTTCAATATAGAAAAGGTACATTCTGCCATTTTCTTTATAATGCTTTTCTGATATGGGCTATTTTTGCTTTGTTTTGTTTTGTTTCTTTGAGCGGGATGTTTTAGATCAATAATTCTATTACAAAGATTTTACCAGTAATGTTCAAACATTTTTTTGGAGGGGGAGGAAGATTAGCCCTGAGCTAACTGCTGCCAATCCTCCTCTTTTTGCTGAGGAAGACTGGCCCTGAGCTAACAACCGTGCCCATCTTCCTCTACTTTACATGTGGGACGGCCTACCACAGCCTGGCTTTGCCAAGCGGTGCCATGTCCGCACCCAGGATCCAAACTGGTGAACCCAGGGCTGCCGAAGCAGAACGTGCGCACTTAACTACTGTGCCACCGGGCCATTCCCCGTTCAAACATTTTTTAAGTGAAAAAAACTATTCAACCATCCCTGAAGTAGAGTCTACGCATGGCCGTGAGCCCGAGTTCTCTGTAACTGGCCATCATCAATACCCTGATGGCTAACGACCACTGAACAGAGGAAAGGAAGGCCTAAATCGCAACCTCAAGGTATCTGGACCCCACGATTCACATCCCACCCTAGCGCCCCTCCTCCCACCCTTGGGCACTTCCGAAGGCAGTGGTGGGCTGCTGTTTAAATTATTTGCACAATTCTTCAGCTTTTATATTTCTTTGCTATCAATTATCTCATCAGAGTCATAATTATGATCTCTCCCTTCTCTGAAACATTCCTGTAAAAGATCTCAGCCACGTCCATGAGCAGAAGGGATGGAGAGAGCCAAGCGGACTCACTCCACGACCTCCCCAGGGGAGCAGTCAACGTCACAGGGCAGGAGTTGAGGGGACAGGACATCTTGTATCCAGAGATGACAGGTGCTGTCTGAAAAGGCGCAGATCACTATATTTCATTTACTCTGACTCTCAAACTTTCACATCTTGCATGTTTCCCAAAGGAGTCAAGGGATGGAAGGCTAAGAACTGGCTTTAGAAGAGTCTCGCCTGCACATTCGGAATCCAGTACACCAGACGGGTTCGCACAGCACACACCACAACTAAAACCAGCACATCAGTGCCTGTGGTGGGCAGAATTATAAGAGGGCCCCGTGACCTCTGCCCCGTGATCATGCCACATGGCAAAAGCATCTCACAGATATCATTAAAGCCACTGATCAGTTGAGTTTAAGGTGCGGGAGACTCTCCAGGTGGGCCTGACCTAATCACATGAGCCCTGTAAAAAGCAGTTGTCTCCCCTGATGGCAGATGGGGATGACAAAGATTTGACCTGAGAGAAGATCTCCTCCGAGAGATGGAGGGGCCACAGGGCAAGACCCTGAGAGCAGTCTCTGGCCAACAGCCAACAAGAAAACCGAGACCTCGGTCAGTCCTACAACCCAACAACCAAATTCTGCCAACACCCTAAATGAGCCTAGAAGCGGATTCTCCCCCAGACAAAGGCCCAGCATGGTGACATCTTAACTGGGGCTTTGTGAGACCCCAAGCAGATGCTTCTGCCCTCCAGAGCTGTGGGATGATAGCGGTGCTGTTAAACCTGCTCGGTTGGCGGTAAGAGTCCTGCAGCATGGAAAACTAGCCCGCCGTCACAGCACCCATCGTGAAGCCCACATACTCCTGTGAATTCAAAAAGGACCAATCAGAAAAAGGCAGCGGGAGGCTGTAAGCATTTGCACGAATGTCACTGGGCTCCGAAGCTGCAGGACCCGCTGTCCAGTCTTGCTTTCGGACGCTTTGGGGGCTGGTCAGCCACCGAAGCTACTTTAGGAACGTTGTCGGGTCAAGCATTAATATGAGCATTACAAGGTATTTATGAGTTATTTCCAAAACAGTGTTAAATCCACGTTCACGCCAATCTCTGTACGGCCTTTCCCAGCTTTAGGTTCAAAGCCCAAGTGCTCAGTCTGTCCTTGAGCTGCTCCAGGACCCAGGGTTCACACCTCTCCTCTGACCCTCAAACTCGCTGCTCCCAACTCACGCTTCACGCGTTCCAGCACAAACACCCGTCTCCTAAACCAGACAACCTCTGCAGCAAAAGGACAAACCCAGGAAGAAGGGCTGCTGGTTCTAAAACTGATGGGAGAGGTGCTGGACATGGGGGTAGGGGGTGAGGACAAGGGGGCTGCAGGCTGGGCGGGGACTGAGAGGCTTGCTCATGGAGAACAGCCCTGAACGAGCTGAACCCGAAACAGGCCCTGGGGGGCTCATCCTCCTGCATGGATCACACAGGAAACTTGGAACTGGCACCAACTTCTGAGCCCTTATAAATTAAGGTGATTACACTCTGATCGTGACTGTAATCCTGTGTGACACCTCCAGTGGATGTCAATAACATGCTACCCCTCTGACCAGCCCACGGGAACTGGCAGCCCACCCCTCTGCTCTTAGAGACAGTTAACTTTGTACCTGTAGCCCACACACCCAAGCTTATCTGGGAGTCATGTGACATCTTTAAGCTATAAACAAATGGATAATTTCAGGTTTTTAAACTGGTAATTCAAAAGGGCTGAGTTACATACAAGATAATGACAAAAGGAAAAGGGGAGGCACAAACAGTCTTAGGGGCTGGCATCAATTCTTCCCCGGCCACTATGAGCACATCCCACGGGACTGCACCACCACACCACCAACGAGGGGCAAGGCTCAGGCCCTGGGGTCAAGTCCTGGACTCACAGGGCGGGGCCAGACAGGCCTCTTCCCATGTGAACCCCTGCCTGCCTAACTCGAATGTCACTGTGAGCTCAACCATGACTAAAGCAAATGTCCAAGGACACCCGAGTCCCTTGGTACAACAGAGTGGGAACCACTGGGCGCAGGTGGGGTGTCCCCAACCAGTGTCACACACTGCCCGTTCTGAAACAGCGTGGGAGGCCGCAGTGACATCGCCCTTCCCAGCACCCTTCTCTGATTGGGACAGCCTCAGCACCCACTGTACTGTCATGCTCCAAGACTCACTGACATTCTTATACCAGTCCGTCTTTACTAACTTGGTTTTATTTTGGTCACTAACCTGTCTGTCATCCTCCTCTTAGCAGCTAATTTATGATCACCAATAAAACATGTTTAACACATAAACAATTTACACAAAAAAAGTTTATGTAAAATAAATTATATAAATAAATTCTCAAGAAATGTTTTTGGCTCAATTTCCTTCCTTACAAATGTATGGCTGATGTTTTGTGAACAGGGCAATTTGCACTAATCTCACTTTACAGACCCCCGCACCCTCAACCTCCCAGGGAACATATCTCAGCCTCCCACTGCTGTGACTGACAACCTCTCACAAGTGAGCTGCTTCTCCCAGGCTTTGCTTCGCCACCCCTACCGAGCACATCACAGATATTTACCATATGTCATTTTAGTGACTGGGCTTGGGAACAGTCATGAGGCTGATTTCTTTTTTCTTCTCCACAAAGCCCCCCAGGACACAGTTGCATATTCTAGCTGTAGGTCCTTCTAGTTGTGGCATGTGGGACGCCGCCTCAGCAGGACCTGATGAGTGGTGCCATGTCCGCACCCAGGATCTGAACAGGCGAAACCCTGGGCCGCCGAAGGGGAACATGTGAACTTAACCACTCGGCCATGGGGCCGGCCCCCAGGAGGCCGATTTCTGACAATAATTCAATTATAATTGAAGCATAATCTTCTCCATTAAAATTAAGTACTCAACCTCTTACACGCAGGATTAGTCAAGTTTTCTAAGAATTAGCAAATGTATAGACAGCAGGAATTTATGCTCTTTTTTAAGATCTAACTAAATCCCTTCATTAATTAATAGAGCCCATTTTTGGCCCATTTTAGCTCATTTGTTTCTCTGACTCAATTAGCCAGCTTAATCTTTGGACAATTACACCCCGCATCCTTTCAGTACTCACCAAAGACAGGAGCAACCTCAGACCACACTACCAAGGGAAGAGAAGAACAGGAACTAAGAAATAAGTTTTCTGGCACTGCTCTCAACAGTTAGCACTTCTTTCTAATTCACCTGGAGTTTGTGCCATGACAAACGGAACCGTCTAATTAAAACACTGAGATGAAATGATCCAGTGCCTTTGCAGTGTTATAAAGTGACGCTAAATTTGATATAAAATGGCATGTCAATTCATGCAAACCATTTGGAATTCTTAAGAAATAACCATTTTGAAGCCAGTGGTTCTTTAAAACTTCAGGCACTTAAACATTTTTATAAGAAGATAAGAACAATCTGTCTACTTGCAGCTCTGGACTCTTATCAGGAACTAGAATGACTCAATCTGAAGATGAGCCCACGGCCCCTCAGCACTCTGCATATTAATAACGCTTCTCTCACACGAACTAGCTGACTTGACAGTCTCTCCAGTTGAGCAAGTTGTTCTAGTCTTGGAGGAGGACACGGCAGGGAAACGGCTAATCCGATCCTCAGTGCGTCTGTAAATCTCACGGGGACGTTTAACAGATGCTGCCACGACAGGTCGACAGTAAATCTGATACAAGAGACAGTAATGGATTAGCTCTTTTTCCAACATTTACATACACAGCAATCACTTAAAGATGACTCCATCCGTCTCTGTATCATCTTCCACAACCACGTGCCAACTAAGGCAGCTCGACCCGACAGTCTCATAACACTGCAGCTGCTGGGGCAGACATTCCCAAGGACGGGGTCAGCAAAACAGATTTATTGCAAAATGTTTCCTCCTACTGAAATGGTAAAATAAAATGGGCCTGAATTACATAACCTCTTCTTCAAAACAAAATAAAATTTAAAATCAGAAAAATTTCCCTAAATTGTCCCAATCCTAACAACCTATGTTGTATGTCAAAATCATATTTGATAGAACAATCACTTTTAAACGTGGTTAAAATACTTTGCTCAAAGTCTTTGCTAAAGAAGAATGTTTTTCAGAAAGTGTATCATGTCGTAGCTAAGGAACTTAGACTCAGATACCAAAAAAAATCCACATTTCCTCTTACAGATATTAACAATACTAATAAGCCCAAAATGTGATTCCTTTTTGTATGTTATTTTGGTGTCAGTCTGTGGTTTCCCCCACTGAAGTATATTTCACATTAATTATATCACGTTAAGAAACATGAATTAAAAAGATGACAATTTTTGTTTGCACGATAATCCAGACTCTCCCAATATTATCAAATGTTATATTACTTGGCTGATACAGTTTAAACCAAACAAACATTAGCCCTAAAGTAGGCAGCCAGACCTGTGTGGGATTTACCCAAAATCCACATGGAAAGAGAGTAGGAACAATTAATTTTCTCTGAAATTGTTAGGAATGTGATTTTCAGTCAATACCCATTAGGATGAAATCAGTAGCATTCCTCTTTGTCTTCAAATTTCACGTGTAAAAAAACTAGCTGCCTTGACCCAGAAACTCCACTCCCAGGTATCAACCCTAGAAAAATGAAAACTCACAGGCACACAAAAACCTACACACAAACGTTCACGGCAGCACTATTCATAAGAGTCAAAACGTGGAGGGGTTGGCCCAGTGGCGCAGTGGTTAAGTGCGCACGCTCCAATTCAGTGGCCCGCGGTTCACTGGTTCGGATCCGGGGTGCAGACATGGCACCACTTGGCAAGCCATGCTGTGGTAGGCATCCCACATATAACGTAGAGGAAGATGGGCACGGATGTGAGCTCAGGGCCAGTCTTCCTCAGCAAAAAAAGGAGCGTTGACAGCAGATGTTAGCTCAGGGCTAATCTTCCTCAAAAAAATAAATATTTTTTAAAAAAAGAGAAAAAAAAAGTGGAAAAAACCCAAGTGTCCACCAACAGATGAACAGATAAACAAAATGTGGTCCATCTCTACAATGGAATATTATTCAGCCTTAAAAAGGAACGAAATACTGAGGCATGCTACAACATGGATGGCACTGAATGACTCCACATATAGGAAATGTCCACAACAGGTATTCCACAGAGGCAGAAAGCACACGACCAGTTGCCAGGCGCTGGGAGGAGGGAGAATTGGGAGTGACTGCCATGGGGTTTCTTTTCTGGGTGCTGAAAACATTCTGGAATTAGACAGTGGTGACAGTTGCATAACCTTGTGAATATACCAAAACCACTGAAATGTATGCTTTAAAATGGTTAATTTTATGCTATGTAAATTAGATCTCAATTAAAAAAAAAGGTTGCCCCCAATTCTCTTCTCCCTCCCCTTACTCTACCATCCCAATCCTAGCAATGTATGTTAGAGGTGAAGGAAATTTTGAGAGAAACATTGCTTTCACTGTTTCAGGTATGATAACAAGTGTTTCTAAAAGGAAAATCTGTTCAGTAGAAAAATCTACATTGTGTTTTTAGGAAAAATCAATGACTCGGACATAGAAGCAGAAAAACCTCACAAGTTCTTACTAGTAAAGGCACGACAGGCTTTAGAGCTGGGTAACAGAAGGCGGAGTCTGTCTGAGTGCTCGCCTTTCTCTCCCTGCTGCAGGGGGTCCCGTTGGGAAGCACAGGGTACCCCTCACACGACGAAGGGGCCATGAGGCAGGAATCCTGTGAAGGGCACGCCAGGCCGGCGCCCGGACCCAGGGCAGGAGACAGGAAGGGGCCGAACCCCAGTGCAGGTGAGAGGGGTTCACGCAGAGGCTGCCGGCCACGCAGCGCCCTCCAAATCTGTCACAGGAGGTGGTGGCGTGACTCACGGTGTGAACGACCCACACGTGCAGTCACCTCTGAGAGTCTGTGTCGGGCCCTCATCAGAGACGAGGACAGACCTGTCCTCAAAGACAGAGAGCTGACTACTCGTCATACTGCTGGTTATAAAAGTGACAAGAGTCCATCACTGGAAAGCCTCCAGAACTTGACAAAGTCAGTGAAACTGACTGGAAACGATTATGTACATCCATATTAACGCGGAAAGATTTCTACTCTGCCGTGGAAAGGGGCGAGTTATAAAATCACAGACATGGTGTGCAAGTTAACACAGAAAAGGCCCAGAAGACTTAGAGTAGCCTCTGGAAGTGGAGTTTTCCAGTTATTTTCACTTTCTTCATCATTTTTCCATTCTACCACTTTTTAAAAACATAAATTAAACATACATTACTTTTCTAAAAAGCGGGAAAAAGCCTGCAGCCCTGCCGCTCAGGCAGAGGAAAGGCAAGGCTTTGTGAGCGCACCTTCAGAGTTCAGGGTGATGAGGGTGACGTTGTTGCCGATGCTCTGACTTCCCGACTGGCCGCAGTTGGAGACGGAGTCGCTGGCCTCGGACCCGCTCTCCCCGTCCTCGTTGTGGCTGTCTTCTTGACCCGGCACCTTCACCACAATGGTGTTCTGCCGACGCCCGGGAACCGCGCTGAGCAAAACAAAAACACCCACCATGTAGTGAGAGCAACACGACCCACCGAGACCAGCCCTGAGCCGCTGCCATGCTCCTCCCTCTGTCACTGTCCGAGAACCTAACTCTGCACGGAGCAGTGGTCACAGCCCTCCACACAGCTCTTGCTACCAAGATGAATAGCAATTTAATAGCAGGAAATAGTCTGGGGTTGAAAGAAACTGTATGAAATTTAAAATGTTTGAAATAATGTTTACATCACAAAAGCAAAATCCCAACTGGCTGTGACTCAAGGCCTACAGGCTGCTTTCCGACCACGGAGGCGCCCTGCCAGCACTGATGTCTGGGTCACAGTCCCTCTCAGGCCACGTCACAGGAAAGATCGCGTGAGACAAAGGGTGCCTTACACTGAACCCATGCGCTCCACACCGACAGACCTTCCAGAAACGACTCAGCCATGGAAAATGCGCTTATCGCTCCCAACTACTCCCACTGACAGAAACCACCGCAGTGGGCTTAAAAAGACAGTCGAGAACCTCCTAGGGGATATTCTCACCACCACAAGGGACCCTGATACGCAACAATAAGATACCCAGAAAACAGGACACAAGCCAGCTCCAAAAAGTGCTCAAAAAAGATTATCTGGAGACCACCACGTGGCTTGTTAGGGACCCTTTCAACTTCCCTTCACACTGAGACCTGAACACTGAAGACAGCTACACACTGAGAACGGGGACAGAGGCACAAATTCCCCGTGGATGACACCAAGATGGGACTCCAATCCTGGCATGCTGGAGGAGGGAGCTGCACTCTGCGGCCTTGTCCAAGCTGTCCATGCTCCTGAAGCTCAGGACCCGACAGCTGACCTGCCCCGGCCGCTTCCTCCCCTCCGACACAGCCTCTGCCTCCGGGCATCCAGACGCCAAGCGTCACCATGGGTCCTCCCTATGCCCCACACGGCAGCCCTCAGCTCCCGGCCGGGCTCCTGGAGACCTGGGCTATGATAACAAAGAAAACAGGACACATCTGCAGGAGGGGCAGCCTGCAGGAGCCTGAGAGAAAGGCAAACAGAACTGTGTGAAGACATGAGAGGAGCAAAAGGTCCACTGGCGCCCCTGGGTGGGGCAGCTCTCACGACAGCTGGCAGGCCAGGGGGAGGGTGGACCTTGCTGTCACCACAGTGGGTGAAAACACCTTTCATGCACTCCCATTTCACCACGGTTCCATTCCAAGTGTGTAGGAAGAGAAAGGTGTGAGAAAAAAGCCATCACCTCGAAATGCCTCCATCACTCAGCATACGTAGAGGGTATGTGTTGACTGGACATGCTGCCGTGCAGACAGACAGACAGATGGGCGTGAGCAGTGAACAGTGAGAGGATCTAAGAACTCCACTGACCGTCGTGAAAACAAAGCACCTTCCCAATGAGACATGTGAGCACCAGACACATGTGCCCGGCACGCTGTGTCCCCCCTAACCTCGCGCCCCCACTGGCCTGGCCATCCACACTTGGCCCACACTCTCCCCGACACTGAGCACAGTGGCTCTGCCCATCCCCTCGGCTGGCGTGAGGACAGAAACGACCGACGGGGCCAGCTCGCAATGCGGACTTGTTCTTGAGGGGACGCATCGTGGTGGTGGTGGCAGTGAAAGGTGGGGTTGGTGTTGTGGCTACTGACTTGCTAATGATATTTTCCAGGGAATCCGGTGCCCTGTTGCTCAAGGGGTCGTCCATCTTGGCTACAATGGCGTTCTGCCGATCACTGTTGAGTATTACTGTAGTCTGGGGGACGACGCTAGGGAACAAAAGAATCACAAAGAGAGAGAAGACCTTAAAACGACAACGTTCATTGTAAGAGCACATAAGAGTAATTCAACAGTCACTCCCAGTGGCCTGCACTAAGGGAGGGAGGTGGCCCCACGCAGAAATCACGTTTACAGGAATCTACAACTTACAATGGGCAAAAATAAACCAGAGATGAGGACGTCCTTAATGGAGGAGGTAACTTTCCACATTGTTGATATTCTCAGTTTGCACAACTGGGTAATACGGGAAAGCTGAGTTAGGAATATTTAAATCTTTCTTTAGAATAGATCGAGAAGTCACAAGTTGCTGTTAGGCAGTTAATAAGGCTTCTGAAGGAGCACGTTTACAGGAAAAAGAGCTGATTATTTTCACTCATTCCATCCCAACAAATTCATACAGGACACTTCTAGGCTTTCATAATCATGATACTTAGTGATATTATTCCAAAATGTCAGTGCTCTGGAAAGAAACGGTGAATCTAACATAGGGACAGTGGGCTGAACCACAGACATTGCCACCTCCAGGCTCCGCAGGGAAAGTGTGTGAACTGCAACCATAGGGCCTTGGGAGTTTGCTCTGAAGGGAGATGGTTACAGCAAGAACGGAGCCCTGACGACCTCCCCAGGGAGCACTGCATGTCTACCACACAGCAGCCACAGCTCCTCTCGGGCACCCACTCACTGAGATCTGCAGTCTTTCCTCTCGACCCTGGGCACTTACGGCCACAGGAAATCTCCGAGTGTGCTTTCTTGTGGAGGGAAGAGTGCGAAAAGAAGGCGCACTTGAAAGGCACAGTAATATTACCTGAAAAGAATGCCATCCCTGGATTTCATTCTCCAAAAAACAACTCGGGGGAAAATATCGCTTTTATGCGAGAAGACGTCATGTAACAAAAGCACACATGAAAGTCTAGCCCGGTACCACAGCCACACGGCTGTCAAACACCCCCTCCCAAAATCGGGGCACAAATGGCACCATTTCATGCTCAAATAAATCATAGGACCACAAGGTGTTTGCCTAAAATAAAGTGCATTTCGCTCAAAGGTGTTAGTATTTTTTTCAATTATTCTATTTATTCGTTGGTGATACCAAAGTAACCCACCAAATCCTGATGACCTATCCATAGGTCAGGCATCAGAAGTAACCCAGGTGATCTTGGACTTACACTGTGGCACACACAGTCTTCGACGATTCATGCTTCTCGTAGATCAAAACACCAAGAAAAAGGGTTTGTAGGAGTTTGGTATTTTCCCAAAGCGTATTCTGTGCAACGCCAGTGTCTCCCAGGATCCCCGCACACATCCCTTCCCATTCCCTCTCACCCAGGAGCAGCTAAAGGACGATCCTGCTGAGGAGACAACCACTCCCTACTGGAAATCCCAACGGACGCTAGCACACCAAAGGTTCGAGAAGTCTCACCAGAAGCAGACTAAAATGTATTCATGCCACCATCGCACAAAGCTGTTTGACTAAACATACGTCTTCCCCCTAAAGATCCTTACTAACGAAGATGAAGGAAACGACATTCTGAGGCAAGCAGCTTCAAGCTGGAATAACTGTAGCCCTCGAGGCACCCCCAGGCTTCCAAGGGGTTCCTGGATGTGGAGAGCTCTCAGCAGATCGACGTCCAGATCCTCACCTTGCAGAATGTACTATTTCCTAAAAATGATTCTCCTTGAGAAAACACCTCTGTCTACGTGTTTATTCCCTTCCACAAAGCCTTTTCCCACTTAAAAAAAAAAATTACCTCTCACTCCAATTATACCAAGGTGCACTGTCCGACATCCAGGATGCGCAGACTATAGAGGCGAACCCAGGTGCCGTCTGCAGCCGGCCCAGGTGCGAGAAAGCAAACGCCTCTGCCGACCAAGAGGGAAACTCTTTGGTGAATCACTGGTTTACAACTCTTAGCTTTCAAAAGAACTGACGGAGGACCTAGTTTTCAGCTCACAGATCATCAAAAGTAATTTTGATGATAGGCCACGAAGATTTTTGGCACAAAACTTGAAGAACTGAGGAACCCCTTCCTCTCTCACATACTCATTTATGGGAATAAAGTTTCTCAGGAGTTAAAACTGTAAAAACTAAAAACAGAAATGGAGCCAATACTGAACCCTACCCCATTTGAAGCAATGTCATAATCATCCATGGATTCAGGAATTAACTAAAAGTCAATCCCATCCATCTCAAGAATACACTCCTGATACCAGATCATTAAGAATTAGTTATAAACGAGTAACGCCTTTATATTGTTCGGTTCAACTGTGCACTGACAACTGTAACGAGAACCCAATTCGGAAGGTTATTTTTTCAACCCTTGGGGCCTTAGAGGAAATAAGTTTTTCAACTTCCATTTCTATCCATATTTCTGCTGCAAAGAAGTATGGCAGCCTGGTTGATAGGATAAAATTTTGAGGGGGAAATGAATCGAGAATGAAAGTTCAAAAAGCAAAAGTAACAACGTAAAACGACTGTCAAAAGCTTATCCACAAGATATTCTAAATGGGTGATGGTATTTAGATTACAATGAAAACACTTAAGAGTGTAATAAATCAGTTGTATTTTTAAATATCAATATTACAGTATGCCAGAAATTATACTCTTTCAATGAATGTAATTTATGTAAACATCAAATTGTACAAAAGAATATTTCATTTTTCAAAAATTATGGAATGTCCACATCACATTAAGAAGAATGCAGGGTTGATATGGAAAAACTGTCACAATAACATTAAGTGTCTTGCTTAGGCTGAATTACAGCCCCCAGCTACCCGATCAGACACTAATCTGGGTGCCACGGTGAAGGGGTTTTACAGATATGATTAACGGTCCTAACTGGTTGGCATTAAGCTAATCAAAAGGGAGATTATCCTAGGTGGGCCTGGCCTGATCAGGTGAGCCCTTTAAAAGGAGTTTTAGGCTTTCCCTCATCTTGGAGACTCCAAACAGCTCCTGCCAGCTGACTGCCACCTACCCTTCCAGTCCACCTGCTCTACAGACAATAAGAGGGGGTGGGAGCAATCCTCAGCTTATAAATCAGATACCCTGAGATCCTCAAGCCCAAGAAAGGCACACGGGCTGGGGTCCACCAGGAGCCACTAGGCAGCAGGTTACATTTCCATGTCTCCTTCTGTGCACACACAGCCCTGGGACAGGTGCTCACGGACGCGATGTGATCCAGGGAGAGGGGTGCCACTCCCAGGTCAGCGTTCTTAAGAATAACAAGTGCCTTCTCCAGTCTCCTCCTTCCCAGACTGACCCAGACGCCTTAGGGGACGGCAGAGCACAGATGGAAGGCACCAGCATCAGAGCCACATGAGGAAAGCTGTGGGAGGCCCGGAAACGCCCACCGCACACCCCGAGCATCAGCAGGAGGCCAGCTTCAGCCGTGTCGGCACAAGCTCAGGGACTCTTCACCGCAGCAGCGCACGCCAGCAATCAGCACACCAAGCACTCCAAGGAAACGTTTACTAAAACTTGTCGTAAAGGCTCTATTTCTATTGCTTACAGGTTAAAGATTAGAAAGTCATAAAAACCAGGATCCAAAATAATACTCTTAGGGATCAGAATAAATTAGCATTAAAAATTTCTTTCCAATGTCTAATGAGATGAGCAAAACATAGTATAAAACCAACCCCCTCAAAATAACCAACTGCACAGGAAACAGGAAAACCTACTGCAACAAACTTCAAAACCAGCTGCTTAAGAAAGAAGGTTCTGGAGCAGACAGGCTCTGGAGGCTCAGGTTGTGAGCCTGCACCCCACCCCGCCCCACTGAGGCCATGCTACTACACTGTCAACATTCTGTGACTGAAAACCAACAGCCCCAAATCAGAAGATGAGCACGTGGGCTAGGAATGCATGTTTGTCCTTCTTCTTTCCAGGGAGTGACAGAAATGACTACAAATGAGAATGGGAGAGCTGACTCACGGTTGGGGGGGGGGGGGGGGGCAGGCGATGACACCCACGGGCACTGAGCCCTGCAGCGGGACCCTGGACACGCAGAAGACACCAGGGCCCAGATCTTGGTCTCCAATAAAAGGAGAAACGCCCGACTCTAGGACTGGGACAGGGAGCAACACGATGAGCCTGGAGCATCTTGTGGTGCCAGAAAGTAAGGGAGTGCTCAAAACAAACGAAAAACCCACAATGATTTGGGGGGACGGGTCAAAGGACACGAGTCAACGGAGGGAGCCCTAGTGGCCAAAGACAGAATATTTCAAGCAACAAAATAAAGTAATATTGGATTCTAACTCAAAGCATACAATCAGCATGCACGAGTCCATACTGATATAAATGACTGACTAACTAATACACGGGGAAGAAGAGACAAATCTCCCGTGCAGAAGAATAACAAGTCACGTGAGCAGATGCTCTGCCTCCCAGGTGCAGCGTGACTCCCCGCCCCAAGAGTGGGGGGTAGCCTAGTGCCATCCTTCCCAAGAGCACGGACGGAAGGGATGGGAGAGGACAGCATTGCACAGTGGAAGAGCCGGGCAGACACCCCTTGGCCCAGTGACCCACATCAACACAGCAGTGAGAGGCCACGGTGACAGTGCACACCCCTGGGAAGAGGCGATGAGAAGGGCGCTTCACCCCTGGGTCCCCCTGCCCAACCCAGAGCCCCAGCCTAACCGTGAGAGAAGCATCAGACAGATCCCAACTGAGGGACAGCCTATAATCACCTGACCAGCACTCCTACAAAGTCACAAAACAAGGAATGTCTGAGGGAGTATCACAGACCAGAGGACCAACAGACATTTAAAAGGATACACGAAACATTATGAAAAGTATTATGCTAATAAATTCCAGAGCTTAGGTGAAAAGGAAAAACCTTTTGAGACTCAAGGTAAACAACACTGACTCAAGAAGTTCCACGTTACTAAAGTTCTATATTTATTAAAGAAATTGAATTCATAATTAAAACTAGGCCCAGATAGACGGCTTCACTGGCAAATTCTGTCAAATATTTAAGGAAGAAATAAAACTAATCCTATAGAAACACCTTCAAAAAACAGATGATGAGGGACAACTGCCCAGATCGCTTTTTGAGGATACCATTATCCTAATAACAGAACGGATAAAGACATATCAAGAAAGAGAACTACAGATTAACATGCCCCATGAACACAGATGCAAAGCCCCTAGCACATCAATCAATAATATATGAAAAGGGCGATACACTATGATCAAGTCAGGTTTATTATAATGGAAATGCAATGTTAGTTTAGCATTTGAAATCAATCAGTGTAATTCACTGTAATAACAGAACCAAGAAGACAAACCATGCAATCATCTCAAGTAGATACATAAAAAGCATGTGAAATTCAATGCCTGTCATGATAAAAACTCCCATGAAATAAGGACTAGAAGGGAACTTCTTCAACCCAATAAAAAGCATCTATGAAAAACCGACAGCTAACATCATACCTAATTGTGAAAAACTGGATGCTTTCACTCAAACATTAGAAATAAGGTAAAAATATAAAAAAGAACACATTGAAATGGAGATCCTAGCCAGTGCAGGAATGTAAGAAAAGATATAGAAATTTGATAGGAAGTATAACTCTATTTAAAAATAATATGACTGCATTCACTTTTATAAAGTCCTATGGAAGAGCTACTAAAACAAGTGAATTTAGAAATGATGCAGAATAAAGGTCAGTATAGAAAAATCTATTGTATTTCTATATACTACCAATGAACAAATGGAAACCGAAATTTAAAACACAATATCACTTATGATAGCATCTAAAAATATGAAATAGAGATAAATTTAACAAAATATGTATAAGAGCTGTACACTGAAAATTATAATAAGAACTGCTGAGAGAAATTAAAGACTTACATAAGTGGAGAGGTGTACCATGTTCATGGATCAGAAGACTCCAGGTGTTAAGATGACAATGCTCTCCAAATTGATCTACAGATTCAACACAATCCCAAAGAGCTAAGAGTTATTCTAAAACTAGAGAAGTACTCCAAATCATGAGAACGTGCACAATCTATTAAAACATTTGACCATATGTTTATTATCTGCATTGGTTACTAGGTCATATCTCTGAATTATCAGATTATGTTAACAATTCCCTAAGTTGTATATGTGTAAACTCTGTTTTCTTTGGTTAGTACTCAGCCCTGACATGTACACGGTATCACGCTTAGGTCACCGAAAGTGTGCAGCCGTGCAAGGTAGTGTAGACCAGTCAGGAAGAGAAATCCTATGTACACAATTAAATGGAAACATCAAAAATTCAAAATTTGATAAGGAAAGAATTAAACAAGTCCGTCCTGGCTGAGACCAAACCATTTCTTCACAATTCAAACAACCTGATCTTCAATGTGTCACATTCTAAAGCCTGTGAAACGCTACACTTTGAGAAGGTCAGTGAACCAAAACTGGAAACACTCTGAACACTGATCACCTGGCCAAGACAGCCAGTGCACCAGTGCTGGACAGAAATGCTCAGGAGGAGCCACTCTCTCCCCAGAAGCCACAGACACTTGAAACACCAGAGCAGCCTCTCCACAAACAGCCATCAACATTTAAAACAAAGACCTTCTGGGAAATCAAATGGAATCAGCAACCAGCACATTAGAGAGAATTTAAGTAATTTCTTGATCAAATATGTCAATTCTCTGTGGGTCAATAAATGAGGAAAAGGTTAGAGAAAAAGAA
Source organism: Equus asinus (assembly GCF_041296235.1). NCBI lineage: Eukaryota > Metazoa > Chordata > Mammalia > Perissodactyla > Equidae > Equus > Equus asinus. The sequence continues at coordinate 49,427,957 of NC_091817.1, read as the reverse complement.
AGAAGAAAATTTTCCCCCTCCAATACGTCTTACATAACACATCTCTCTAAAAGAGACTATTAAAATAAATCACTTTAATTTTGAGTACTACAAAGAAGCCTCTGATTTATTACAATTGTTGTAAAAAAGGAGAAGCACATAAAAGCTTTAAAATTTTTTTAAGCTTTTAAAAATAAAAATCTGTTACATTTACACCTCAATCTATGTCATTCACACCTCAATAAAAATAAACTGCATAAAAAATAAAAATCTATTCCTTTTAAAAATAAGAAACAGTATTTTTCTAGTTAGTCGATAGGTTTGGTTAATGAAACAAATAAACCCAAAGCACCTAGGTTTCGAGCTGCTCTCTGACTTGTCCAATTGTCCGGCCCTACAAGATACTGCTGCCCAAGCAGGAACCATCCCTCACTGTGTACTGCCTGCACGCAGTCACGCTGGCCTTCCAGCGTCATCGACGAGGACAGCACCCCAGGCTCAGCTGTGTCCTGCTTACTGTACTTGCTTCAAATAGCTGTCTAGCCCCAAACAAGTGCAGAAAAGGGGTTTTTACACTGATCTGTATAAACATCCCTGTCCATACACCTGACCCCTTCCTGGAACGCTCACAGCCAGGCACTAGGGGATGAGCCTACTACATGCAGACAGCAGCTCAGCCCAGAATGCTTCAGCATCTGCCGCTTCCAATACCAATGTGAAAACACCTCTAGAGCTAAAACCTCCAGTCACTACCACTAGAATTAAAATTAAGCAAAATCCGAATCTATGGTACACTTGCAAGGAAGAAAAAAGCACCTACCTAGAAGAATTCAAGTCCATTTTTCTTTTCCCCAAGTAGAACATGATTGTTGATGAAATCCCATCCAAGTAATCTCACAAACATTTTTATGACAATGATTAAGTTTTAGCATCAAAGAGAAAGGCTTTCATTCTTTTCTCTTCTTTTTCTTTTTTGCTGAGGAAGATTAGCCCTGAGCTAACATCTGTGCCAATCTTCCTCCACTTTATATGTAGGTTGCCACCACAGCATGGCCAATGAGTGGTGTAGGTCTGCGCCTGTGATCCAAACCCTTGAACCCAGGGCCACCAAAGAGAAGCAAGCCTAATTTAACCAGTACGTCACAGGGCTGGTCATGATACTTTCTTTTCTTTTTTTTTGAATTTATTTAGAGAATCTCATTCAGGTGTAGAATCTGAAAATTGGGATCCAAAATGCCAGCTGAGGTTGGCAGCCGTCCACTACCTTCTGTGCTCCAGGGATTAAAGAGAATAAATAAGTAACACTCAGAGCTGACCGCATGGTCTAGTTCAGGCCAGTTTTAATTAGAAATAACCAACAGGTGAGTGGATTTTGGAGCCTCTTGCAGCTCCAGGGCTGGCTCCAGGCCACGTGCAGCCTCCCCAAATGGACAGGGGGGTGGTATTTCAGTGGAAAGCTGCTCAACTATCCATTATCCAAGGGCCTCACTAGGACTGAAAAGACCTTTCTGGCGTCTGCACTTGTCCTGTGAGGTTACACTCAGACTTCCCATGACATCATTCATAACAAACCAAAGTGGGCCTAAGGAATCTTAAGTTATTTTTAAAGGTATATGATTTGCATATAAAATAACCTAGGACTTATATACTTATTTTATTTTAAACATCTGAGACCCAAAATAATTGATAGAAGCACCTTATTACTCAGAATGTTAACCAATTTTTAATTGTCTTTGGAGATTTTCCCTCTTCTATGCTCCATTAGCCACATTTAAGACATACAATTCTCATTTACTTAGATGTCTTGACACATTAGCAGCTTCCTAATTTAAATATATTGGGGCCAGCTGGTGGCATAGTGATTAAGCTCATGCGCTGTGCTTCAGCAGCCTGGGGTTCGTAGGTTCAGATCCCACGCATGAACCCACACACCACTCATCAAGCCATGCTGTGGCGGAGTCGCATATACAAAATAGAGCAAGACTGGCCCTTGCGTCAGCTCAGGGACGATCTTCCTCAAGCAAAAAGAGCAAGATTGGCAATGGATGTTAGCTCAGGGCCAATATTCCTCACCAAAAAAACCAAAAAAAACCCACATTCTTTTCCTTAATCTACTGGGATTAAATTATTTTCCTTTACTTGGCCAAAAAATTTCTTGTTAACAGCTTTCAACTGTTGGCAATTTTTATTTCTCATTTCAGAATTTACATGAGAGAAATGCCAGATTTAGATTCTTCTTTAAAAATCATTAATACACATCCTATTTAAAATATGCCTATGGGAGGGGCCGGCCCCACAGCCGAGTGGTTAAGTTCACATGCTCCGCTTCGGCGGCGGCTCAGGGTTCGGATCCTGGGCGCCGACATGGCACTGTTCATAAGGCCATGTTGAGGCAGCGTCCCACATGCCACAACTAGAAGGACGCACAACTAAAATATACAGATAGGTACTGGTGGAACTTGGGGAGAAAAACGAAGGAAAAAAAAGAAGAAGAAGATTGGCAACAGTTGTTAGCTCAGGTGCCAATCTTTAAAAAAAAAATATGTCTATGGGAAAACAGAGGAATGATTTTTCCTTCTATAAACTGACATTAACTTAATAGGTAATGGTTTTATTACAATATTAATAAAGCTTGTGCCAATATACAATAAGTGCATCCTGTAATGGGTTGATTTTATCTCACCAATACAATTCTTTAAAACCAGAAAACCTAACTGATTTGGATTAACTAGATTATACATCTGAGTGAATTTTAGAAAACTTCACTTTTATTTTACCACTCGTTAACACACACAGAGGAAACCACAGCAGGTCTCTAACTGATAAACTCCACCCCCGGAGGAGGGAAGCATGGCGGAATTCCTGACCAGGAAAGCTGCTAACGGTGTCTTCCTGTAGTCCGGCAATCACTGAACACTGAAGGCAGCCGGAGAGACAGTGGCCCCGGAGAGACAGTGGCCCCGTGCAGCCTGGAAATGGCTTCATTCAAGCGAGCAGCTCCGTCATCTGACAACTCAAACCCCAGAGGATCATGCACACCAGCCAGGAAGGACGAGCTCCCAGAGGCAGTGCCCACCTCTCCCCACCCCCGGCGTGAGTGTGCGGGGGCAGTCCCATCACCAGAACTGGAAGAGAAACCTGCAGCTGACGAGCCCGGGAGCAAGCCCAGTCACCGGGCCAGAGGATTCTTCTTACAGATGAGGAAATTGGAAACTGAGACTCAACACGACTACCACTTGGCCGAGGTCACCCGGCAGGTTCAAACCAGGATAATTCGTGACAGCAGAAGCCTATTCTCCTCCCAACATGCCCTGCTCCCAACACAGAAGGAATCCCAAAACAAGCCATCCTCAAGGTCCCAACACAGCTGCGTCCGCACTCGTCCTCGGCCACCCGACCCTGATGGAAGCAGCGCAAGCACTGACAGGGGAGCCTGAATGGACAGATTTCCAACACTTCCCCCGACTCAGGAAGATCACTTCTTCCAGACACAGATGAGAAGCGACAGACCACTAAGGAGGACCATCCTCAGAATATGCCGGCTCTTACTTACGGGCAGGAAGTGTGTCACCTGCTCTTCTCTTACCGTTCAGAGCAATAGTTCTCAGTGGAGGAGAACTGGGGGCGTTCTGCAATCCAGTGGGACATATTTGGTTACCACTGGGATTCAGTGGGTATAGCTCAAGGAGGTTACAACATCCTTCAATGCATGAGACTGTCTTGTCTAACAAAAACTCTTCCTGCACAAATTTCAAATGCCCCACACATTCACATGAGTGAAAAGCAGGCTTCTAATTCTCTGAGCCCAAAATCTTATTCCCTTCTACATTTAGACACAAAATATTCTTGGATAATTTTAATATAACTTGAATTTTCCTGGAATTCAACTATTCTTCAAGTCTAGAGAAAAGTATACCTTTCTTTACTTGAAACTTCATCAAGAACCGCTCATCACTCTGTAATATTCCATCACCAGGCAGTATCAGAGTCCCTAGGGGGACAGCCCTCCTGGTCCAGGACCCGACACACGATGTCTAGGCATCTGGCCTATTCCCTGCCTCCTTGCGCATTTCATTCAACCATTCACACCTTAAAATACATGCTATTTTACTATACACTGTTATCCTTTTATTTCTCCCTACATTACAGTTAATGCATTATATTAATTTTTAAAATTATATTTTCTAAACATTGCATTTTAGGATAAAAAGGCATTACGAAAAAATTATTCTAAAAAAAAAAGGGATTGGGTCTGACCAGTCTGAGCCTCACTGCCTGCACAGAGGACCTGCTCACAGATGTTGAGAAAATACCTGGTGATCCTTTAGGACACAGTACGGACGCAGGTGAAAGGCCCTGTCTCAGAGCAACACCATGGCCTACCCCACCTTCCCCTGGGGACAGAGAGCCTGGAGTGCCCCCCAAACTGGAGAGCAGGTGTTGGGGCCGTGCAGGGTGTCACACACACACAGCAGGACACTTTGGAGAGTTAGAGGAGGCTAGAGTAACTATGCCACACAGCACCCGTCACCCACAGGCGTCCCAGACAAACCAGGACAGCTGGTCACCTTGAACTTGGGGCATGTTCAGGAGCATCCCAAAAACAACCAGGAACCCCTCCTCGATCCCACATTTCCCTGAAAAGTCCACAAAGCCCCTAGTGCTGCTCCTGTCCCCAGAGCACATGGGCAGGCGGAACCCAGCAGAAGCCGGCAGGAGGGCCGGCCGCCATCCATCCAGCTCACTGTGGCTCACACTCCTCTGCATCTGCCATGCGCCCCGACCCGACCGAGCCACCGCCCTCGCTCCCGAGACACACAAGGCGGGAGGCAGCAGTCGGTCCAGAGAGAGCAGAGCCCTCAATGAAAATGCTGCGAGCTCTCAGCAAGTACAAAGACAGATTGTGCCACCGCCACCAACGTGACTTTTGTGTTGCCAATTGTGGAAAAGGATAAAAACACCAACAGGACTGATGGAAAGTGCTGCCCAGAGCCCCGTGGGAGCTGTTCACAGAAGCTACAGCATCTGAGTGGCGCCTTGGACTGACGCATCTATAAACAGGGCAAGGACTAGGAGACATCCTTCCAATCTAACTAAACTCTCCATCAAGTTTCAATTCAAACGGCACATAAACTACGACACATCTCACTATGATTAGCTTCTAAAGATTTTAAAAAATAGGCACAGTAAGAACTACAGATGTGAATGGAAAGTTTGATATACTCAAGTGAAATTTACAAACACTGCTTATGAAGAAAAATACCTAAAGACTAGCCAGATAGAAAAGGAAAGAACAAACAAATGGACATCTTCAAAGATTTGGTGGGTTAGTTCCAAAGAAAAGATGCACCAGTCTGGTCTATGTCAAAAAGAAAATGTTGAGAATGACTTTGAGTCATTCGGCAAATGTCGTGTGTGTGGTTCTGGCCCAACTAACATCGGTGAGGATGCCGCTGGGGCAGAGCCCCTCGTGTGCAGAACAACTGAGTCAGCAGCTGCGAGCCCGGCGAGGGCGTTCCCGCGCCCCATCTGTTCTTACCATCGCACTTTGTTGCACGTCTGCGTCGCGCCGAGAGGGGAGCCTGCCACCATGGGGACCTGGATGGGGCTGTGCTGCTTGTTCGTGACCAGATCCAGCTTTTCTTCCAGCGATTTACACGTCGCCTCGAGAGCTTGCAGCTTGGCCTCAATGCTATCCAATCGCAAGCATATGGTCTGGTTAATGGAATACAGGAATGACTGAAAGGGAAACAAAGATACACTTCAGAAGGGACATCTTGGACTGGAAGGAGACAATTCCAAGGAACACCAGACAGCTCCTTCCTCATTTCAACTGTATCTACTCCAACAGAACCATCCCCACACTGCAGCTCTTTAGTTACAGGCCAGGAACATCTGAGTAAGGAGCTCCACTTTTTGTACTGAAAACGAACACCACAGCCCCGGCTCTACTCCTACGTGCAGCTGAGCCTCTTAGTTACCTTATGTCCACACAAAAACTTTATGTAGTCTTCAGGATGCTGTTCTATTTACCAGTAAATTTACACTTAAAACTAGACAAATCCTCCTAACTATGAAAATAGATTACACCTATCCTCAAAATGGCCTGAAAACCAGCGGCCCTGCACATTCACATTATTCCCAACTGCCTGGAGTTGCCGTGTGGGACCGAGGTTCCCGTGTTGCTGTGAACAGCAAGCCCGCCACCTAGTGGCCGACATGCAGAGCAGCCTCCGGTTCCAGTGTCACTGCTGAGTCCCAACTGCTAAGTCCAATGAATCCCAGTGAGCAGAGACATGCATGACTCCAAACCCAAGAAGAGGATCAAATACACAAACCAGACGGGGAAGCTCTCACTCCCCACAGCCGCCACTGCTGCCGAGAGTCAACAGGATACAGACGGAAGCGTGTTGTTCAGGTAAGACTAGTACTGTGAAACCAACGAACACCCAAGGCCGGTCCTACCAGGTGATCCGGGGATCAGAGTGCTGGTTAGGAGCGAGTTCTTAAAGCTCGATTTAGCAGCAGGCTGGCTTACGAGCCGGCAGCTGAAAGTCACGAAGAATTTGCCATTCTTCTTTAGTGCCCTTGACTGACCAGAGTAAAGTGCCTGAGGTGGACACATCGGAAGTAAGGGGGCAGCCCAGGGGGAGCAGGAGGCCCGGAGGAGCTTCAGAGCAGGCCGGGCCCTCAGCACACGGGCGGGACGATGGCCAGCCTCTGTTGCACTGACAGGGCCCTACCGTTTACTCATGCTGCTCCTCCTTGTTAACAACAGGAACTGAATATTTCTAGACAGATGCCCCAGACAATAGAGGAATTACAGGAAAAGTTACTTCGGTTTTCACTTGCTTGGCTTTCTTAAACTTCTCATACGCGCTGATGTGACTGTAAACACCAGACCGGCCAAGGAGATCCAAAGATCCAACATCACTGATGGACTGACTGAGAGGTTTCCAAGACCACAGGGAACAAACCAAAATTTAAGGACTTAAATGACAGGCGCAGAAGTACTTCGTCACTGGTGGGAAATATCAGCCACACGAATTGGTCACTTTCCTTCCATCCACAGTAGGTTACGGGTCTAGGGGAAGACGCCTCCTATGGCAGCAATCTTAATCTAAACGATGTTTATTCTTCATACTTTTCAAGGAGAAAAAGCAGCTTTACACACTTTGTAGGGGGTTGAACGGTGACTTGAAAAAACAATACATCCACGTCCTAATCCCCAGAACCTCTAAATGCAGTCACATTCTGCAAAAAGTCTTTACAGATGTAATTAAGTCAAGGATCTTGAAATGAGATCCTCCTGGATTAGGGTGGGCCCTAACTTTAACAACCATGTCCTTAGAAGAGACGAGGAAGGGGAAGAAACACAGACCCATGGGGAGAAGGCCGTGTACAGACGGAGGCAGAGACGGAGGGGCACGGCCACAGCCAGGGACGTCCGGAGACCCCAGGGGCAGAAAAGGCAGGAAGGACCCTCCCCTGCAGCCTCCGGAGGGAACACAGCCCTGCAACCTTGATTTCAGACTTCTGGCCTCCAGAACTGTGACAGAATAAATTTCTGTTATTTTAAGCACCCCAGTTTTTGAGAATTTGTCATGGCAGCCCTAGGAAACTAAGATTTAAATAATGAAATATGCTGTATTTTTACCTTTATAGAGGGGTCCTGGCAATTGATCTCTAGTCGCTGGCGTTTCAAAGCTGGTTCATCTTCATCTGTTACGACATGGTTCTCCAGCACAACTGAAAACCAACAGCAAAAACAAAAGACTTAAACTTCAATATGACAAGCTTTATAGAACTGTTTTAATATCAAGATAGTAAACAGTTCTGACACCTTAAGGTTATATGAGAAACGGCGCAACCTCTTTCATATTTTACCTTTCTACAGTTTTAACTTAAAATTCTCAGGCAGAAAACAGGATATCTCCTTAATCTCAAGCAAAACTGAGATGCCAGGTAAATTACGTCCCTAATATGCTTCTCATTCAATGCTCTGTTACGCCACCCTGTCTGAATTTCGGCATGATGAAACCTAATCAATAATAATGATTCCTTCCCAACTGGAAGCCTTGCCTGTTGGCTATCTCATTTCAAAACCAAAACCACTCTCTGGTTATTACGTTGTCTTAGGTGCTGGTCACCAGACAGTCTCCAACTTAACAGGCTGCTCCACAGAAGCCACCGCACAGTGCCGCTGGACTCAACGCGTCCCCATCAGCACCCTTCAGCTGATCCTCAAGGCTTCCCCATGGAAGAGCAACTCGGCACAGATTCAAGGCCTGCCACAAGATGGTCCCAGATGCCTTCCTTTCGTCTAAAATTAACTACAGAAACAATATTAAAGATAACCACAAAACCAAAGACCAAAACTATCCACAATCACCTCATCTCTGCACACCCCAACCCTGTGCTTCGAACAGTCTTTCAACATGTCCATGTGGGCGACTATGGACAGAATCTATATTCAACACTTCCTGTTGAACGTGGGGCCATGGGTACTTCTCCATTTCACCACAGGATTTCTCCTGCTCACCTCCCGGCCTGAAGCCACAATGTTAACTGCCTGGTGTGCTCCTCCTCGCCTCCTTCCACCTGCTCACACGTGGACACAAACATCAGACGCCTATGGGAGGGCCAGGGTCCTCTATCAATAGACCTGTCTGCATCCTTCCTCTCCACTCAGCCTTGTCACGTGGCCAGCCCTCCCAGCTGATGGCTTCAACTCACTTTTTTAACAGTAATAGCAGCGTGTGAATCTATTCTACAGAAGTGAGTGCCAGTATACGAGAATACAGATTATATAGGTATATACAGAGAACACGCATATTATGATACTGTGTGTGTACACATGCACAGAAGCGTGTTACTGTAGCACTAATGGGAGAGGGGCCACCAACGGAGCATAAACTATGGTGCACGCACACACTGGCACATCATCCATCCACCTGTCCAAGACATTCACGGTACAGCCGAGCAGGATGAGCTCGCTGTGGACAGACGATGTCAGCCTCACCTGGACAGTGCTGTCTGGCCACGTCCCGGCTCCACCCCTCAACCCTGCCCAAACCTCCATCTGCCCAGCCACCTCCACACAGGGAAATCCATCCACCTTCCATCCAGCCCCACTTGGATACCGGAACTCATGTCCACTCACACTGTGACACCAGCAGTGGCAGCCTCCCCCCAGAGCAGACCACCCCCCAGCCCCTTACACACAAGGCTATCCACAGATGTGGGCAAAGCACATCCTGCTGGCATTGGATTCCTCATCTGCAAAGGGAAGGTTGGGGGCAAGCACAGGGGAAGCACAGGTCTCTGCGGTCCCTGCCACCAGCTCAGTCAAAGCACCTCCACTTCAACAGGCTGTATATACTGAGCTTCCAAGAAGATCTCGATTAAAAAAGAGTGTCAATGCCTTTCAGCCTATACATACCAGATGATTCATCTCAAAGGTCTCAAATTTAAAGACAGTGAATCATCCTAGGGCTCGAACACGAACCTTTCACAGGTCCTAGGCAAGAGCAAGAAACCGATCTCCTAGAGGTAAATTAGCCAAAGCTCTACCTGGCAGGAACCAGCCAAGGGCCAACAAGAACAAGAAGCACCCGCTTACCTAAGTGCTGTGCCTCACACACCATGGACCTGGCTGCAGGGGCCTTTCCAGAGCAATGCGTGCGAATGAGTTCTCATTAAGTGAAAAAGGAAAAATCTATACCTACAAGTGTTTGTGGTTAGCAAAACACACATTCTCAGAAGCTTAGTCAAAGCCTATTTGCTTCCATTAGGAACTGGTAATTTAGACCAGGGCTGGGAGGACAGAGAGAGACCTGGCAATCATTCTAATCCTTCTAATTTGCTGAATAGAAACCAGTCCAGAGAGGTTAAGTGACTTGCCCAGGGCCAAACAGCTAGTTTCTTGTAACTACAGAAAAGAAGACTCAGTGCCCCTTGGCAGCGTGAAGTCCCTCAAGGTTGTAAGTAAGGGCAGCAAGCAGACGTGTAAAAGGAAATGTGCCCGTGAAGACGACTGAGATGCACACACCAGGGTTCCAGCAGTGACTTTCCAGGGCTATTGGACTGTGAGTTTGTTTTTTTCTTCATCCTTTGCTGCACTGCTTTGTATAATTTTGCGTGCATTACTTTTAGATTTAGACTAAAGAACCCAGCATTCATTTTAAAGCCATGGCAACCAGCTGGAAGCCAGGCCTGATGAGAGCTTCCATCTTAGGGAGGTGCAGACAGGTAGAATAAGTGTCACCATATGGGGAGCACGTGCAGAGTCAGAAGAACCTAAACATTTCTGCTTTAAATGGAAATTGGAAAAAACTAGAAGGACGTACATGCCAACAATTTAAAAGCTGTTCTACCGCTAGGACTGTGGGAAATTTTCATTTCTTCTACTTGCTTAACTATGCTTTTAAATATTACAAAGGTCATATTTTAGAGATGAGGAAAAAATAATCTCACTCTTAAACACACTCCGGGTGCAAACGTGTGTAATGCACTATGGTATTTGCTGGCTGCCTGCAAATTCCTCTAGGTCAGAGATCGCAGGCTTTCTGTTGAAGGCCTCAGAGAGCCCTGCACACAGTAGGTTTGCATTAAACAGTAAATTGTAGCTGCCAGTTAATTAAAGAACAGAGATGGAACAAAACCAAGACTGTAAATGATTTCGCTAAGCCTTCCTTGCACTGCAATCTATAGAGAGAGAGAATTTACTTGGGATGTAAGCTGTCAGAATTTTAATAGTCCTAAAAATGCTTAAAATTTATGTAACTGGAACATTTTTCTTTTATAACATTGCAATACGTACTGTCTAAAGAAATTGTCCTTCACCTCCCAAAGTCTGCACAGATATTTTCAGAATTGTTACGTCCAAGAACAGTGCTGCTGCTTCTTTAAGTTCAGCGGTGTCTGAGGTGTGGGGCTCATGAGGCCAAGGCCGCACGGTCTCGCTCCAGCCACACTGCTCAGCTTTGACTGAGAAACTCTGGTTAAACGGCAACACCGCTATGCCCCGGCTTTGTTCAGTGATCTGACACTGATCTTGCCAGTTAAGAGTGCTGCTCAGAAACCAATCAGAAGCAAAACAAAGGGGGAAACGGACCAAAGAATAGCATTTCTGAAGGAGCGCCTTCATTTCTTTGTGAAAGCTCATTTAACCCCCAAATTATTTATATTTTATATATTATATTACTCTCTTTCCATACCATAACTAATTCCAAATGAACTTTTTCTATTTTTCAAATAGATCACACAAGATAGACATCATTATACTTTCTTATGGGATTTCTGAAAATTCTCTTTTCTGTGGGGAAAACAAAAGTCAGCATTTCAGTTCTGCTATTCCAGAAAGAATAGCCAGGCAACCAAAACACCCAGTGACCTAACTCTGTGTACTCATCACATCAAACTTCACACAATATAAAACACACAAAACTTTAATGCAAAAAAAAAAAAAAGTTGTTCTCACATTCAGTCGATGGAAGAATAACAAAATAAGACATTTCCGGGAGATCTGTCAGTGTCTTATCAAAATTCTGAACATACAAAGCAACTCTACTTCTAGGAACTTACCCTACAAAAACATCTGCCAAGATACACGCATGGATCTTTACGGCAGGGGGGTATTTAAAAGAACACCAGTGCAAACAGTGTAAGAGGCTACACTGGGATACACCTACAAGGGGAATACCACGTGGTTGTCAAAAAATGAAGTTTGTACACACCAACACGGGAAGACGGCCACAACACAGGCCGAGAGGGAATTTTAAAAAGGAGGAGGTGTAAGGAAGAAGGCTGTGGAACCTTGTGCAGGTGGGGGTGGGGGGCAGCAGAGACTGGACGTGCTTGTGCACACATCAGAAGACGGAGAGCGGAGAAGGTGCTGGAGGGCTACCCACCTGGGAATGGATGCAGGGTCTAATATTGTTTACACGCTCTAAGACTTGCATTTCTCACGCAGAGCATGCATCTCTTGTTCTCTTGCTTTATTTAAAGGAAAGAAAACTTCTGGGAGCTCTGTTGGATTTTTAAAGAACAGAGAGAACCACAGTTCACCTACTGTCCCCCAGCTCTGTACCTGGGTGATCAGGACTCAGGTCTTCCACTGCAATCTGCACCACATCCGCCAGATCCTGTTCTGACATCATCCAGAAGGAGAGGGGAGAGGCCAGTCAATGAGCAAGAACCAAACTCAGGCAGGATCGGGTTTCTATCGCCTGTAAAACAAAACCAAAGACAGAAGAGAGGGAGATTAATAACTGTGACCTGGGAGATGATGGCAACTGCTAATCATGTGTATTCAAGAGGATGTCAAACGTCTGTGGATTTTAATGTAGGGTTCTTGTTGCCCCAAACCACCAAAAGGTTAGTGTTCTCTGAGAACTGAGAAACAGCTCAAAAACACTGCTCATTGCCTCTGTCTTAACCACCCCACTAGCCCCTACCTGAAAGCCTCTCTCTTTATCAATGCACCCCTCACACCGCCTCCTAAGTCCCCTTCCTAAAACATGTGAACACGTCATCCCCCAGCCACATCTCCAGCAGTCCCCTGCTGCCCACACAGCACAGCCTATGCTTCGCCTGCTCCCCGCGGAGCAGGGCCGTGGTGGTGCTAGCCCCTGCTAGACACACCTCACCCGAGAAAACCACCACACTGCTGGTCTCCCCCAGTAACACACCTCCCCACGTCCCGAATTTGACCCAAAGCACCCTTCCACATAGGCTGTCCGCACACACCATTTCTGCCACTCAAACCGCCCTCCCTCTAAGCGCCTCTGCTTTGCTTTCCTTTGGCTGCCAGTGCAGACCTGCATGCAATACCACCCCACTGCCACAGCCCCAGGGGCACTGCCGTCCCGCCCACCACTGCACTTGCCAGGGCAGGGGCTGCCTCTGGTTTGAGTTGTCCCCGGGCGTAGCACTGTGTCTGCAACAGTCAGTGACGTTCTTCCTGCTCCTGAAACACTTTGATTAGGCCCAAAGAGAGCTTATCTTCCAAAACAAAAATGAAGCCATGTCATTCCAAAGATAGGGACACAGTATGTGAAAACAGGATGCCCTGGAGAACTGAGGAATCAATGTCACCACAATATTTTTATCATATTATACTTTATATTTTAATTATTATAAATAAATATAAAATAAGTTTACAGGATAAACTGTCTTTCTCCAACCCGACCACATGTTCCTTGACGGCAGAAACCACACACTCAGCTCTCTGTGGCACAGTTCCTTTCATCAGTAAGTGCTCACTGTCCCAAGTCACAACTCCCGTGGGGCAGAGGGGAGTTGAATTAAAATTTTCAGATCATCTAGTTTCAACTAGGAGTCTACTGGCAGCTGCTTTTAATGGATAAGTTCCAACAGGCACAAAATTAAATTCACAGGTTTCACACATGTTCTTAAATCCTATAAATAACATGGTTCCTCTTTTGTCCAGATTTAAATTCTACAGCTTAAACGGTGGCAGCTCCAGAATTTCTTAGGGACAACAATTTGCAGAAGGAGGAACCAAGCTCCTGTCCTAAATCCTCCTTTCTAGAGTAAATACAACATTTTTGCTTAAACATATAATTGAACATATGATCAATAAAATGGCAACGGTGTTTTTCTTCCCAGTTTATTCCCACTTCACATAAAACTGAATGAATTGAGAAAACATCAATTGTCCTTAACAAAGAAGAGAGACTGATGACAAACAGGAGGGAAACAAAGAACCTCAGAGGCACTATAACTGACCACTTTAAACATCCAACTATGAAAGATGGCATTGACAGAGATTTTTAATCTCCCCAAATCTCCTTGTAAAGACACATGGAACAACTAGGAGGGCAAAACCCAAATCCAGGTCAACATCTACAATAAACTGAGTGGTCAGGTGTCCTAAGGAAGTCCAAACTCCGAGTGGGTGGGGACACACCACTGACAGCCACGAGATGGTCATGGCAGAAGCATGCGTGAGGCAGGAGCAGAGAGAAGCAATGGGTCAATCTGGGAAGAGCAGCCGAAAACAGCAGGTGAGCACAATCCAAGAGCAGACAAATGCAATGGGGTCTGCAGTCATGTCCAGAAGGCCTAGAACATTCTGGGCCCCATGAACTCTCTAATCATCTGAAGTTCCCTTCTAGGCCAAATACACTGAAAAGAGATGACGGGGGATAGAATACAAGATGTACAGGACAGGGAAACAGAAAGAGGAAAATGAAAGTCTAAGGGCGAGAGAGAAAGACAGAGCCCAGCGAGCTCAGAAAATAAGCTGCCACATTTTTTTTAAACTTCCTAAAATCAACAGAAGACAGAGCTTCAGAACATTGAAATTAGAAAAACTATTATAAGTCAAGCTTTCCTTCAAATTCAAGAAAATTAATGCCACACAAAAATGAACAGAAAATACTGAGGTGAAATCTCACATACAGATAACATTTTAAAAGAGAATGTGGAGCAAAATAACATTGCTACAGATGATGAAAGCATACTAGAAAGACATGTCCTCAAAAGAGATGAAAAATCTATACTATTTCAAAACAAGGGGCTGCCCGGTGGCACAGTGGTTAAGTTTGCGTGCTCCGCTTCAGCAGCTGGGGGTTCACCAGTTCAGATCCTGGGTGCAGACATGGCACCGCTTGGCAAGCCATGCTGTTGTGGTAAGTGTCCCACATATAAAGCAGAGGAAGATGGGCACACATGTTAGCTCAGGGCCAGTCTTCCTCAGCAAAAAAAGGAGGATTGGCAGCAGTTGTTAGCTCAGGGCTAATCTTCCTCAAAAAAGGAAATTCAAAACAAGTTGAAATACGTGAAGGAAATGATGTAAGATATCATCAATCATAAACCAGCAGTAGAAAAGCTCAGAAACGAGGTAACAGAACTCAGAAACAATCAGAACTTTAAAAAATAATAATTTCAGAAATGAAGATCAATCTAGAAGAAATCCAAGAGCAAATGCACAAACTGTGCCTTAAGCAAAATGAGAAAAGAATGAAAATTTTAAGAATTAAAAAAAAATGAAAGAAAAAAGTTCAAGAAAAAGTAGCATAGTGACAGGCAAAGCAGATCCAACATACGTATAATAGAAGACTCTAAAGACGAAAACCAAAGCAAGCAACAAAAGGGAACACTGAAACTCTAATTCAAGAAAACTCTCCAGAAGGTGGGGAGGGGAGGGGATGTTTCAAACTACTTATGAAAAAGACACACCACAAACAAACCTGGTGAGAAAAAAAAAAGCAGAGCCACCAATACCAAGACATATTCTAATAAAAACAGTATTTAAAGGAAAGAAAAATTCCTTTAGACAGCCAGGCAAAAAGACCAGGTGACTTATAATGGAAAAAAGTTAGGTCATCAAACTACGACAGAAGAAAATATATTTAACATATTTGAGATACTCAGGGAAAAAAATGTGAGCTTTTATATCCAGACAAAATGACTTTCAAGTACAAAGGCAGCAAATTTTTATTAACATACAGCACTCAGAGAATAGTATTCCCACAAACCCTTCCTGAGGAAACTGCTAGAAAACATGCTTCAGAAAACCAAAATCACTAGAAGACACAACAAAAACTGGTTAGTGGTGAACATTCTATATTTACATGTAGAAATAAGACTAAATGAAGAATATAAAGGAGAAGGTGTAGCATGCAATGGCTATATGCTCTGATGATGTACATACAATTCAACTGTTTAAAAGTGGGGAGAAAATTTGGGAGAACATATACGAAACAAATTTTAACAATTTTCAATAGTCACACTGAGTGGTAGTGTTGGAACTCCCTTCTGAGAATGTTCTGTGTGCAAATAAGGACTTACAGAATATCCCAGTTCTACCATTCCCGATGTTCTTGAAAGGTCAGATAAAAGAGGTCAAGTAGACCTTTGAGCTGTGGATTTGAATTGGAAATAGGAACTTGGGAACATATGTTTAGACATACACTCTATCTCTGTCCACTAAAAAGGCGTAGAAACAGTGGTCAATCCGATAACCATGTACATGCCTGGAGCACAGACTGTGGTGTTGAAATACCATCTCCCACCAAAAGAAATCAGAGCTTCTTAGAGAAGTGGCTGATTCCACCTGAAGCAAGGAATATGCAAGATGAGCCAAGAACATCTTGTTAAGCCAGACGTAAGGAAGCTGCCAAAGATATCAGGGTTATATCAAAAGGACTCGGGGGCTAACTTGAAGAAGCTCCTCCTGGCCAAAGATGAAAAAGATTGACCATCAAGAAGGTTAACAATGTCAATGGATTGAAAGGGAAATATTTTTAAATTCATGAGTTCAAAATGATACCAAAAAAAGGTCACCTTTGGAGGGTGCTAGGGAACTAAGTTATTAATCTTTTTAAAATGGTAATGATGAAAGAAGCAAGAATTTATCCTGCCTTTTGTGGAACGCAATAAAAGAAATCTGAACTAAACTGGAGTCAGGGCAGCCTGTAGGGGGAGCTATCATGCCCCATCACACATCCTCAATGACACCAAACAGGAAGAGGTGGACCCTGCACCTTCCACAGGAAGCACAACTACTTTAACTACTGAGGGAAGACTTCACTCCACCCAGCAACAGCTCAGCCAATGAGAAAGGCCACAGCCCAGCCAATGAGAAATGCCGCAGCTCAGCCAATGAGAAATGCCGCAGCTCAGCCAATGAGAAATGCCGCAGCTCAGCCAATGAGAAAGGCCACAGCCCAGCCAGTGAGAAATGCCGCAGCTCAGCCAATGAGAAATGCCGCAGCTCAGCCAATGAGAAACGCCATGGCCCAGCCAATGAGAAGCCATTGCCGCCCTGAACTGTTACTGTCCTCCAATGGTCTTTCATTTAGAACAGCCCCTCCCCACTCCTCCTTTTCTCTATAAAAGCAGCTCCCTCCTTTGTTTTTTGGATCTGCCTATGGTTTGCTGTAGCATGCATATTCCAAGTTGCAATTCTTTTGGCTATACCCAAATAAACTCATTTTGAGGGTAAAATAACTGGCAAATTTCCTTTTTTTTATTTTTTGCTGAGAAAGATTTGCCCTCAGCTAACATCTGTTGCCAATCTTCCTCTCTTTTTTTTTTCCCCTCCCCAAAGCCCCAGTACATAGTTGTATATTCTAGTTTAAAGTCCTTCCAGTTCTTCTATGTGAGCCCCCACCACAGCATGGCTACTGACAGATAAGTGGCATGGTTCTGCGTCCAGGAACCAAACCCGGGCTGCTGAAGCAGAGCATGCTGAACTTTACCCACTAGGCCATCAGGGCTGGTTCCAAATTGGCTTTTAAGTTGACACTTTGTATACAAATTGTACCACTGAAAAATAAAAAGTTTCTCTGTATGGAAGTATCACAGCAAAGAAATGAAGAACACTCCTCTTTATGCAGTCCCTGAGGAGTTAAGAATCTAGTGGTGGAGCTTCAGTGGCTGTTAACATCACTAAGAAAACCAAACATGGATCCCAGGATCCGCCTTATTTAATGAAGAACAAACCACCACCTATGAGGTCAGTTTGCTGCCACCAAAACAAACTGACAAATGAAAATGCCCAAGTTAATACTATCAACATACAGGAAACACAGAGGTCAGAAGAACATGCCTGACAACACCACAGAAACGCACGATGCAAAATCAAAATTCAAACTGTGGGAAACTCTGCAAACTATACCATTTAATCAGCAAATAAACTGCATGTAGGTGAGGGGCGATCAAAAGGTCCCCATAAATTAAAGGTGACTTGAAGCAACAAAACACTCATTTTCTATATTTGCATTATCTTTAATAAAAGGGGCTTTTAAAGGCAAAATTCAAACAAACTGGAAAACAATATTTGCTACACATATGCCAATGAGCGAATTTCCTTCTTTCACAGCAATAGAAAAAAAAGACTAATAAATCTAATCAAAAATGAGCATAGGAAATAGAGTAAATTCACAGAAAAAAAGTCACAAGGCTTTTAAACATGAAAAGAAGTCGACCTCTTGCGTCATTTTTAAAATGCGAATTTAAACACAACAACATTTTCCAACTCTCAGATTGGCAACAATCACTAAGTGTGACACTGTGCAGGAAGAGTATCAGATGAAAGAGGCACTCTCTTGCACTTCTGCTGGGGCTGTAAACTGTGTAATTCTGACAAGCATCAGGCAAAAGCTATCCAAATGTTACTGGTCACAGCCCTGACCTTGTCAATCCTGTCAGGAGTCCTTCTAACACTCAGGTTCACACATTTGTGCAAAGATCCACATACCAAAGAAAACAAAACAACTAAGGCACTGCTTTTCACAGCCAAAGAATGGATCTGACCTAAATGTACAGCAACAGGGAGTTGCTAAAAAAAAAAAAAGTATTGCACAGCTAAACAATGGAACACCAAACTGTTTAAAAGAATGAGGCAGATCTAAGGGAAAACTTCCCAAGATGCAGGATTATATGAATATAAATGGAGGAGAATGTGTATAACAAGCTTTTTTTTTTTTTAAAGAAATATGCTAGATACACACAAAATATGCCTGGGACCTAAAGGGTGACAAGGAAATTATTTTTCACTGTTCATCCTTTTATAATATTTGCATTTTTTATCATGTGCATTCATCACCTTTTCAAAATGAAAAACACACTTTTTAAAAATGGTCATACAACTAAATATCTAGGCATAAACTATGGGGGAAAGTCTCAATTCCAACCTCAGTTATATACAGTAAAAGTCTCTGAACCCTCACGCCTGGCTCAACACTGGGAGTTTCTTCAACCTTCAACCTCCAGGATTCAGAAACAGGCAGAACCTACCTGAAGTGAGTGAGGAGAGCCTGTCAGGCCTACCAGGTGTAAGGAAACAAGGTGTCATGCTGACCCTGTGTCCTCTGAAGATGCAGTCTAAGTACAGACTAACTGGTGGGCAGTTTGACGATCAAAGCTACTTATGTCATAAACTGGATCTTTCTTTTGCCAATTTAAGAACCAAAAGCAAAGATTACTAAAGGCATACACCAAATTTCTTATTCAAGGCGGTAGTCCTCAGATAATACCAGCCAACCAATCTTTGAATTGATGGATTTAAAACATTTTACAGTCACAGACTGCTTTCAGAATCAAATCAAAAAAATTATGGACCCTTTTCCAGGAAAAAAGCACGGATGGACAATATTCTGTCAAGTTCCAGAGGCTTCACAAACACCAGGGACTGCTGGCTGCCTAGCCCAGTACCTGCTCTCCCTGGTGCTCACTGTAAGAGCCCTAATTTATAGGGACATGTGGCCACCAGAGCCTCTCCCCTGAGCCTCTCCTGCAGCATGCTGTGACCACATGACTAATTCTGGCCAATGAGATATGAGCACAGAAGTGGTGCATGGCAGCTCCCAGGACAGCTCGTTAAGAGTGCTGGCATGTGGCTTGGCCCTCCTACTTGCCCTCCTGCTGCTGGACTCCAGGGATGTGGATGGACAGAAGGAGCAAGAATGGCAAAACAAGGAACCAGAAGGAAGTAGCCTGGGGCCCTCACGTCAATGGAACTGCCACACGTCCCTGGGCTGCCTGCCTCACACTTCCTTATAGGAAAGAAAAATAACCAACCACACACTTTAAAACGAGGTATTTGGAATCTGTCACATGCAGCCAGGCTTAACCTAAGTGACAGGATAGGCCATTCATGATGGCCCTGAGTCCACAGGTTCCAGCTAATACCTCTCATAAAGGGCTAGTGGAAAGTTTTCAAGTGCCCAAGTCAAGCTTTTTCCTGGTTTCTAAAAGCTCTACAAGTGGCTTAAGAAAAGACACCAACCAAGCTCACCATAAAATCGTGAATCCTAACCTCTTCCAAATGAGGACACCACACGTTATCCAAGTTGTTTACTCAAAATGATTCTGTTGCCAGGATAGTCATTTAAAATTCTGCTAACAGTGAAGGTTTGAATAGAAAAAACTAGGGCAACAAGCCCAAGAAAACTGGAACACAGCAATACATGCGGTTGCCATTTTGGCAAGTTAAATTTGCCGTTTCTCAGAAGTCCTGGAGATAGTCCAGTCTTAACATCATAAAGCAGCTGGACTGAGATTAATATTCAATAATGTCTCTAACAGCAGTGACTTGTTAGGACCCCAGCTGGCTTGTGAAGAGAGCAGCTTCCACGGTGCCCATGAGAAAAGGGCCACCAACCAGAGTCAACAAGCCAAGCACTCAGTCTCAGGGGGACAGTAAAGTGAGTGATGGCCGCCCATGCTGTGAAATGCTGCAGCCACTAATGTGCATGAGCCCGGCCTAATGACACGAACCAAATGGAAAGGCCTCCAGAGTACAGGACTCAGAGAAAGGAACATAAAGAGAAAACTGCAGAACAGTATGGTATGATCCCGTGTGTGTGTGTGTGAATGCACACCAGAGGTCTGGAATGACACATACTGACGGTGACCCGTGAGGGAAGGAGAGGACAGATAACACGAGCTGACCTTCCTCCTTAATCCTTCTGGATTGGTGAATTTTCTATAAGCACATATTATTTATTTATCACCTGTGAAATTGTTTTTTCTAAAACAAAGTAATAAGTATACAGACAAGGCCAACTGCTCAAATCTTGATAAATATTAGGAACCTTCTTCACCCCTGCCTCAAACCCATCTCTCAGCCCACAATGCATGTGCATCCACAGCCATGACCACTCCCGCAGACGCCCCCGAGGCTGTGGCCACTGCTCGTCCGTCCCTGCTCTGAACGCTTCCATCCTCCTGACCACTGGATCATCCTTTCTTCTCCCCTTCCAAATTCCAGTCCCTTCTTCCCTGGGGTTCAGCTGCCCATCTTGATCTCTCTCCATCAGTTCCCATGAACTTGGCTTCCCCTTCCCTCTGTGGCAGCCTCGCTCCTGTCCACCCCTCGTCATGCCCAGGGCCCACACTTGAGCACTCTCCTTCTTGGTCCCTCAGCATCAGCCTCCTGGGTCATTCCCAATACATATCTTGCAGCCATTTCCCCACCTCCCTCCATCTCCATTCCTCTGGTGCCCCTTCAGAGCACAATTCCCCAGAAAGTTGCCTATCCATGCTGTCTCCATTTCCTCTCCTCACATTCTCTCTAAACCCAGCCCAACCAGACTCTTGCTTTCCACCCACCAAACTGCCCCGTCCAGGGGCTCTCCGCGCTCAGCCTGCCCACCTCAGCGCCCGCCCCGGCCTCACTTCCGCCTCCTCCACAGCCGTCCTCCTCCCTGGTCTGACTTCACTCTGCTGGTGCTGCCCCGTCCTTGTAGGTTTGCGTCATCTCCAGCCATGGAAGCCCAGGGCTCGGCGCTGGACCTCCTCCTGATTGCACTGAAACACCCTCTACGTGCTGATGGCGCAGGTTCACCCTTCGACTCAGACATCTCATGTGGACTCCAGATCCACGCCGCAAATGGCCTGCTGGACATCTCCCCTGGGTGCCTGGTCTCAATTTCAACATGCCCAAACTGAACCCACCCCACAACCAACCTGCTCCTCCCAGACTTTCCGTCTCAATTCATGGGGACGGGCAGTTGCTCAGGCCACAAGCCTTCAGTCCCTCTGGGTTCTTGTCTCTCTCACACCCAATCCCTAGGCAAATTCTCTCATTATATGAGCTCCGGCCTCGTCATCTCACGTCTGGATTCATGCCCTGGCCTCCACATGGGTCTCCTTGCACTGCCTCTGCCCCATAATTATGCCCAATACCTAGTTAAAAAGCTACCGGGATCATGTTAAACATGTCAGGCCATGTCCCTCTGTTCAAATCCCTCCAAAGGCTTCCTGTTACTCAAGATGGCTTACCTGGCGCTCTGAAGCTGGCTGCGGACCAGCCAGCACTTCTCCCAGTGCCCCTCAGGTCCTTGCTGCTGCTCACTCGACCCTCCAAGGAGGCCCCCTCAGCTCAGCAGGCAGGCGCCCAGCTCAGGGCCCTAACACCCCGACATCTGCCGGCCCCTCTGCCACCCACTGCCTCTGCCCCAACGATGCTGGGTTACAGCCCGACAAAACGCACACCAGCATGCACCTCCCTGCTCTCCTTTCCTGCTTCAGCGCAAAGCACTTACGGTCTAACTTACCACATAGGCTAAGTACTCGCTTTGCTCAGCACCTGTCACCCCACTAGAAGATAAGCTCCGTCAGGGCAGGAATTTCCATCATTGTGTTCATGGCCTGGCACAGGGCCTGGCACACTCAGTGAACGCTCGTGTGATAATCTAGTGAGAGAACCCCTACAGAGTTACACACCACTGCACAACTACGAAGGTGAGCATTTCTACTTAAAAATCATGGACCAGAGGCCGGCCCGGTGGCGCAGCAGTTAAGTTCACATGTTCCGCTTCAGCAGCCCAGGGTTCACCTGTTCAGATCCCAGGTGTGGACGTGGTACCATGTGGCAAGCCATGCTGTGGCAGGCATCCCACATATAAAGTAGAGGAAGACGGGCACACGTGTTAGCTCAGGGCCAGTCTTCCTCAGCAAAAAGAGGAGGATTGGCAGCAGATGTTAGCTCAAGGCTAATTTTCCTCAAAAACACACCAAAAAAACCCCATGGACCAAGGTCTTCAAACTTCTCTGTGCCTATGTTCTGAGTTCAATAAGGACTGCACCCTAATTAAGTCACAAATATATTTAGTTTATGACTGTGAACTTCACATGAATGACGCATTCGGTTGGTAACTGAAAATACAGCAGGCTGCTCATCGACTGTCAGCAGCGGACACCAGGAGCTGTTCATCAGCTGAAACACAGAACTGCACATTTATCTTTAATTTTGTTAATTTTTAAAGATTTTGAAATGCCCATAAAATAAGAGAGAGAGAGAGAGAAGGAAGGAGAGGGAGGGAGAGGGAGGGAGGGAGGGGGAGAGAGGGGGAGAGGGGGGAGAGAGAGGCATCCTAAATGCAAGTCTTGGAATGTAATTACGCAGAAAAGACCCTCAGGCCCCAACAAGGGTGATGGGAAGGACCGCTGTCACCAAGGTCCTAGAGCAGGCCCCGCCTCCTCATCCCAGCCCTTCATCCACCACCGCTCCAGGTGGAGGCTCGGGGTCTACCTGAGGAGGAATGTCCAGTCCACAACCCAGGAAAATCACAGTAATTTCCACTCCCATTTAAGGAAGGGGCTATGTAGCGCCTAGTTAAAAAGCTGCCTCCAGAAACAGGGAAACCACCAAGAAACCAGAGATCACTCAATCCTTTTGGATCTAAGTGTAGTAATAAAATAAGTAGTTAACAGCCAGTTGAAGTAAACAAAGGAACCAATGTACACTAAACTGAGATATGCGGAAAAGACTGGCTTACTTATCTTTCCCCCTGAATCAGCGTGAGATGGGAGGTGTAAATGGGAACAGGCAAAGAATGAAATGAGGAAGAGAGAAAATCTGACTGCACATGGCTGGTCAGGCACTAAACTGGGAACTGGGAGAAGCGAGGGGGCTTCCTCCTGTGCTTTCGACTCATTCCCAGGACAACCCAGGCCACACTGCTTCTTCTTCAACACAGCCCCCCACATTTACGTTTAAAATTAGGAAAAGAAGGTCAAACTAGCCTCTGACGGCAGGTCCTTTCCCTCATGGTTAACATGTTTGATTAAATTTGCCACTGTTCGTCATGCTTTTCAAACCCATGAACCTCCTCAAATATAGACCACAAGTGCAGGAAAGAGAAGAGGCTGGCAGAAGCCGATCCCACAGCACCCAGAGCCCGGGCTCACAGATCAGCGTCTCGGGACCCCCTTTATCATCCTAACGTCAGTGAGGCCCCAGAGCGTGTGCCTGTACAGATCTATCTCTCACTAGTTATCACATTTGAAGTTAGAACACGAAATGTTTGAGTATTTCTTTATTCACTTAAAAATTATAAAAATTAACACATTACATATTAACATCCAAAACATTTTTCATGAAAGATAACTATAGTTCCCCAAACAGCAGCAGCAGCAAAACCTTTGCAAGAAGAGGGACATAGTTTGGCATTTTCACAAATCTCTTTAACGTCAGACTTAATGGAAAACAACCGGAGTCTTCATCTGCACCGGCTTCCAGTCCGCTGCGACTGGGGCTCTGGCTGGCGCGTGGGAAAGCTCGGCGCACACGGCAGCGCGGCTGGGAGGGGAAGGGCACCTGCAGAGCCTTTTCAGGCGCCTGCGGACTCTCCTCTCCAACGCAACGCCAAACTCCACACGCCGCTTATTTCTCCCCAAAGGCTTGCTGCAGTGCGGGATCTGAAGCCGTATCGGTGAACTTTCTGTACTTTATGACTTTAAAACCCACTGCCCTGTCCTGTGCTTCAACTGGATCTTCCACCCAGGTGTGATTTTGTAACTTCGCACATGGGTCATTTGGAATACACTGCTTCACTGAGTTGTGCAGATCTTCCAAATGCTGTTTATTATATATGATCAAAAGCATCACATTCGTTAACATCAACACTGATCTCAGCAGAAAAGTCTTCAAGTATTAAGGAGCTGTCAGGCTCATGGTGGCAGACACGAGCTTTCCGAAATTCCAATTTCACCTGCAAGCTCAAATTTTATTCCTGGCAATAGTGCTAGTTGCTTTCCTTCAAGTGACAGGCTAATCTTGTTCATTTAGTAAGAAATATTGTAGTTTGTCAATTATTCTTTCACGGTATTCCATGAAAAAGCATCCAGTCCAGCCAGCAACTCAAATGACTGCAGAAGGGCGTGTCCTGGAGGCAACGCTCCAGCTCTGAAACCACCAGAAGTGCTCTCCACACACGTTGTTTTGTCACACGGACATTAGACGTGTACTCAAGGGTTGAGATTCAATAAAATGAGTGATTTTTACTGCTTCCTCAGGACATTCTTGGTGAAAATGGCTCCTTTTTCGTTGCTTGGCAGTGAAGAATACAATGACAGCTGCAGCCGGGGCCTTGTGCACTCCGCCCACCCCACCGCCCCCCCCCATGTCAGAGAACAGCGGCTTTCCCACTACTGACCGTCAGTGCAGACGTCGGCATGCAGAAGAGGCAAATGACCCCTGACCATCATCATGAAAACTGTTTGACCGCACACATCCCCTGGAAGGTCTCAAGGACACACCTGGGGTTCTGTGGGCCACACTGTCAACCACTGCTTTCAGGTATTATGTCTCTAGAAAGAAAGCACGAGACCCATATGCATGTTAAAGTGAATTTCAGATAACTTCTGCTATGAAACGTCAACCACAAATGCAATTAAAAGCAACCTTTACTTGATTTACCAACTGCCAAAGATAAATGTGAATACACTGCAGAAGCTTGCATATATCCTGCAATGAAACTTTTTGGTTTTTACATATATAACACCCATTTTAATTCTTCCCTGGTAGCTACTAAATTGCTTACATCGTAAAGTACTTATTCTGAAAACATAAAATACTACACCTGCAAAGCTGCAGGAGCAGTCATGTACAACTGACCGTAGGCTTAAATACCTTAAGCTTACCTCACAGTTCTCCGCGAAATTTAAACGAGTCTCTGCAAACTCTTCTATACAATTACTACTAAGTGACCTTACCGCCTTCATTCATACATTCTCTGCCACTGGGAACTGTGCTGAACGTGCACCGCAAGGGAGGAGAGCACAACCCTGCCCTTCACATGCTTACTGATGTAGTGAGTACGTCAAAGAAGTGACACTTGGGATCTACTTGAGATCTGCTGCTTAGCCAGGGCTAGGACCAGGCGCTAGGGGAATGCAGACTGCGGCAGTTCCCCAGCTCCGGCTCAAGGAAGGCTGCCCAGAACCGGCAGAGATCCAAGGCCGTCATAGGGCACAGAGGCAGGAGCAAGGGGTCAGAGGCGCAGGTCTACTGGCCGGGGCTCTTGAAAAGCCCATGGCGCAACACAAACGAGCAGAGGCCTGCTCCCGATGCACAGAGACTGAGGCGCCCTGCCAGCTACAGTGAGGTCTGCGGGGTGGTCAGCCATAAAACAATTTCAGGGGAAATTTAAATACGGACAGTCTCTTTAGTGACTCTGGATTACTGCTCATTTTCTTAGGTGTGGTTATGTAAAAGAATGTCCTTGCTCCCCGGACATGAGTGCATAAACATTTAGTGGTGAAATAAGGTCTGCAACTTACTTTCAAAAGCAGAAAGAAAAGGGGCCAGTCCAGTGGCATAGTAGTTAAGTTCATGTGCTCCACTTCGGTGGCCCAAGGTTCATGGGTTCAGATCCTGGGCACAGACCTATGCACTGCTTATCAAGCCATGCTGTGGAGGTGGGCCACACACAAAATAGAGGAGGATTGCCACAGATATTAGCTCAGCAACACTCCTCCTCGAGCAAAAGGAGGAAGAATGGCAAGAGACGTTAGCTCAGGGCCAATCTTCCTCCCCCCAAAAAATAAAATAAAAACATGGATAAAGCAATGTGGCAAAATGTTAACCCTTCATGAATTTAGAGGAAGGATACACACCTATATACTGTGAAAATTAATCAAGAGAAACATCATTAAAATAGAGTCGAGAGGCCAAAAGAGGGCGCTCTCACACCCCATGTCAATAGCTGAGCCCAAAAGGAAGAAGAAAGACTTCCTCTTCTCGACCAAGAGCTCCGCCAACAAGAGACCACGGCAACTCAGCCAATGACGAGCTACTCCACATCACTCTCAATCCCTCCAACGGACTCTGCGTTTACAAGCCCGAACTTCCCCCTCCCTCTGGCAAGGTTTCCCCTCCCCTCCTGCTCAGAACTTGCCTGAAGCTCACCATGGCTGAAGACCCTGAAACGCACTTCTTTGTTGATCTTGAAAAAACCCATTTTCGCTGGAGAAATAACTGGCTATGTGTTTAAGGTCAACAATATCCATTGTACTCTTCTAGCAACTTCTCTAGGAGAGAAGTTAGGAGGCGGGGGCACAGACCCACTGATTTAGTAAGCCCTGCTCCTGCGGACAGTGGAGCAGAGCGTGGAGAGCTCCAGGCTGGCAGCCACCAGCCCCGGTCCTGGTGAGGTACGTTGTCTACAGTGGAGGAAACTGGGTGCGGGGACACGAGAACAACCTGTACAATCTCCACCACGTATCTGTAAATCTCAAATCAGTCTAAAACAAAAGGGTTTAAAATCAGTCAATTTTTAGGAAAAACAAAGATAATAAAACCCTCCATTTCACTGTGCCACCCACCAGCTACCATCACAATCCTCCTGTGTCAAACTCCTAGAGCACGTTCTGGAATCTTGACCCCAGCCCGTCCACAAACATTGTCTATTCCCACTCCCTTCTGAATCTCAAACCAAAACTCTGGTTTCCAAACTTGCCAGCAGACTGCACCTCTTCTCCAAGGGACCAGACATGAGCCCGGTAAACAACCTCTCAGGGCCTTTGGACACCGGCCTTCTTCACTCAGCCCGCCCTGCTGTGCCTTCCTCCAGGGCTGACCCAGGACCTCTGCCCTCCTTCGAAAGCTCCTCCCTTGCAGACAGAGTTCATCCACCCGGCTCCGCCTCAGGCGGGCTGCTCCAGCCACAGGGAGAACTGACGGACACCGTGCGGGCACCTTCTGTGCTCCAGGGACACAGAGCACAATGGGAGGGCAGTGTGCATCCCCCCAAGTCTCTGTCCGCCGCCTTGACCTCTCACCAACGCTTTCTCTAGGCCAGTGTTTCAAACCACCCTATGGCCACGTGACAAGAAAGCCCACTCCAGCACTTCCAAAGCTGGACTCATCTCATGTCCCTATTAATTCCTTTTCCCTAAGAACACTGCTCAAGGAGATACCACCAATCTCCCAGCTCCTCCAAGAAACACTTGCTCTTCCTCCTGTCTCCCACTGCACCTGGTCTGCTAGGTGCCTCGTCACCTATGAACTGGCCTCTTACCGAGTCCCTGCCTCCAGCCCCAAGGACGTGGTAGGCGTCATCTCTCTGTGACACACCCTAAAGTGGAGTCCACTGATCTGGCAGGCAGGGTGGCCCCTTCGTCTCTCCCAAAGCCACACATGGTTGAGGCAGGAAGCCAATGCTCCTCACCCATCCTGTAGATAAATTCCAGAGTGTACAGAGTATATACTGCTGAAGAGGGCTCATCCTCCCAGAGCCCAGCCCAGCACCTTCCAAAGCCCCCTCTGCTCACAACACGTCTAAACTCCTCGATTCACGTGTCAAGCCTTTCTCCACCTGGCACTGCCCCGCCACGTTATATATGACCTCATTTTATTCATTCACTCGACAAATGTATTCTAGGCCACTATGGCCCCATGGGCCAAATCCAGCCCCCGACCTGTTTTTGTACAGCCTATGAGCCAAATCAGAAGAACAACAATATGCTGTGACGTGAAAATCTAGGAAACTCCACTTTCAGCGTCCACAAAGAAGGTTTTATTGGAACACAGCCACGCCCAGCTGTCTGCATACTGGCTACGGCTGCTCTGGGGCTGTGACAGCTCCCCCAGTGGCTGAAAGTCGACTGCACCTTAATGTAAAAACCACTGCTCTATGCGCTGGTCCCCAGTGGACACAGGACCGTCCATGAGCGCTTGCTGAGTGAATAAAGGCATGCCCTCGAGGTTCCAATGCTCCTGCAAGCACAAATAATCCTGAAACTAGCACGTTGAGTCCCTGGCCTGACCCCGCTTTCACTCCAGCTGCAAGAGCAGCCGAGATTTTGGTTCTAATCATCTTCTCGTTAGAAAAAGTCAAAAAAGCATTAAATACTTGGAAACCACCCCTGGCCCTCGGCTACCCTTCCCTGCGCTTGTGCTTCTATTTTTTACAGTTCAAACAGAAAACGTTCAGAGACGTGAAAAGGAATTAGATGACAGAGGTCATTTTTGTACCTCTACAGAAGAAAGCTATGTTTCAAAGAGACATTATCTTGATTTTGATGATTATATACCTAAATCTAACTATAGCTCATTTTACACTCAGATACTGAAGGTAAAATTAAAACTTTTTCAAGTCATTTTCCCACTGACATATGTGCGAATAAGAAATCTTGGCCCTAAGATTCTAAGAATTCATACTCAATAGTGCAAATTGTCTAAAACCATCTAATAGAATTTAAAATTCTCAATAAAGTATCACTGAAAAACAAATAATACACAAAATTACAACACTGTATAGTAACAGAATCTATCACAATTTACAATAAAAAGCGTGAGAGAAGAGGCGCTTCCCTGGAGAGAACAAGAGGGTGTCTGAAACCTAGAGGCTATCCAGGACAGCTGCGGGGAGGGGTCTGCGGGGTCCCACACAGAGCGTGGGCTCGCACGCTGTGCTGGCAGAGTCCTCATAGGAGGAGCACACAGCTGTCGGGGGGCCTTGCCCTTACAACAAGTGTTTACTTTACAACCATGGCCAAGCTTTTAATTAGCAGGTTGAACTAATTTAAACACCTCTAAGCTTCTGTCCAGTTCTAAATTTCTAAGATTCTATGATGTAAGTTTATTACAGACAAAATTCTGACTGTGTGCAAATTTAAATCAGCATCACGTGAGGTTGACAAAGATTAAAAGAACAGGCAAAGTTGATGATGATAACAATTACCATAGTTACCATTTACTGACTCCTAAGCACTATATTAAGCATCATCTCATTTAATCTTCAAACCTGTGATGTAGGTGTGTCCCCATTTTATATCCCTAACACTCCCCTCATCTGAAACAGGCATCACGAATATTTATCAAGAGAATATGAGACCAGAGAGCAGTGAAGAAAAGGGAGTGGGGGTGGGGAGGCAGCAGAGCGCGCTCCCCCGTAACTCGTTTTGTGTTAACTAGCCCCCGTGTTCTCCACCCCCGTGTGTTCTCTCCTGTTCTCTTTTCCTCCCCCGGAGTTTGGGTCTGCATACCCATCTGTCTTCCAGCTCCCTCCAGAAACTGAAATCCTTTAATCACCCTTCTGCCCCTCCTGTTTATTCCCAGGACTGCAAAGCTTGCGGAGGAGGGTGGACAGCAGTCCAGGAGGATGGTCCTAATCTCCTTTTTCCACCTCACAACGTCACGGAAACCAAACAAAACAACTAGCATGTGCCAAAATGTTACGGGAATTTGCAATCCTAACCAGGCAACATAAAAACAAAAGAAAATTAACTCCCAATTGAGCAGTCATAACACAAGTAACAATGACAGATGGCAGATGCAGGGATCATCCCAGAGGTTTCTGACCCACACAAGAGATGTCAGGCAAGCGCACCTCTCAGAGACAGGGCCGATAAACAAGGGGAACCAGTTAAAATGAGCTAGAACAGAAAGTCTAAGCAGGCCTGCTAAGGTCTTGCTGAAGATGCTGGCTGACCCCCGTGAGCTGGCTGGTGGCAGACACAGCCTGTGCCACCATCATTGTGCAGGCCAAGGATCCAAGCTTATGGTCTTGGTACTAGATAGGATGTCTTGGCCCATTTTACTCAAGATCATAGTTCTCGATGTGTAATCAAAACTTAGTCATGGAAAACAATAACCAAGAGATTAGAAACTGCACTTGGAATGCAAAAGTTACTGGATCAGATCTAAGACTGACAGAGAGGTCATGCAATCAAAATGTCCATGGAAAGCATATCTATAAAAGATATTTTAACTTTTTAAAAGCCACGTTAATAGTCAAGTGTCTTAATCAAACTAGAACGCCCTCCAATAAATGCTGAAGAATACCAGGAAGCCTGTCTGAAATCTGATGAGAACTCCTGAATTGCAAGTTGCTCATCGGCCAAGGTCTGCAGCGAGTTAAAAAGCATAAAGTCAGAAGCTGGCGAACACACATGCTCAGATCTGCGCCCCGCTCCGCCCCGGAAGGCAGGGTGACAGTTGCCCTTCACTCTGAGGGGACACTGAATAGTCTGCCCAAAGCCAAGCAGGCAGGACATAGTGGTCTGGGGTCTCTGGCCCAAACTCTCTCCTTTCACCACCAGCCCACACAACATAGACAACTCTACTAGCAGCCAAGCTCTGAGACGCCTTGTTTGGAAAGGCTTTTAAGCCTGACACAGAAACGTCTGAAGAGCTGCTACATGTAGTGCAGAGCTCTGATCAAGACCACAGTGGGGGAACAAGACAGGGTGTGCCAAGGAAACCAGAGCTCCACGCACAAACTTAGACAGTGACAGCCATGTAGGGGCAAGGGGCTGTTGGCTACACTCTAAATTAATCCAAATTGAACTTATTTTTAAATTTTAAGAAAATCTATTTGCTACACTAAAACAATTTACTTTGACTAAAGAAATATGTTTCATACATTTACCTTCATCTCAGAAACGTTTTTTTCATCTTAGTCCAATAACAACCTGACTTTCAGGGTGGACAAATTTTAATTCAGTAACCCAAAATATTTAGACTACTTTGATAAATAAATGGGTCTAGCAGAAACCCCTGGAAAATAACCCTTACCATAGCCCAACAGGATTGTGTATACTAGAGAGGAAACTTAGATCATTTAACCTTTTTTGTTTTTTTATAAGAAATCTAGCAAATGACACCATGTCAGGTCATACTCATTTCTGACCCACGATTCTAGCACATTCTAATCCCACTGCATTTACACTTGCAACTAATGATCTAGGTAGACTTTAAAAACAGCTGGGCATTTGCCTCTGAACTTTACTGAAACAGTCTTTCCTACTCCTCTCGCAAACAGAATGGCAGAAGGAAATGGTTATTCAAAGTGATTTCTGTCAACCATAAATTTGCAGACTTTTGATTTCACTAAATTTGTAGTTTGTAAGGAATATGGTGCCTAATTTATGATTATGTAGGTCAGGATAAATATTCTTGCAGAAAAATATATCCATCAAAGTTCATAAAGGAGTCCCCTTTTTCTCTTGCAATAAAAGACATTATTGGCATATTTAGTAAAATCTGAATTAGATCTTTTGTTTAGATGATAGAGCTGCATCAATGATAAATTCCTAATTTTGATAATTGTACTGTGGTTATACAATGTCCTTGTTATATGTAAAATGTCCTTGTTTGTAGGAAATAGCCACTTAAGTATTTAAGGGTAAATGATCATCATATCTTAAAACGGTTCAGGGAAAAAAAACCTTATATATACACACAAATTCATACACAGTTTTAGAGAGGATACAGCAAATATAAAATATTAACATCTGAAATCTAGGAGACCATACCATACTTCTTTGTACTACTCTTGCAACTGAAAAAACCCAATTCCTATAAAGAGACGTTGAGGGTTTTTCTCCAAAGAAAGGCAGTGAGGATGGAGAGAAGCATTCTCATTGGGAGGGGACTTTGTCAACGCTAATTATACTTCTGATAGGCTGCCACTGACATTTCCTTCACAAGTAGATTGTCCCAAAATAAACTAAAAGTTTCTGACCTATAACTCTCAGTGCCTTCACCAGATAACTGAGATGTTTCAGTGGATTCCTCCAGATGGCCCCAAACTCTCGAAGTCAGCAGTGAAGACCACGGGCGCTGGAGGAGACGGTCAGAGCGATCTGTAAAACGAGGACAGCACTCTGAACAGTGCTTGGCAGCAGCTGAAGTGCTCCTTACCAAGATCTTACTGCTGCTCAACTCCCAACCTTGACTTCTTTCTCCAACTTGCATTAGAACCTTAGTCCAGAGCCTGGGGATTCAAACTATGGCCTGAGGGCCAAATCTGGCCAGCTGTCATCTTTTGCAGGTAAGTTTTATTGGAACGCAGCCATGCCCATGCCGGCTTCCTCTCTCCTAGGGCAGAGCTGAGCGGTTGTGACAGAGACCCCAAAGCCAAAAATATTCATTTGTCTAGCCCTTTACAGAAAAGGTTTGTTGACTTCTGCCCTACTGTTTAATGACATCCATGGCATCGTTAGAATCTTGAAAAGTGCCTTGAGATTGAGGGATAAAACAATTGGGAACCATCACTGAAGAACAGTAACCTTGACCTCCGGGAGGCGCCTGCGCTATTGCAGCACCCTTCAGTTGCCACCAGGTCTGGGTGGCTCTTCTTGCTCTACTGTTAGCTGTAAGGAGCGAGTGCTGTTTCAGATTATAGCGGATCCACAGAAATCCCACTGAGGCAAAGCAGGCGTACCGAGCTCTTGAACGATCCCCAGGAGAACCCCCGAAGCAAGTCAGACTGAATTTTTATTACCAGCTATGCGTGGAGGGAGCCCCATGCAGTATATGTTTGCTTTCATCTTATTGCATCCCTCAGCTTCATTTCTCCTCCCTAACATAGCATGATTGTTTTTATACAAACTTGAATTATACAAATTTAAATTATACAAATTTAAAATAACATAATAAATATTAAACTCTCACTTGGCAGAAAATGTGAAATTAGTCGAACCCCACAAATCTTAAAAATCCATAAAATGTTTAATTTGAAAACCAGAGGGCCAATTAATTGCAAATTGTTTGCCTACTGACAGCTGCAGCAACTTTTAGCTGATAAAGAGGACACCTAGAGTTCTCCATCATATTCAGTCTAAAAACACGTGGGGTGCGAATTGCTTGGCATCTGCAGGGAAGAGTTCTGGGCATAAAATGCAGCACTTTGCTCCCGAGGCCGATCCCCGGCTCGCACCGAGGAGACTTCACAGCAGGATGGCGTGGCAGCAGACCGGTCAGTCCTGGCTATCTACCTACCAAAGGGACTGTAGGGCTGCACTTCAAGGTGGCAGCAGGAACCGAAGCCTGAGTCCTTCCCTGTCACGTCTAGTAAGAGTAACACGCCTGTGCTCCCTGCCACATTCAGGAGACGTGTAGTTCACAGCAACGAGGAAATGCCAGCAGCACACATAGCAAGTTTTCACTGCCAGTTTTATCCAAACCCATTTCTAGTTCAGAAAGGTTAAGTTTTGCTTCAAGTCATTTGAAGATTCCCCACCTTGAGGAAAAAGGAAAAATCACTAGAGACACAAACAGAATTCTTTGAAGCACAGAATGTAAATCTTTATTACTAAGAGGTTTGTCAGTACAGAGGTCCACCCACAGTCACTGAGGGCCCCGCCTCATTGGCTCAACAGAATTTTTTGAAGCACAGAATGTAAATCTTTATTACTAAGAGGTTTGTCAGTACAGAGGTCCACCCACAGTCACTGAGGGCCCCGCCTCATTGGCTCAATGACGTCCCAGGTTTCCTGCCGGCATTCTCGCCACCCAGCCAGGCCTCCATCCCTGCCCAGGCCATTCTGCGACTCACTTTCACTTTCAGGGCCTTACTTAAGCTCAACTATTTTAAGGGCTAATACAAAACAACTTAGGGTAAGAAAGTGGAAGTCAATTTCCACAGGCTTTCAACTGTGCCATCTGCTTTTTCAGAGATTTAATTGACCCACTCTCATCTCATCTTCTCTGGCCTTTCCTGGTGGATTTTATTCTTCCATTGCCTATGCGCTGTAAGCAATGGGACCTTGTGGGTTACCTGTCTGGGGAACCCCGTCACTCACACCACCATTCCCCCTCCCCAATGTGAGGCTCCTTACAGGGACAAAGCGAATCTTACCATCCACCCCACCATGGAGGTAGATGGTCCAAAACATTTAATCAAATTGGACAGTTTTTGACTTTGAGAAGCCCTGAAAGATAGAGAGACGTTAACTCAAAATGGGAATCAATTTCCTGTGACTTCACAATGCTTGGGGCATGTTAATTGTGGCTTAAGAAGTGAATGTTTCCATCACATTTTAGTTCAATGGGAGGCTCCGGGGGCGGATTCCAAGTCCCGCTTCCTCTTAGAGGCTTACTCTGGAGCACTACGATGAGGACGCCACAGCTCACCACTGCACTGGGCGGATGAGATGAGGGGCTGAGCAGCCCTCCTGCTCCCTGCCCTCTAGAACTGAGGACAGACACCCTCTCTTCCGACGAGGCAGGCCAGCAAATGGACAGAGCCAAAGGCAAGGTAGAGGGCACAAAATGAGATGATTAGCTAAAGCGCTCATTTTTAACTGGTTTCGGAACCCACACAACATGGAAACCTAAGGGTTAAGTATTTTTACGCTACTCTGAAAGGCAGGGGTGACTGCTATCCATGACTCGATTCTTCTGTGATGAGCTAAATAAGCTCCAGGTACTGTCCACCAACAAGAAAACAAGCGTAGCATGTGCTCCCACTCAATACTTGCTCTCAAATTCCCTAAATCTCCTCACCTCCCAAAGGTGAACATTCCAGAATGGATCAGAGCACTTCCAGTGAACAATTCAGTATGTGATTTTCTTGTGACCATCATATATGTGAAGTCAGAGAATCCAAGAATGACCTTTCTTTACTTCTGGTCCAGGGAAGACTTTGCATTTACCTGACACATTCTCACTGAGACCCTTAATGTGTGTTTTCCCCAAGAAGTCTTCCCCTTAAAACGAGAAAATGTTTATTGTTTCCAGAGTTAAAAAGCTAAAGTGGTACGGCTGCATAGACGTTTAAAGTTAGTCTTGCACTGTCATGTAATATTCCTAACTGTACAGCTAAAGCTTTCAGGATTTATACAGTGTAGACGCAGATCATAAGGAAAACTAATAAGCTATAACAGGTGTTATCAATAAACCACTAACGCAAACTCATCCAGAACCTGTGCCTGAAACACCCACTTACCAACCACAAAACAAGCTGGTGGTTCTTTATCTCTTATTTCCTTGGCGGCCATCTAGCACAGGAAGTATTTCTTCAGTATCAAAGTGCATATGCTGCACCCGGCAATCTTTTTAAATACAAATTCTGAGTCTCTCCTTGTCTTTCAAGACCTGGACACTTTTGGGGAACAGTGGTCAGGATTTTGGTGAATGTCCCTGAATTTGGGTTTTCTCATGATTAGACTACAGGGACACATTTTTGTCTCAGCGCATCATATCAGAGTTCATGACGTGATCTGTCTTATTACCGGTGATGTCAAGGTGCTATCGGCCGGGTTTTCCAGGGAGCAGCTACTATTTTTCCCTTTGTAATTTATAAATATCTTGGGGGAGATAGTTTGGGGCTATGCAAATATCACAGATTGGAGGAGACTTAAGGAAACACAACAACTAAATAGAGTGTGATCCTGGATTAGATCCTGAAACAGAAAAATGACGTTAGTGGAAAACTGATGAGTTCAAAGAGGTCTGTAATTTAGTTAACAGATCTGTGCCAACGTTACCTTTTTGATTTTTATAAGGACATCTGATTATGTAAGATGTCAGCATTAAAGGAAGTGGATGAAGGAAATAGGGAAACTCTCCGAACTATTTTTGCAACTTTTCTGTAAGTCCAAAATTACTACAAAATTAAAAGTTTACAAAGCTGCAGATTCTGATTCTATACGTCTGAGAGCCTGAGAGTCTGCATTTCTCTCAAACACCCAGTGATGGCAATGACGATGTCCATGGACCACTTTACCAGCAAAGCCCTGGCAAACGCAGCTCACCCATTTCACTGTGCACAATTTTCAAAGAACAGTCGACTAAAACACATCAAGACTACACTTCAAATACAGTAATCACTGCTTAACTAGAGGCATTCCTTAAACTTCGGCACTCTGAGCTGCTATCTTCGTACTGCAATCAAAATCTTCACTACAACACGTGTCCATGGTTGGCCTTCCCCAGCTGAGCCTGGCGCCCCTCCAGGCTGTGGAGCCAGAAGAACCTCGAGCAGGAACGCACGCCATCAGCCCACATTGCAATGTGGAGATGGCCAGGGGATGATGATCTGGCCGTCTGTCCCACTGATGGTGGGCGTCCATCACCAAGGCCACCGGGAGGCAGGACAGCAGAATGATGAGAACGGGCTCCGGAATTCTTGCTCACAGTGAGCGACAGGCCACACAGGTGATCGCCACTCATCCCATTAAAATGATTTTTAATAGCATATAATAAACCCACAAGAAAGGAAACAAGACAGCAGGCGAGAGCTTTCACAAATTTCTAGCAGACTAAGAGGCTCTAAGGAGAGCAAAGGAAACAGCAACCTGGAGCACAGAGGAGTGGGTGCACCTAAAGGAGGGCTCTAAGCCTGAGCAGACAGGAACCCTCAGCAGAGGGCGAGAGCCGAGCCTGCACAGGGAAGTCATCAGGACAGAAGAGCTGTACGAGGGCCCTTCCTAGACCAAGTGGAGCAGCCCCCAACCAAAAGGGTCTTCCTTAGGTTGAAAGGCCCAGAGAAAATCTCTCTGCGATGTGGCATTTGAGGCCCCAGCACAGTAAAGCTCCCAATCACCCGAAGGGAAACCCACACATTTTCAAAAGCAGCCCCAGACTCAGAGCTCTCTGCCCACTTCCTCTTGCCTCAGACAACAATGAACAATACTTAAGTAGGGGCTGGCCCGGTGGCGCAGCGGTTAAGTGCGCACGTTCCACTTCGGCAACCCAGGGCTGGCCGATTCAGATGCTGGGTGTGGACACGGCAACGGTTGGCACGCCATGCTGTGGTAGGCGTCCCACATATAAAGTAGGGGAAGATGCGCATGGATGTTAGCTCAAGGCTAATCTTCCTCAGAAAAAAAAAAAAGGAATATTTGAGGAGTACCTGCTATACAAAGCAAGAAACCACTATTTTCAAAAAGAAAACAACAGTGACACTAGAGGAAACCAGAAATCAGAGAACGAGAACTGAAGAAAATCCTTATTAGTATCCTCAGAGTCAAGGAGACAATGGGTGTATTCACAAAACAGTGTTTCTACAAAAAAAAAAAAAAAAAAATAAGCTCTTGGAAATTAAAATTTCGATTGTAGAAATAAAAACCTTAAAATAGGATTGGAAGATAAATTGACGCCCTCTCCCAGAAATGAGAATAAAATGACACAGGAAGAAGATAAAGACAAGAGACTCAGGGGGTCAACAGGAAGAAGATCAAGACAAGGAATTTGCGGGGTCAACCCACGATGTCCACTGCCAAACTAACAGGAACTCCAAAGTGAGAAGAGTAAAAGCAAAGTGGGAGAAATTCTCAAATAAATGATACGAGAGAATTCCCCAGGGCTGAAGGACGAGCCCCGAGTCAAAGAGCATTTGCAATGCACTCCCCATCCTCTGACACTCTGGGAATGTCCTGAAACCAAAGAGGACCCTAAGGAGTCACCCAAAAAGAAGAAGGCTACTTGGCAGAAGGGTCTCACTGAAACGATGAAGAAAGCCAAGATTGAGACACGGAGTCCTGAACAACGCAGACGTCTAAGAAGGGAAAGTATCAGGACAATCAATCCAGCCTGGAGAGAGAGGACGGGGCGGCGGGACCCGACACCATCCTCGAGAATGCAAAACAACGTAGGGAGCCGATGGGGGCAGTAAACGCAAGACCGTTACCAACAACAGAGAAGCAGCGCTGTGAAGAAGGGAAAGGCGTCCCCGGCTGCGAAGCGAGCAGCACTCGCACAGCGATGACAACCGAGTTAACCGAACTTAGTGACGTCGGGATAAGGGAGCGCGATGCGACAGGAAGAGCTAAACCATCCCGTCCCAACGGAAAGTCAGGGACGCCTAAGATTCCTAAGACAGCCGCTTCTCACTTGGGGCTACGGAGAACCTCCTGAGCAAACTACAGAGACCAAAGTCCCCGGGGAGGGACCGTAGGCGCACGGGGACCGCGGCTCGCGCTGCACGGACACCTCGCTGGACGCTCCTTTGCAACGCCGATGGCAGACCCAGCAGGCGGAGCTCACGTCCCCGCAGCCCCGGACCGTGAGAGCACGCGCCCCCCAAGCGCAGCGCTCCTTAAGTCAGAGCCCCCGGCGACAGAAGCCTCCTCCCGGGACACACCCTCACTCAACTGCAGGACGGACGGGAAACGCAGCTGAAGACAGCGACGGGCGCTGCCGGCGGCGCACCACACACTGTCCCCAGGGTTGTCCCCACGGCAGGACGTCAGCGACACCACCCGCGTTCTGACGTCACGCGCCCTCGCTCTCCGGGGCCCGCCGCCCAGCCCGTTACCGCCCCGTCTCCCGGACTTCCGTTCCCACGCCCCTCGTCACCAGGCCGCTTCGGAGCCGGCCGCGGCGCCGGGGCCTGCGACAGGCGACCCGCCCCGCGCTCGGACTCTGACCCGAGGCTGACCCGCCTCCCGGCCCGGCCCGGCGCGCGCCCACGGGGGCACGGGCAGCCTCCTCCGCGGCCCGGGGGGGAAGACGCCTCAGGGCCAGATACTACAGCCCCTTCCGCAGGGACGCAGCCGCGGACACGGCACGGAGTCGGGACGCCCGCCAGCGGGGGCTCCGGCTGCTCCCGGCGGCCTGACGGGCCACGGCCCCGCGGACGCCCCCGCGCCTTCCTGGTCTCCCGGCTGCGCAGCCAGGCGCCCCCGGCCCACGCCCCGCCGCGGGCGTCCTGCGCGGGACTCGGGAGCCGGCCCCGCCCGCGCGGCTGCGGGAGTGGGCTGGCAGCCGGGACGCCACCCTCTTCTGAAGACGCGGAGCCCGGGCGGCGGACGGGGCCGGGAGGCGGGAGACTGAGGGGACGAGGGCGCTGAGGACGGCCGGCAGGAACTAGGCTGGCCCGGAGGGCTGACAGGTCCGAGGGCCGGCGGGGACGCAGGAACGCGGGCAGGTCCGGAGGGGCTGAGGGGGCGAGGCCGGGCCCGAGGGCGCGGAGAGGGCCGAGGGGACGGCGGGGCCGGGGGTTGAGGGGGCCGAGGGGGCGGCGGGCGGCCGGCGGGCCGGGCAAGGCGTCGCGGGCGGGGGCGACGGGCGCGGCGGCCGGAGGAGGGCGCAGGGAGGAGGGAGGAGGGGAGATCTCGCTCTCGCTCTCGCCCCGCGGGAAGGGGGAGGTGGAGACGCGACCGGCTGCGGGAGCTGCAATTACCGTGTGGGCTGCGGAATTCTCGTGGTGTTTGTCGGGGAGATGCGATAATGGCGTCCGTCCTCGCGAGAGAAGCCGCCGCTCTGCGCAGGCGCCACGAGTCCCTCCCCGCGGCCCTCCGCCCCGCCCCGTCTGCGCAGGCTCCCCGGGTGGGACGCGCCGGGCGCGGGGCGGGGCGGGGCGAGGGGCGGGGCTTGCCCCTCGAAGCCTCCTGCGCGCCCTTCGCCCGCGCCGACGACCGCCTATCATGCGCATGCGTCGTTCTCCTGCGCCACAGTTTGGGCGGTGCGCAGTTTTGACTACCCCATCGTGCACTCAGTCTCCTCGACAGCCCCATGAGAAGCCGCATAGGTGGACCGTTGGAAGAATTTGCATTTTCTTTGAGGCTGAATGAATAGGAGTTAGCTACCCCCCCAGACGACTACATATCCCGGAGGGCCCTGCGCGAACCGTGAGCAGTGCATCTTGTGACTTGTAGTCCCTGCGTTTGCGCCATGCCCGCCGGTACTTGTAGTCTCTCCGCACTCCGGTCACCTACCCCGCGCACGCGAGCCGTGGGCCGCTGGGACTTGTAGTTCAGATGCTCCAGGCTGCTGGGTCCGTCCC
The DNA here is from genome assembly GCF_041296235.1 of Equus asinus. Classification (NCBI taxonomy): domain Eukaryota; kingdom Metazoa; phylum Chordata; class Mammalia; order Perissodactyla; family Equidae; genus Equus; species Equus asinus. The sequence continues at coordinate 49,387,758 of NC_091817.1, read as the reverse complement.
GTGCTCCGGCTCAGTTCCCCCAAATGTTGCTGGCGCTCAGGATTCCCCAGCGTCTGTATATACAATCTCGAGTGCACGCGAGTGGAAACAATATACATAAATTATATGTCTATGCATTTTACATGTAATGAATACGTTATATATAATATGTATATATGTAATGTATTAGCTATATTATACATGAATATAAACATAATATGAATGTGGTTACATTGTATTTGTATAGCATAAACGTGCGTTTGTGGGTTCTGGTAGGAAAAAATTCCGCAACTGTAGTCAATTTCCAGAAACTTTATTCCTGCTTATCTATCTGTTTGCTGGGATTACCATTGCTTTTCATTTTTCTTTTTTATACGTTCTCTCCTCTATTTTCCGAGTTGTTTACAAAGATCATCCAAACAAAACGAGAGAGCTGTTTTCATGTGGAAAAGAAAACGCTTTCCTGAGAGTCTCCTGCCTACTTCCCTTCCCTGGCAATGAAAACCTGATTGAGGGCAGTACCAGCTGTGCGACCTTGGGCAACCTTGTTGAGTTAGGGTCTCTTCCAGGATTAACACCTGGGGTTCTGCAGAGGCCGGTGACTGAATTCTTCTGCAGGAAAAGTGCCTTAAAGAAATTCCAAAGAAGCAGATCAACGCTGGAAAAGATGCTGATAGTGCAATGAGCTCTGTCCTGTTTAGAGATGCGCAATCCAAAGATATTGGGAAAATTGTTCAGCAAGGTCACATGGCTGGAAAGAGACAGAAGTGGGGTACGGAATCCAAAACACCTTGACCTAGTGTCCACTCAGTGGGGAAAAGGATTGCAGAAGCTGACCACACAATCCTGAGAGAAAACCCTGGGGACAGGAAAATTCTAGAGAGCCATGCCTTCAAGCCCCACCTCTGCCTCAATCATGGCCAAATCTACACATAACTATGCAAGAAGTCTTAACATAAGTACATGAATATCCAACTAGAAAGCAGATAAACATAGAGTGACATTCATATCATTTCCAAATGTCACACAGGCCTCGTCTGAGCCCCCTTTCCGTTGTGGCTTTGCCTGCTCCTTCCTGCCCAGCAGGGAAACTGGCTCCAACTCACAGCTCATGGGATGCTGGGAAGATTCCATGAAGTAGAGTTTGGCGAGGGTCTGACTCAGGAAATGATCGTGTTACTATGTGTTGAGTTACCACACCTTGAGCCAGGCACCTCTTATTGTGCTCTCTATTCTTTGCAGAACGTGAAGTTCAGAGAAGTTAACCAAACACCCAGGGTCACACAGCTATAGTAGTGCCAGAACTTTGAGGAGGAAGGTTGTAAGATGTGACGGGATGTGGGCTATGCAGGGCTTTACTGGCCAAGCGACAAATTTTGTCTTGATCCTCAAATAATGGAAAGCCTTTACAAGGTTTGGGGCAAGGGTGTATATGATCAGAGTTGCATTTTCAAAAGTCACTCTGGCTGGAGTGCTGGCAAATAAATTGGGGGTGGCAGGAGGGGGGCTGAGAGGATTTGGGTCCCCCACTTGAGGCTGTGGCAGGGGTCCAGGCAGGAGAGGATGGAAGCCTGGACTAGGGCGGTCACAGCAGAGACTGAGATGCAGAGAAGTGGACTGAATCAAGAGATTCCAAGGGGTGAAATCAGCAGGATTTGCCTCTGAATCTGATACTGAGGAGTAAGGGAGGGGGCGTGTGGGATGCAGTCTGGCCTGTAATTGTGTAAAACCCTGTGAATGGAAGCCCCATTCCCTGCGATGGGGAACCCTGCGCACCACCAGCTGCTGGCTGCCACCCACGGCTGTGGAGACTGCCCTGAACAGTGCCAGTTGTAGTTGGTCCACCCAAGGGGGCCTCTTCTGTAACTCTTCTGTACTTCCTCCCCGACCCCGGGACACCTCTTTCTGCTTCACACGGGGGCACTAATGGGTTCCTGGTACCTGCTGGGAAGAGATCAGGTTTGGGGGTGAACTGGGGTCCTAGATATGGAGCTCATAGGATAATTCAGGGAAAATGAGAAGAAGCAGCCCCCAGCACTCACTGGAGCCCCATCTCCCCTGGCGTGGTTTCTGCCCAGAGCTGAGACAGCCCACAGCCACACGTTCTGGGCCATCCAGAGGTTTAAGGATCAGGAAGTAATGTCATCAACAAAGCAGAATAGGAGGTCCCCTATCATATCCCGCCTCAGCAACAATAATCAGGTAGCCATCCACAGACAGAAGTCCCTTTGTGGGAACTTTGGGATCCAGGTAGCAGACTGTGAAACCCTGGCAGAGCCCAAGACCAAACAGGGTCATTTGAGTTGGCCTGTACCCAGGTGGCTGACTCCCTGACCTTGGTCTCAGCTACAGACCCAGAATCAGGCCCATCCACACGTGGACTCGCCTACAGCTCCCTTTGGCCTTGGTCCTACCGCCAGCACCAGGAGCAGTCCTGCCCACCCGGGGACCCAGAGGGAGACACCCGTCCATGATGTGCTACACCACATTAACAAAATGAAGGATAGAAATCACATGGTCATCTCAATAGATGCAGAAAAAGCGTTTGACAAAATTCAGCATCCTCCATGATAAAAACCCTCAACAAATAGGGTATAGGAGGAACAAAGCTCAACATAATGAAGGCCATACGTGGCAAGGCCACAGTTAACACGCAACAGAAAGGTGAAAAGCTTTTTCTCTAAGACCAGGAACAAGACAAAATGCCCACTCTTGCCACTTCTGTTCAGCATGGTACTGGAAGTCCCAGCCAGAACAATGAGTCGAGAAAAAGAAAAGGCACCTAAATCAGAAAGAAAGAAGTTAAATTGTCTCTGTTTTCAGACAACCTGATCTTGTACATAGAAAACCCTAAAAACTCCACCCAAAAACTGTTAGAACTAATAAATGGATTCAGGAAAGTTGCAGGATGCAAAACAAGCATACCAAAATCAGTTGTTTCCATACACTAACGAGGAACTGTCTGAAAAAGAAGGGAAAAAATAACCCCATTCACAACAGCATCAAAATAAGAAAATACTGAAGAATAAATTTGACCAAAAAAGTAAAAGACCTGTACACTGAAAACTGTGTCATTGATGAAAGAAACTGAAGAAGACACAAATAAACGGAAAGACAGTCCATCCTCATGGACTGGAAGAAGTAATACTCTTAAAATGTTCACACTATTCAAAGCCATCTACGGATTCATCACAATCCTTATCAAAACTCCAATGTCATTTTCCACAGAAATAGAAAAAACAATCCTAAAATTTGTATGGAATCACAAGAGACCCTGAATAGCCAAAGCAATCCCGAGAAAGAACAAAGCTGGAGGCATCAAAATCCCTGATTTCAAGCTGTACTACAAAGCTATAGTAATGAAAACAAAACGGTGTTGGCATAAAAACAGGTGTATAGATCAATGGAGAAGAACAGAGAGCCCACACATAAATCCACGCATATTCGGTCAACTAATCTTTGACAAGGGCACCAAGAATATGCAATGGGGAAAGGACAGTCTCTTCAGTAAATGATGTTGGGAAAGCTGAATATTCACATACAAAAGAAGGAAATTTGACCCCTATCTTACACCGTACATAACTTTAACTCGAAGTGGATGAAAGGCTTAAATATAAGACCTGAAACTATAAAACTCCCAGAAGAAAACAGAGGGGAAAAGCTTCTTGATATTGATCTTGGCAATGATTTTTTGGATATGACACCAAAAGCGAGGCAGCAACAACAAAAAGTGGGACTACATCATACTGAAAAGTTTCGTACAACAAAATGAAAAGGCAGCCTAAAGAATGGGAGAAAATATTTGCAAACATCTATCTGATAATCAGTTAATATCTAAAATATATAAAGAACTTATAGAACTCAATAGCAGAAAAAAAGCCCCTGATTTTAAAATGAGCTGAGGACCCGAATAGACATTTTTCCAAAGAAGACATACAGGTACATGAAAAGATGCTCAACATCACTAATCATCAGGGAAATGCAAATTGAAACCACAATGAGCTATCACCTCCCACCTGTCAGAATGGCTGTTATCAGAAAGATAAGAGGTGACAAGTGTTGGGGAGGATGCACAGAGAAGGGAACCCTGTGCACCGTTGGTAGGAACGTAAGTTGCTGCAGCCACTATGGACAACAATAGGGAGGTTTCTCAAAAAATTCAAAATAGGACCACCATTTGATCTAGCAATCCCACTTCTGAGTATTTATCCAAAGGAGAGAAATCAGTATCTCAGAGAGATGTCTGCAGCCCTGTGTTCACAGCAGTATGATTCACAATAGCCGAGATATGGAAACAACCTGACCGTCTGTCAACAGAGGAACGGCTCAGGAAGACGTGGTGTGCATATGTATATTGTACATATGTATATATATGTACAATGGAAAATTATTCAACCACAAGAAAGAAGGAAATTCTGCCGTTTGTGATAACATGGGTGAATCTAGAGGACATTATCCTAAATGAAATAAGCCAGACGCAGAAAGACAAATACTGTATGATCTCACTTATATGTGTGGAATCTAAAAAAGTCGAACTAACAAAACCAGAGAGTAGAATGGTGGCTGCCGGAGGCTGGGGGGCGGGGAAATGGGAGATGTTGGTCAAAGGTACAAACTTCCAGTTATAAGAGGAGTAAGTTCTGGAGATCTGTTGTACAGCACGGTGATTATAGTTAATAATACTGTACTTCACGCTTAAAATTTACTAAGATCTCAACAATTCTCACCACAAAAAAGAAAAATGGGAACTATGTGAGGTGGAGGTGTTAATTAACCTGATTTGGTAATTCATTCACAATGTGTATGTATATTAAATCATTATTTTGTTTGTCAATTACACCTCAATAACACTGGAAAATTGATAGATGATAGATAGATAGACAGACAGACGGATAGATAGATAGACAGACAGATAGATAATGGATTTTTTTAATGTTTTATGCGAGCTGGGACCTACCCAACTGCTGCAGCATGCCTGTGATGTCCTGTGAACTCGGGAGGGCTGCCTGAGCCTCCTGCGCCGGAGTCTCGTCCCCTGTGAGTGGGTGGTGAGGCCTCAGGAGAGTAATGCATGAGGCAGTGCGGCTTTGAGTGCAGACCGCCCTGGGCTCCACTCCCAGCTCACGTTACTCTGTGTGGCTCTGTGACATAACATCCCTGGCCCCAGGAGCCTCACCTGTAAAATGGGACAATTAAATCTACCTTGCAGAGTTGTTTCTAAGTTTTGAAATTGACCATGGAAAGTGCTTATTCCAGCTGTTGGCACAAAGGGGACACTTATCCTGATTTTTTTTAGGTAAAACTTTCCATCTATACAAGCGACTTAGACAATGGTCCTACTACTGATGAAATATCAATAGCTACCACTATTGACTGCTCCCTGGGTTCCAAGTTCTGTGCCTTCCCCTAAATCATGGAATAACCCGCTGCTCCGTCTACACCTTGCAAACCTGCTTGACTGCTTTTTTTCTCCTCTATTTTTTTATTGTGATTAAATACATACACCATAAAATTTACCCTTTTAAGGTGTGCAGTTCAGTGGCATTAAGTACGTTCACAATGTCGTGCATCCATCACCACTAGCTGGTTCCAGAACTTTTTCATCACCCTGAAAGGAAACCCTGTACCCGACTGCAGTCACTCCCCGTTCCTTCCTCGCCCCCACCCCCACCCCGCGGCAGCCACTGACCTACTTCCTATCTCTACATCTTGACCTATTCTGGACATTTCATATAAATGACTTCATACATATGTGGCCTTTTGTGAGTGGCTTCTTTCACTCAGCACCATGTTTTCAAGGCTTATCCATGTTGGGGCATGTGCCAGTACTTCACTTTTTTTAAAAAAAAAATCATCTTTATTTTTTAGAGCAGTTTTCAGTTTATAGCAAAGTTGAGCAGAAAGGTACAGAGATTTCCCATCTACCCCAAGCCCCTCCAGACACACAGGCTCCACTGTTATCGCCATCCCACCAGAGTGGTGCATTTGATCCAACTGGTGAACCTGGATCGACATGATCATTGCCTAGAGTCCATAGTTTACACTGGGGTTCACTCTTGGTGGTGTGTATTCTTTATTCCTTTTGCAAGTATTTTCTCCTACTCTGTGGCTTGTCTTCTCATCCTCTTGACAGTGTCTTTCACAGAGCAGAAGTTTTTAATTTTATTGAAGTCCAGTTTATCAGCCATGTATTTCATGGACCATGTCTTTGGTGCTGTATCTGAAAGGTCCTTGCCATACTCAAGGTCATCTAGGTTTTGTGCTATGTTATCTTACAGCAGTTTTAGAGTTTTTCATTTTACATTTAGGTCTGTGATCCATTTTGAGTTGACTTTTGGGAACTGAGTAGGGTCTGTGTCCAGATCCGTTTCTTTGCATGTGGATGTCCAGTGGTTCCAGCACCGTTCATTGAAGAGACTACGTTTGCTCCGTTGTTTTGCCTTTGCTCCTTTGTCAAAGACCAGTTGACCATATTTATGTTGGTCTATTTCTGGGCTCTCTTCTGTTCCATTGATCTATTTGTCTGTTCTTTTACCTGTACCACACTGTTTTGATTACTGTAGCTTCATTCCTTTTTATGGCTAGATAATTGCATTTTGTGATATACCACTTTTGTTTATCTACTCATCCATCAATGGACATTTGGGTTATTTCTGCCTTTTGGTTATTGTGAATAATGCTTCTGTAAACATTTGAGTACAAGTGTTTGGATGTATGTTTTCATTTCTCTTGGGTATTCACCTAGGAATGGAATTGCCAGATCCCATGGTAAGTAACTCTAGGAATAACTTATCAAAGAACCTGCTTGACCTCCCAAATAATACTTTTCCTTATTTTGGATGAGCAAATGCTGACTTCCTGATTCAAAGACGTGCACATAGAGAGGAACTGACAACCAGCACCACCTCACTAGCCATGTGGGAGCACTATCTTGCAAGTGGGTCCTCCAACCCCAGATAAGCCATCTCGGCCAGCGCCTCCTAGAGCAGAGATGAGCTATTTCCACTGAGCCCTGCCCAAATTGTGGATGTGTGAGCTCAATAAATGATTGTCATTGTTAGCCACTGAGTTTTGGGGTGGTTTGGGGTAGGCAGCAATAGATAATTGAAGCATGGTCTGCCATGCACACTTTTTATTCCAACCAAAAATCTCCTTGAACCAGGTAAGAATTTGGAATAGATGAATGGCCACTTCCCTGCAGTACAACATCACTGATTGTGCACCTGATGCGAATCCCTGTGGAGTGAAGAACAGCCATGTGGTCGGGCTCAAAGAGGTAATGAGCTCAAGGCCACGTACTTGAGCCTGCCTCCGCCGCTTTCTAGCTGGGGAGAACTTAGACAATGCACATCTCCACTCTCAGCTTTGGCTCCTTCATCTGTAAGATGGAGACTAAAATGTCTGCTGAGTTAGGACCCCTTGGAATACAGAGAAAAGACATTAAACTAGCTTAATAAAATAAACTTATTGATTGATATAACTGATAAGTTCGGAAGTAGACTTCAGGATATAGGAATAGAAATTGCTTGGCTGAAGCAATGCCGTGTTCTCTGTGTGTGTCTCTCTGTCTCTCTCTCTGAATCTGTCTCTTCCTCCTCACTCTTCCCATCTCTGGGCTTGGTTTTCTCTCCACTCTTGGGTGGAATCTCAAGAAGGGTTCCCAGGAACTGCAAACAGTGCTCATCTTACCAGTAATGATAATTATTAGGTGACTATATATAGCATGTATATCCTCTACATAGGGTATGGTTGTCTCCTGTATTAAAAATAGTGAGACACACACACCTATACAGGCTTATATATCATGGAAATTTCCAGGAAGAGCCACAAGAAACTGCCATCAGAGGCTCACTCTGGGAAAGAGAGAGACTTTTACTTTCACTTTTGAACTGCTTGAAATTTTTTTAATTTCAAGAGAGATTGCAGTGCTGTCCGAGTCAGCTGTGAGGATGTGCGGGACAAGCTGGGTGGTGGTGTTTTCTAAATGGAGCACAGCCCTGCCATGTGGCTCCAGGGAGGCTGAGGAGACCCCAGGCCCACAGGGATGGCCAGTGATGCAATCTACCTAAATAGGCAAGCCGAAGATGGCTGAGGACGCGACCGGAAGAGCAAAGGGGCCTGCAAGTGTTGGCTGACCAGCTCGCCAACCCCGGCAGAAGCGTGCGCGCATTCAGGCCTCAGCCAGGGCTTGGAACATGGTGCTCGCGTGTGGTAATAGAAGTGGCACCATTCTAAGTGCTTCACTTGTATCAGTTCTCTAAACCTTCACAACCACACAGCAGAGTCAGTGCTGTTATCTCCCCGCTTCGCGGATGAGGAAACAGGCAAAAGTCAATGAACGAATGGAGCCACCCAAAGGTAGGTACATTTCTAAAATGACCCCGCGGGAAGAAAACATGTGCATTCCAGGCTTGGCTTTTGTTGATGCCAGCAAGGTGATCCAACTCGTGGCCCGTCGGAGAATTGGTGAAGGCTGGAGACCAAACCCTGCATCTGATCACTGGGGTTCTTGGGTTCTCGGGAGCCCCCAGGGGCCTCAAAGTTCAGAACCCCTGTTCTGTGGGGTTATCCACATCCAATATTCCAGGATTCTGTGATAAGTGATGATATCCCTGCCCCCTTTGAAGCTTCTAAGTTTAAATCCCCCACCCCCAAAAATGGTAAGCTGTTCCCTGTGAACCACGTAGTCTCCACTGCCCAGATAAAGAGGGTCTGGGGAGTAAACTGCTGGGTGGGCCAAAGTGTGGTTTTCTGTTATCTGCATCTGCAAATATTACAAGTTGTACTGTCGGGCGCCCATCTAATTTATTGTCCAAAGGTGGACAATTTTGTGCGTGAAAGAGGCACTATTAATATTTATGCTGAGACAAGGCCACAACCTGGGACATCTTGCTTTAAGGCAGAAGGAATTTGTACCAAATCGTATCTGTTCTTTGGAAAGTGGGACTGGCTGCTTTTCCGGGAGTCCTGGGCAGAGAGGGGTCCTCTGCTCTCCTGACCATCCACCCAGCAGCTTAGGGTCATTCGCGTCCCGTCGCTGTGCTTCTAAACCTGCCATTCCCTATACACACACACAGTGTGGCTCGGTGCCTGCTCTGGAGCCGCCCGCAGCTGGGGAGCTGCCCAGTCCAAAGGAGGGGTGACCCCCAAGAGCAGGGCTTTGCCCTCCTCTCTGCCTCTGGCTCCCTCCCCAGTTCTCGCAGCGGGCTCTCCATAAAGTTCTCCTGACTCCTGACACACTCACCCCACTGTTTACTAGAGCAAAGCCCGGTGACCTAAGGGAACCGCCACGGGCGCAGGCCACTCGCCACAGTACAGCACCGCCCCCAGGCCAAACCCAACAGCATCCACGAAGCTGGGGCGGCACGGGTTGAAATTTAACCATCAGGCTCAGGGGTTTGAGTGAGCGTCTACGAAAAAGAGGTGAGTCCACTCCACTCCTCGTGTGTCCCCATTGAAGTAAGAACAGACAGGAGGGAAAAAATCACCCTCTTTTTATTGGGGTCCACGGGGAACAGACCCAGGATGCTAAGGACCCCAAAGTCCTCGGGTCTCTCCGTCTTGGTCAAGCAGATGTGGGGGACTCTCCGCAGTCATCCGCTAAGGCTGGCGCGACGGTGCTCACGGCGTCCCTGTGCTCAGAGGAACAGCAGCAACACTCGTAAGTAGATCCTTGCGTTCCTCCAGGGGCGACCTGGTGTTGGTCCCATTTTATCGTGTCTTTCAAAATGGGAGACTGTCCCAAGCCAGACTGCTGGGATTCAGATTTCCACTCTTTCTCTTTCCTCTGGGTGCCCTTGGGCAAGTCCTTAACCTCAGTTTCACGGGGCCAACGAGAGGGAAAGATGCCCAGAACAAGGCAGGGAGCAAGAGTTCCCTCAAAATAAACTGTTATTATCAACAGAAGGAGCCACTCCAAGTGGTCATCAGAGCTCCAAAACCCCTCCAGCAGAGAACATTTTCAGCAAACGTTAAATAAGTGGATCACCAGGCAGCTCTGCCCAGAGACTGCCCGAGTCAGCCTCATCCTGGCTGAGTCCTTAATGCTCTGTGACCTTGGACTTGTCCCTTCCTCTTGGTGGCTCTCAGACTCTGCCTGTGTGATATAAAGGGTTGGCAATGACGGCTGATAAGTTCACTTCTGACATAAGTATTCCACAGTTTCCAGGTTTGGGTAGTTGAAAGGGCATGGGCTTCAGAGCCAGTCGCTTGGGGGGGTGGGTGGTGGGCACTAGTGACATGTCAGCTGGGTGGGTTGCTCCACCTCCCTGAGCCTCAGTTTCCTCATATGTAAAATGGGATGACTAAATGGTGCACAGGGCCTCATGACCATGAAATGACGAGAATCGAAAGCCCGGCACACACTAGGCTCTCAGTGAACGTCATTGACTCACACTCAGAGTGGGGGCCCCCACACCACATCCCTCGGGAGCTTGCTAGAAATGCACAACCGCAGGGCGCAGCCCAGACCCACCTGTAAATTTCAAGCCCTACCGAAGGGCACACGCTCCTACAGAAGACCCTGCCGCCTGGGCCCCTCCACCCCGATTCCCAGAGGCAACTGCCTATTTGAGCACAGTCTGCTGGCATTGTCCTCCGAACACACAGAAACATGTGTCTACACACTCACGAGACTATCCAAAAACTGAAAACCACGGCACCGTACTGTTGATCTGCACCTTGGTTTTCGTTATTTAACTGTAGGCATTTTTACAACTGTCTCTCAGTACCTACTCCTCTTGTATACTTAATAAACCATGAAGAGCATCAGACCACATAGGCAGGACTCCTGGTCCCACCACTTTGAGGCTGGGTGCCCCTCAGCAAGTTTCTTAACCTCTCTGAGCCTCAGTTTCATCACCTGTGAAAAGTGAATAATAACAGTACTTATCACACCACGCTGTTGGAAACGTGAAATGAGGTGACACTGGGAAAGGTTTCTAACAGTGCCTGGCACCTCGCAAGCTCTCTCCACATGCCCGGGGAAACCGTAGGGCTCTGCAGAGTTGTTCAGAGTTCCGCAAAAACCAGAATATATTCTGCCAAACGGAAGACGTGAACTTCCCAAGGAATTCATTTCTCTAGTTTAGTATTTTGTTATTTGTATTCGGCAGAACATTTCATTTGGGGAAGAAAGAAAATTTGTTAGCAAATATGATTTGAAAATTACTGGTAATTCAGCCTAGAGAGAAAAGTCAAAGAGTTACAAAGTGTTCGGAAATAATTTTAGAACCATTTCAGCTGAGCGTTCTCCAGCTGAATTTTTGCATGTGCAGGAGGCACCTTCTATGGACAGTGAGCATCTCTTCCTTAGTCTGTGGTGGGGACATCCACGTCGGCAGCTTAAAACTGGACACTGTGATACCAAACCTGAAGTGAGTTCGCTCACCCGTTGTGCAGCAAGCCAATCTCTGACACTGGGTATAGTGGAAGAAAGTAGGAATTTTATTACTGCACAGCGCTTGGCAAGGAGAGGACAGCTAACGCTGAAATCCCAAACTCCCCGATAAGCTAAAAGGAAGGGTTTTTATTTGGGGTTTTAGGTAGGGGAGCGGGAGCATATGGCCTTGCTGGTCAGAGCTTTCCCACCAGCCTGGATCTCTTTGCAGGGAGGAGATAGTGAATCCAGGTGCTTGTCCTTGGCAGTGTCTGTCTCCATGGAGGATAGTGGATTCTGGAGCCAGGAAGCCAGGGAGTAAGCAGGGAATGAGTGCTTTGGTTTTAACCCCGTATATGCTGGGTTTAATGTGGGGAAACTGATATCAGGGTTGGTATCAATTGGGGAGTATTTACACCATGGGAATTGGCCAACACTACACATCGAGCCTTCCTATTCCTTGGGAGAGCCGGCACAAACATTTCTCAGCATGCTGCTGCGTGTTCTTGAACATTTTAACAGGTACTTCTTGCTCATCCGTCTGCCAGCTTTGCGGGTTGGCCACCCAGGCTGTGCTGGGCTGCAAACTGCAGTGGGTCCAAGATCTGTTCAACGTGTCTCTGATCCTTCCCTGCACAGGGGCCAATGCTTGAGCCATAGGAGGAGCGCTATAAATATTCACTGAATGATGGGAAAAAAGGATAATGTTTTGTTTTATTACTTCCCCGCAAAGACATGCTTTAGCTAACACGAGACTGACTTTGCGGCACACACACCAGCTTTGGGCATGGAGACACACGGCCGACATGACAAACGGAAGCCTGTTCCGTATTCAGGCGGTGTCACCTCTTTGCATGCAGCGATGAGCAAAGCTTTTCACTTGGTGTCAGACTGTGCTCATCGCCGGTGGTTCGTGTTGGCGGCCCCTTCGTGCCGGTCAGCAAATGCGACCTCAAAGCGCCCACTCTTCCTTCCACACCTGCGTCTCCACGTGTGTGTTGGGGGCGCTGAGCCGAGTCTCCGGGTCCGATGTGGGCCTCCTCTGCGACACTAGCTGCTCCCGCGTTCCCTCTGCATTGAGGGTTGGGGCCACCGGATCGAAGCCCCGTTTCCCCGTGGGCAGGATGGATGCGAGCAGGGTTGTGAGGCTGCGCTGTTTATTAAATGTCACTTCCCATCAGACGCAATTGTGATTAGTGCTGGCTCAGAGGAACTCACGGGAGACAACAGTGGAAGACCCAGGACTGCTGGTGCAACCCAAGTAAAGGGGAAGGAAGCTGGCACAAAAGACACCCAGACACAGGTGCCGGCCACTTCCTCGGGCTCAGGAGTCCACGGTCATCCATTCATCATCGTGAAAAGGAGGGAGCCCAGCTGGAGGGCAGCACATGCCTGCAGGACACTCCAGGCGGCTCCATCCCTGAGCACAGAGTCGTCATTCTGGGGACTAAAGGAGGTCTGTGCCTGAAGACAGTGTCTGTCAGGCTGAGGCAGAAGCAGGAGCTAACGCGTATTCCGACCTTGGCTGGTCTCTGAGAGCCCGCTGTTATTCTCTGCTATTATTCTCCTCCTTCCAGAGGAGGAAACGGAGGCCCAGGGTGGGGTGTGTGGATAACTTGCCCAGTAACTCAGGTAGTGAGTAGGGAGAGCTGATTATTTTGCCCCACAAATGGGTCTGTCCCCCTGCAGAATGTTGAAAACTTTAAAACAAAATTATTTGGCGACACAAACATCGGGAGAGGTCACACGAAAATCTATATTTTTAACTCCTCTTGAAAAACCTAAAGATCTGGCCACAGATGCTACCCATGCCCTCCAGCCTGCCACAGTCCCTACCTCTTCCTCCTGCCTCCTAGCCTCAGGGTAAGAGTCAGCGTCCCCAGCTGCCTCACTCACTGACTCAGCTGCAGGCCCCCAGCCTGCACCCCCAGGTCAGGTAAGATGATGGCCGAGCCCCCTTTCCGCTGTCAAGGCTTCGATTCTGTGAGTCGGCGAGAACTGGACCGTGGCTAGGGATTTCTCCCCCAGCCTCAGCCCAGACGGTCATTTCCTACAGGAGTAAGGCGGGCGCCTCTTCACTGCGACGCCCTCCAGCTTCCAGCTCTGCACCCCTCCCCAGCTTGCTCGCAAATCTAGGTGTAAATCATTTTTTTAAAAATTTGTGTATATAGGGGCCGGCCCCGTGGCCGAGTGGTTAAGTTCTTGCGCTCTGCTGCAGGCGGCCCAGTGTTTCGTTGGTTCAAATCCAGGGCGCGGACATGGCACTGCTCATCAAACCACGCTGAGGCGGCGTCCCACATGCCACAGCTAGAAGGACCCACAACAGAGAATATACAACTATGTACTGGGGGGCGTTGGGGATAAAAAGGAAAAAATAAAATCTTTAAAAAAAAAATTTGTGTATATAGGATTTCTTTTAGCAACATGTGCACTGCCTTAGGGAAGCCAGACACACGAATCTCTTGGTGGGATTTTAGGCCATGGGAGGCCATTGGCGGAAGGGTTTGTTGCAGGGTGTTCCTTCAAGGGTCTACAAAGAACAGAGAAAACCCTGCCAGGTCTGGCGGCAGCCCAGAGCAGCAGGAACCTCAAAAAAGAGGGGAGGGGAGCCATTCTGCTTAAATGTCATGCGGCTGGAGTAGTTTCACCTCCTCCTTGCAGGAGAGGTTGAAGGATAAGACTCCGAGGCATCCTCCTATCATCCAGGTGGGTGCGATGTGACTGGGAAGAGGTTCCTAACCGCTCTACACTCTGCCTCCCTCCCCACCAGCAGCCCTCCGCGCCCCCGACCACGCCACCCCCAGACACCAAGCTGCTCACCTTTACTTTCCCACCTCCATCCCTGAACCCCACCTGGAGATGGAGCAGGGCACCGTGCACGTGGGCCGGGACGGAGCAGGGCACCATGGCCATGGGCGGGGACAGAGCAGGGCACCGTACACGTGGGCCGGGACGGAGCAGGGCACCATGGCCATGGGCGGGGACAGAGCAGGGCACCGTGCACGTGGGCCGGGACGGAGCAGGGCACCGTGCACGTGGGCGGGGGCAGAGCAGGGCACCATGGCCATGGGCGGGGACAGAGCAGGGCACCGTGCACGTGGGCCGGGACGGAGCAGGGCACCGTGCACGTGGGCGGGGGCAGAGCAGGGCACCATGGCCATGGGCGGGGACAGAGCAGGGCACCGTGCACGTGGGCCGGGACGGAGCAGGGCACCATGGCCATGGGCGGGGACGGAGCAGGGCACCGTGCATGTGGGTGGAGGCTAAGCTGCTAAGTGGTCTGGTGGCCCCCAGGCTCTACGCTGGGCCGGTTCCGAAGTGCTGGCTCCTCTGGGATCTCGTTTGCCCCCGTTTCTGCCAGCTCTCTCTGAGGCTCTAGTGGCTGATACATCAGTCAGGGCCTCCTTTTCCTTCTTTCCCCCCAGTTCACCCCCTCTGGAAGGGCCCAGCCTGCATGTCAGGGGGCGCCCGGCAGTCCCCCATCAACATCTGCCAGAGGGACAGCGTCTACGACCCCCGGCTGCAGCCGCTTCAGGTCTCCTACCACGCATCGGCCTGCCTCTACGTCTGGAACACGGGCTACCTCTGCCAAGTGGAATTCGACGACTCCACTGAGGGGTCAGGTGAGCCTGAGGGGCCTTCTTTCCTCCTGCCCCTCCTGAGAGTGGGCCTTGGGCTTTGCAGAGAAGGGGATGATGTGCTTGCGTCGGTTGTTTGGAGACAAGGAACAGAGGGGCCTCGGCATTGTGGAGGCAGGAACAGGAAGAACGTGTGAAGTAGACGGGGGCGGGGAGAGCGAGGCTCGCCTTAAAGACGATAACCCATCACCCACAGTCACACGGGTTTACCAACCAGGGACAGAACTGTGAGCAAGTCAAGTCGCTTCCCTCCCTCGGGTTACATTCTAGGGCAGAAAGAAACAGTGAGCTAACAAAAATGTAAACACATGGCAGCTTCGAGGAGAGAAGTGAGGAGAGAGGCGTGGCGGAGGTGAAGCTGGAGAGGAGAGAAGGAAGGGCATGGTGCCCATGGCAACGGCAGGGCTGGGCGTCCGGAGCCTGTCACCTCGCTGGTTCTTACTCAGAGTGAGAGGGCCACCAGCAGACAGTGAACTGGCTGATGCTTTAAATGGACTCCCTGCGGCTTTGAGGAACAGGATGGGAGGAGGGCAGTGGTGGAGCAGGGACCAGGCAGGGGGCTGTCTGGGATGACAATGGTGGATGGCTGTGTGGTGGGGCGGCAGGGAGGTGGTGAGAGAGGCCCCAGGAGCCATTGATGCTGGCTCGGCCAGCCAAGGAGTCAAAAGAAAGATTTCTTGGACTCTCAGGGTCTGGCAGTAGTGCTCTTTTATTCAGAGAACAGCATGGAGTAGCATGGGGACACGCCCCACAGGCAGTGAAGCGCTGCAATGTGTTGAGGGTAGGGCTAAATTTATAAGGCATAGGTATGGGAGTTGTTTTTTTTTTACTAGACAAAGGAAAGATCATGTAAAAAGTCATTAAAATGGTGTCAGTGCAGGTGGGGTCTGTTATCGGGTGGTCCTATAACTTTGGATGGGAGTCAGGTCAGGACGTCCTATGCTCCCGGAGGACAGTATAGATCGGCGTGTAGGCCTGGACGCCTGGGCTTCTCTCCCTGCGGCAGCCTTAACCCACGTCACCATGAGCCCTCGCTGGGTCCCAGCACTGTGCCAAGGGCTCCACCTGAGCCTTGTCCTTGCATCCTCATCAGGAGTCCTCAGGAGTGTGGGGTGGACACTCCAGCAGCCTTGGGAAGGTTCTTTCTACCCTGATTTTGCTTATCAGGATCGGCTGCTAGATCCACCTGGCATTTTCCAGCACCTGTTGGTATCATTATGAGGCTTGTTTCTGCTGAACATCCATTTTCCTTCCGGGAGTCGGGAATTTTGGTACATGCCAGGTTGGGCATCCCTGGTGCATCACACTCCACACGTGCTGTCACAACTCGTTGCTGGGGGATTCGGCTCGTCCCGTGCCACTCCGCCAGAGAGGTCTGTGGAAGCTGCGCCTGGTTTCCTCCAGGCTCCGCAGTCGGCGCCTCTCTCTCCCTTGGCTGATTTTGCTTGTGTCCTTTTGCTGCAATAAATCTCAGCCATGTGTACAGCTGTATGCTGAGTCCTGGGAACCCTCCTAGGGAATTATTGAACCTGGGCACCCCTGACATAGCCCCCGGGCCCAGGTCCTTTCCGGGCCAGCCCTTGGTTGGTTGTCTTGTTCACTGCCCCCGTGAGGATGTGAACTCCATGAGGGCAGAATCACTGTTCCATACCAGGCACCCCAGGTGCTCAGTCAACTGATGGATGAGTACTGAATGAAAAGTTAAAGGAACAAACAAGACCCCATTTCCTCACCTGAGAGTGGAGAAAGGGAGGCGGCCACTTCAAAGGCTGTCGGGGGAAGAGGCGAGACCACCCTAGGGAGGCACTCAGCGCCGCTGCGTCTGCAGAGACAAGCTCCCAGCATCCCCTGCTCTGGCTGCTGGCCCAGAGCCCACCTGTCTGTGTGACCAATAGGAGACACTCCAGCGGGAAGGGGCTTTCACATGTGCCTCTGCACTCATCCCGCGGGCCAGTGCAAAGGCGCCGTCTGCCTTCACCAGCACCTGGGACACTCTCTCAGCTCCTCCTGCCCAGCCCTGTGTCCTGGCTTTGCCGTGACTCTGTGCTTGCACTTCCCCTAGTCAAGACTGCATTCTCCTGGAAATTCTCTGTCCCCCGACATGGGAGGCCCACTCTGAGCACCCTGAATGTGTGATGGCCGTGTGTTGGCCTTCTTGGAGCCCAGGGAGAGGGACCAGATGGAGCAGAGGCCCAGACTGACCTGCCCCACCTCTGATAGACTGGAGGGCGGGGAGCCCTGTCTCCCTGTGCTGGGCCTTTCCAGGTGTCTCTGTCCTCATCTCATGGGTGAAAAGGAGCCCCTGTTTCCTGAGCAGCCACCCCTGTGCCCACAGTTGCTCCCAGTTGCTCTTGGCCAGTCTTCACAACATCTCTCAGGGAACTTCTCACGTCGGGCTCACCCAGTGAGGGATGGAAACCCCAACTCCAGCCCACAGAAGCAAAGAAGAACTTCTTGGAAGGAGAAGGCCAGCTCAGAGAAGAGAAGGCGGAGCTGGACACCCAGATCTCGGGAAGGAACCAGCCGGCTCAGCCATCGGGGAGCAGGGGTTTATGTGCTTACTTACTTGGTGTGCCAAATTTTTCTGCTGTCGTGGGTTTGTTCCAAGTTCAAATTCCCAAGAAGCAACGGAAATTGGATTTTCAGGTTTAACGTGGTTTATATTATTTTAAAAAATTTTATGCAGCAGCTTTAAAAGATTGAATAAAGAATAATAGCTCCTGAACTGTTAA
Organism: Equus asinus; assembly: GCF_041296235.1. Classification (NCBI taxonomy): domain Eukaryota; kingdom Metazoa; phylum Chordata; class Mammalia; order Perissodactyla; family Equidae; genus Equus; species Equus asinus. The sequence goes on along the minus strand of NC_091817.1, from coordinate 49,370,032 downwards.
TTGCTTGGTTAATAGTTGTGTGAATATACCAATAATTGTGAGAAAACCAGATATGGATGTAGGTGAGTTACTGTAGAATTCCTACTCTTCCTGTGTAATTTCTGTGTGTAGTTATGGGTCATGCTGATATCTATATGACAGATTTATTTCCGTTAAGTCGTGAAATATGAGAAACTCTGAAGGTCGCTTTGGATTTCTGTATGTGTATTGTGAAGATGCATTTGACAAAATAATTCAGAGTCCTGGGGGAAAGGGTCTGGCAGCTGAGCCTGGTGCTCACCCAGCCCTCCGTCAGTGGAGCACCCCATACCCTGAACCATGTCCTTGCCAAGACCACACGCTCAGGAAAGGGGTGGTCCCGGGGGAAGTCGTGATGCTATTTCTAAAAGGGGAGAGTACACTGGACAGACAAGCAAACAGCCTCTTTAAAAGCACCATCATCCGATGAGTAACAGCACAGCACAGATGGGAAATATGAGGCCCAGAGAGACCCCTGGCCAGAGGTCACAGAGCCCTCACAGCGGGATTCCCTGATCTCCAAGAAGGCATTTTAGGAGCATGAACACTCTATGGAAAAAATCTGCATCCAACATGCACAGAGATCAGGCCACAGGCGCCAACCTCAGCATAAGGGAGGAAAGTGCTAGCACATGCAGGGAGTGTGGCCAGCTCACAGTCAGGTCCCCGGCAGAGCCAGCAGTCTGCTCACAACCCAGGCAGGGTTCCTGGCTCCAGCTCAGCCAAGCCTGTGTCCAGTGTGTCCACACCAACGGGAGGGCCAGTGGGCAGCAAGGGTCAGCCTGGGACGCCATCCCTCAACCACCAGCAAGAAGAAGCCCACGCCGGACCCTCCTGACAAGTGGGGCAGAGACGTCTCTGTGGTTATTGTTGTCTGGATGTCTTACATCCTGTGCGCCCTGGAGTCTAGATGTCCCTGTGTCTCTCAGGAGCTCAGAGTCAGACTTCAGGTTGGGAAGCTAGACTTTCGCAGGTGATAATTCTCCCCAGAATCACAAGTCAAGGCCTCCTTTTGGTCAAGAATTTCAACCTCTTGAATTTTTACCCAAAGCTTGAACCATAGAATGGGTGTGGCCAGTCCAAGCAGCCATTCCTCTCGCTTCAGCACTTGGCCCAGCGTGGATATGAGACTCAGGCCAGACCAGCGAGAGCCAAAGAATTTTTCTTGGAAATGTTAAGAGAATCTCTCTTTGTGCCTGCGCTGTGCGAGGGTCAGCTGTGGCCCTGGGCCTGCCGTCCTCAAAAGAGAGCAAAGCCAAGAGGTGGAGAGAAATGGAGGCCGGAGGCCATGGTGGGAGCCTCTAAACACAGCTGTGCCGGAGGCCAAACCAGCCCCTGCACTCATCAAGCTCTTTTTTGCTGAAGTCGGTTGTGATTTAAGCTTCTGTCACTTCTTTCCAAGAGTCCCAATACAAGTAGACCAGTAACAAGTGATTAAGTTGGGAGAGAAGACGTAGAAGGGCGGGAGCTGGAGAATCGCCAGCGTCCATCCTTCTCTTCTTTGCTCAAACGTGATTCAGCTGTGGGCTGGCCTGTGCGGCCCATGTGCGAGGGAGCATTGGCAATGCTCTGGCCAACTTGGCCCACAGAGATGGGCAGTCAGGTGCTTTAAGATGCTTAGGCCGAGCCTCCGGGAAGCCAGGCCTCACATGAGCCCGGCCCTTCCGCGTACGTGGCTGGTGGAGTGCTGGGACTGTTCAGCAGCTGGTCTTTGGGTTTGGGGGAGGGACAAGAAGGCATGATTTGTAGTGTTTGCCAGGTTCCTCGGTGTGAATCCTCCCGCACAGCCGATTTCGAGCTCCCAACGCAAAGGCGCTGCTCCTAAGCTGGGAAGAGATGTGCACAGTCCGTTTCCAGGAGCCAATACGTACGAACCAGTCCCGCATGTCACTGTCCCTAGCCCTCTTCCCTCTCAGTGCCTGCTACCTCTGATCTCATTTTTGCTCTCCAAGTGAGACATTCACTGTATTCATTAAGGCTTCTTTTGGGTTGCATGACTGAGCTCAACTCAAACTGGCTTAAGCAAAGAGGAGGGAAACTCACTGGCTCAAATCCTAAAAAGTCCAGGGCGTGGCTGGGTCAGGTGGTGGAACCACACCAATGGGAATCTGAACGCTCCGTTTCTGGGCTCTGCCTTCCCCGGGGTGGACTCATTCCAGACCAGGGATTCCCAAATGGGGGCAAAGATGGTGGCCCACGGCTCCGGCTCACGCTCCCCATGGAGGGCCACCAAGAGACAGCGCCTCTGTCCCAGCAGTTGCAGCATCGGCCCCAGAGCTGATTCTCATTGTCCAGCTTGGGTCACTGTCCTGGGTGAGCTAATCACAGTGACTGAGGATGGGCCTGCCCTGGGGCAAGGAGGTCAAATAGTGGAGGACCACAGGGTTCTGGAGAGGCATCCTAGAGCCCGCTCCACTGGGCCAGACGTCCTTGCCATTGACCCCAAGCTGACCTCAGCCCACCCCGATTCGTGTCACTCTCAAAGTTCAAGGCTTCTCTGCCCTGATGCAGACAGGCCCCTGTGTTGACCTGGTCCTGACCCCGCTTTTCGACTTCTCCACCACCTTCCCAGTCTGGTTCAAAGAGACTCACCCTGCCCTGCCACAGACCGAAGTAATTATCTGGGTGTCTCTCCCCAGCCATATAAATTAGTCGGATAATTCCGCCTGTGGCTCCTGTCCACACAGGCCAATCTGGTTTTACTTTACTGGTCATTTCTCCCAAACCCAGTTTCCTTTTTCTTTCTCTCCTACTCAATTGTACATGCTCCTGCCCCCCTCCATTGTGACAGCTGGTTTTCTGGCTTCCAGTCCCCCTCTTTCAGATCCCCTGTCTCCTTTGTTCACCTCCATTGGAAACTGGGAGCCGCCGAGAGCAAAGGAAATGGAAAACACAGCTGAAAGACGGAAAGTACTAAAAAAAAGCTTTGCAGCAAGAAAATGAGAATAATGAGACTTTCCCATAATTTAAAACAAACCCTGGATAGAGGCAAAGGAAAGGCCTCCGGAGCAAGAAGGGAGGTGAGTGGAGAAGGCGCACGAATCGGAGTAACTTTGCATAAAATATGATGGCTTAGGTTGCCTTAGGCCAACAACAGGGGAGAGCCAGAAACGCAAAGTGAGACATAACCAGGAGGTCGAGGACGTTCTCCGCCAGCGTGGAAGGTGCCAGCAGTTTTTCCAGTGGGCGAGGGATACTGTGAGCACTTGGAGATTAATGCTGGCCAGTGAGGATGACTAACAGAGGTAGAGGCAGCCGGCTCTCTCCAAGAACGTGAGGGGCGGCGCTGGAGGCCAAGGAAGAAAGGACTGGTGGAGGGGGCGGAGCTGCCCGCGAGTGGGGATGGGGCTTTTGAGGAGGGGAGGAAGCAATGGAGGGAAACAGCGCAGCTCCCAAGAGACCCCTTGTCAGACCCCATGCACCACCATGCTGGGGAAGCCCTCTTGTCCCAGCTCAAGAGATGCTTGTCCTCAGGAACAGCGGCACTGGCCCCATCTGATGAGCAGTGTTGGCACCGAGTGTGATGGAAGGCCACAGACAGATCCCACTGCTTCTCGAGAAGACGCCCTGTGTGCTGGAAACCAGATCCTAAATGACCTGGTGGTACTGGTCATTTCTGTCGCGAGACGACATTTGAGAGCTTGTGACAAATCAACGGCTGATTGGGGTTTAAGTCTCACGATCACCCCAAGAGATAGGCAAATCTTCCCATTTATCGGAAGAGGACACCCACATCCAATATTCAAACCCAGGGCTGTTTCCAAATCCTACTGCCTCCCGCCACCCGTGGAAGAGCAGCCAGGGCACTGGGGTCTTGCTGACAGCGCCAGGCCTGACTCCAGGGAGCTAAGATGCCCTGTTCCCCATCCCCACCCCTCAGCCTGCCCACTTAGCTGAGTGGCGTGAAGAGAACAGCAAATGGAAAAACACCTCTGTCTTCCATACTAGACCCTTCTCCTCTGGGGGACAGGGTCCTGGGCTGCCCCCCAGCACCTCAGTGGCAGCTCATCTTACTCTTTAAGGGAGTAAGCATGGTGGTGAGAGCCCCATCTCTGGGCAGAAAGAGCCAAGTGTGAGGCTGCATTCCTCCACTTACCAGCTGGGTGGCATGAGCATGTCCCCTAAACTCTCTGACCCTCAGTCTCCTCTTCTGGAAACTGAAGCTCTGACGTTGGCTGGTTGGTGGGAGGATTGAAAGAGGGCCTGTGTGAAGCGCCCAGCACCGTGCCAAGAGAATTGAGCAGCCAGCCAATGACAGCTTCGCCTCCTGGGGTTCATTCAAAATAAAATCATCAAATGAGGCACCGGCCATGTGCTCTTTTAATGTTTTCCACTAGGGGGAACACAGAGAAGGCAGAGAAGCAGCTGCTGGCCAGGCTGAGTCTGGCTTTCTCTGACTACGGAGGACTCCATGTGTTTGTGTGACCCAGGCAATCGGCCGAAGGAAGAAAAATGGGAACTCCAAGCCTGGAGGCCCTTATCCTACTTGTGAGCAGCCTTCTGGAAGGGCACTCACTCGCGAGGACAGTAATCAGCAGCTGAGGTGTCAGGCACTGAAGCCAGGGGCCCGCTAATACTCCTTCCAACATCAAAGTGAAATTTAAGTCATTTGTAAAGTGGGGCCAATAACGGCCTTTTATCCTCTAAATGGCAGTTAATAATTATCCCCGGTGCCAAGAGATCCCAGCTGGGCATGGTTCCTGAGAGCTGAAGGCCATGGGCGCTGTTCACCACTGTAGAACCTGCAGCTGGCACACACAGCAGGAGCTCAATGAATGAATGTTTGCTCCTGGAGTGAATGCATGACCTGCAGACCAGCGTGAGTTTAAAGTCTGCAGACCTCACTTCCGCCAGTTGGGGATCTTCGGATGCAAGCCAAAGAAACTGACTCCAGCCACATAAGAATTTGGGGGCTCCCTCCTGGAAAGGTAGGCTGGAGATCGGGCCTGGAGACAGGTCAGGAATGCGGCAGGAAGAACTGCTTTCTCATCCCTCCGGCCCCAGCATCGTCCCACACCGGACCCAAGTCCCAGGGACCCTTCCGTGAGCCGGGTTAGGTGAGAGGTGCCTGCAGCAAGGCATGAACTAGTGGTTCAAGATTATGCAGAGGAGGAAGGGAGGATTACGGAAGGGAATTCTGTGCTGTCAGGAAGGGCACTGTAGCTGCATGGTCCCAAGATGACACCTTGACTGGGATGAGAGAACGTGATTATCACACTGTGGTCCTGGGGCAGTTATGTTTCACTGCAAATTAATAAACTGGTAATCCAGTTCCTAAAACTATATATTTTCCATCTTCCTTCCTTATTTATCTACTGTCTCTTATCTCAGGTCCTGGGCTTGGGAATTTTGGGGGGGTCAGAGGTGTTATTTTGGACGTTAGGTGCAGGTGTGGTTCTTTGACCCTGTCCCCTCACCAGGCTGCACAAGAAGCTGCAATTATGAATCTGCAGTGTAGCAGCTCACGCCACTACCTCTTGGGTTTAGTGAGCACTTACTGTGCACAGTACTGCTTCAGGTCCCAGAACCTTCCAGATGCAGTCTTTGCTTGCAAGGAGATCTCAAGTTAGGAAATAAGTGGAAAGGTGAATTGAAAGATAAACTGAGTCGCACATGGCAAATGCAAGCCCTGCCACCCCCTCCCCCACCTCTCGAGGCAGACGTGAGCTCTGGATCCTGCATCTTCCCCACACCCCTGCACCGGCCACTGCACACGGCTGCACTCAGAGAGGGCAACGCAAGGAGGGTCCACTGACCACGTCTGCAAGGCTGGCGTGTGGATCAGGAGGGGCCACCACGTTCCTCAGGGTTTCGGGAGGCGGAGGAGGATCAGTGGCTGGGATGTGAGGTGTGTGGGCAGTGTGGGAGGAGAAGGGGACAGAGCAGAGCTGCGTGTGGTGGGGGAGGCCTAAGAGAGGAGGCAGGGGCATTGTGGGCAGAGACTCAATGGAAAGGGCGAGAAAGAGGAGAGACTTGAAAGGAGCCCCGGCGGAGGCCTCGGGAGGATGACTTTGAGGACTTTGTGTGTGAGATGCTGAGCAGATTCCTGTAACTTACTCAGGAGAGCCCACCGCAGACTGTGGTATTCTCCAGGGCTTTCCGCGTTGGCCTTGTGATTGAAAGGAGAACGTCAGCGGGCAGCAGCACCTCAGCCTCCAGGCACCCAGCATCCTCGGCCTTCGTGCTACTCACTGGGGCAGAATAGCACCAGGGAAGGGCTCCGGGTGCACCCCACAGCACGTTTTCTACCCGCTCGCCCACCTACAGTTGAGTTCGGAGTCAGGCTAGGGGAGTGGAGGAATCGAACAGCTGATGGCATCAGCAGACTCTTGCAGGATGTGTCCGTTTGTAAAGACTGGAACATTCAAAGTCTGTTGATGAAAGCTCCCCTACCTGGCCCCTGCCCGCACCAGCCCCTCTGCCCCTCAACCCACCCCTCATTGCCCCCTGCATGAATGTCCACCACTTGGAACTCCCACCTGATCCACCACGGTGACCTGCTCTCCCTCCAGTCCTCGCTCCCTCTTGTCCCTTTCTGCCTGGAACTGTCTTTGTCTCCATTCCTCAGGCTCACCTAGGCCACCACTTCCTCTAGGAGGCCCTCTCTGATGCCCTACACCAGTTGAGCTTCCCGCAAAACGTCCCATCTGTGCCTGCCCCAACGCTCCTCGCCGCGGATGCCCGTCAGTGAGGCACCGTCTGCCCTCCCCGTTGATCCCAAGCTCCAGGAGAGCAGGATTGCGTGTGTGTCATTCTCTCCCCATCCCCGCTACTTAGAACTGTGGGCGGCAGAGAGGAGGAACTCGGGGAATATTTATTGAATGGATGGTTTATTCTCTTTTATGCTTCTGTGGCTGGCTGAGCCCCTTCTCATGGACACTTTCTTAAGACATGTCTGTCCTTCAATGTCTTTACATGCAGGTCCTGTCTTGGGAATAAGAGTAGCTGTTTTGGGTGACTGCAAACCTCTGCTATGATGATGATGATGATGATCATGGTGATGATAATTTTAATAATAATAATACCAGCAATACAAACAGAAAGTGCTACCACTAGTTGAGCCCCTGTGAGGTGCCAGGGGCCATTCTAGGGAGCGGTCTGTAGGCGTCACTGCATGTGATCCTTACTGTACGTGATCCTCGCCGTGTTCCAACGAATGGATGTCATTATGGTTTTACCAATACATGTCAAGCCTGAGATGCAGAGAATTAAAACAACCCGCTCAAGGCCACCCTGCCTAAGACCACAATTTGAGCTCTGGTCACCTGGCTTTAACACCAGAGCCAATGTGTGATGATCTTAGATTTTGACTCCCAGACAGCCGTCTGGACTCCCCCACTTCAGGGGTCTCCGGTGGGGCTGAGTCCCTCAAACGCTGGCAGCGTGCTGGTCACCAGCTCCTGCTGCTCCCTGCCTGGAGAGAATCCCAGAGACCGTCCTGATCCAGAGGACACACGGAAACCCTTTGCCCTTGCACTTTACAGCTTCGGAACGTTGCTTAAACCCCAGAGCAGCATCAAGAACAGGCCGATCCTTGGCCACATCTTATTTTTTGCAGTTGTGACTAATTAGAACATCTCTAACTTCTCTTGCACTTATTTTAAGCCATAAAACAACCATGACTGCCAAAAGCCTGCTTGTCCTGGAAAAAACAGTGAACTCAAATAGATGGCTATTAACAGCAGCTATTGGAATAGACAATAGTTTCTGGGGTCAGCAAACAGTAGCCTGGAGTTAGCCTCCAGCATCATCCGTCCTCAGGGGGTTTGGAGGGGCTGGTTCCGGTGCAATTCTCCAATTAAATCTTGATGCACCTGCTCGTGGGGACTGCTGGGGTGACGTATGGCCTCCGCTCCGTGGACAGACCCTACTGATGCAGGAGTCTGGGGACTGGAGGCTGGGGGCTGGCCAGATAAAGGTCCCCTTTTTACGAATTGGGCTTACCTTTTAAAACAGTTTTATTGAAGAGAATTACTCTGACACCATATAGCCATTATGAAAAGTGACTTTGAGATTATTTTATCCAGGGCTGCAGCCTTAAATTGGGTTCCCAACTTTCCCGGTGGGAAAAGTCGCAGAGTCTGCCTTGAACCTTGCTTCCAAAGCTGAGGGGCTGCACCTTCAAGCAGCCCTGGGTTGAGGTTGCCTGGTGGCCTGAGGCAGGTGGCTGACCTCCTCTGAGTCTCAGTTTCTTCATCTCGAAATTGGGCTAATAGTGTCCACTCGCAGGGCCATTGTGTGGAACCAATCATGGGAGGAGGAGACGGGGAGCGGGGGGAGGACATGGGACATCAAGTGCTTTGCACCATGTCCAGCAGCGGGCAGGCGCTCAATAGACGCTGGCTGTCGGTTAGTGGCATTCACAGCACGTCCTAACTGCCCACCAGGCTCTGAGCATGACTTGAGCTGATGGGTGTGGTTGCACAGCACCCAGGACCCACGAGACGGCCACTCCTCCTTCATCAGCTGCTTCGTCCCATTTCAGAGACATGTCATGGCTGCTGGTTTTCGTTCTTTGGGTGCTTCCAAAATGCCAAGCATTGTGCTAAGAACGTTGTGTCTCACACATGACATAATCCTTGCAATGTCCCTTGCAATATCGAGTAGCCTCTAGGTTCATCCCCATTTTACAGCTGGGGAAACTGAGGCTGGGAGTGGCTTCTTAACTGGACCAGAGTCACTCAGTTTGGAAGAGGTGGCGCCAGCATCTGACACCAGACCCCGCTCCTGACCACCTGCAGAAGGGGCAGGAAACGCTGTTTTCCTTTTTTAAAATGAAGACACTTGACATTTTGCTAGGGGGCTGTCTTTGCCCGTTGGTCTAATTTTAGAGACATTGTTCCAGGGAGATTTTCCGTGTAGTCGATACCCGCTGTGGTTCTTGAAAATAGAATTGTGCTTTTTGACAAGCTCTTTTTCTCTTCCTGAGATGCACTTAAAGGAGTGAGGCTGCAAGGGGCATCAAGCCCAGGACGGCCAAAATGCCGGACCCCAGTGTGTCTCCACCACCTGCCACAGGGGGCCGCTCCAGCCCAGCCCACGTTACAAAGTATCCCCCACTTATGCCCTAGAAATTCAGCCAGACCCAGACCCCTTGCTCTTCACTCATCGTCCTAGGAATCTCAGGTTTCGCCGTCTCCTTATTTGCGCCTGCACGTTACAGAGCTAGTGAGGTGCAGCAGCCTTCCGGGGATTCTGTTATGGGGTTGTTTGGTCCCAGCCCAGGGCAACCGCCGTTCATTGACAGATGACCACACAGCAGCCTGAAGGATGGGAGGAGAGCCATGTCCGGGAGGCTCCACTGAGAAGGAACATTCTCTCCTGCAGAGGGCAAGTGCCCGGGGCTTCCAAAGGACAGACATCCGTTTGTATTCTCTTACTGAAACGGGAGACAGTGTCTTAGGGAAGCAGAAGGGCGGGAGTCCGACTGGCGAGAGGCTGCTTCAGCAGAGAATCTGGGGGCAGTTTGATGTCGGGGAGAGCATGAAACCATGGCCCGTGTGTCCAGTCCTGCACGGAGGGTGACCTTGGGAAAGTCTTCCGACCTCTGTTGCTCTTTACCTGCCAGAGGAAGGAGGAATGCTTGCCCTCCACCCGTCCCCTCCCAGCCCAGCAGTCTCCCGTTCTGGGCTCTCTGTCGTTAGCAACAGTGGGGAGTGATTTTTCTACAGGGTTATTTTTGGTGGGGATCTGGCAGACATCCAGCTAGCGGTACATTTATGCCTCACACGGTTGGTATCAATCTTCTTGGATTCTGTATGTGTGTGTCTGGGTAGAATTCTAAGATGCTTGAGCTGGAAAGAAAAACAAGAACCATTTAGCTGGCAATTCTATTTTTTTAGTCATTGAAGGAGCCGAGTCCCTGAAAGATTAGGTGCTGTCTAGTCACCAGCATCATTATCATCATTGTCGTCTGACAACACTTTACAATGGGCTTTCCCTGCCGTCGTCTCAGGTTATCCTGTCAGTACTCCTCATGTCATAGCCTCAGAGAGGCTGAGTAACTTGCTCAAGGTCACAGAGCAAATTAGGGGCAGAGCTAAATTACAAATCCAGGCCCACTCATGATTGTTGCCATCTGGCACTTTTGTTTTAGAAGAGACGTTATAGACGTGCGTGGACATCCACGTGGTTACCTTCTGGGTAAGTGAGCATATTGCCAGTCTCAGTCTCTCAGTGCCCAGGGCATCGCCTGGAGGAAAGTTGGTCAGATGAGTGGCAGACTCTCCCCTTAGGCTCACCTCTTGGTCACTAATTGGTACATTTTGGTGGCACAAGGTCTCTGGCTGGACAGTACCACAAACTTCCTTTCCACCACAGCTACAAGGCTCCAGGCAGAAGAGGCACAAAGATTACCACTGCCTGCGTTTCGTGATTCTATAATTTCCTTAGAATATGTTTTTTACTTTGAAAGATAAAGTAGAAAAGGCATGGATTTTGGCACCAGATCTGTGTTCAAATCCCAGCTCCCATTGCTGGGATTACCAGCAACCCATCTAACCTCTCCTGATCAATGAAAATACTGTGCAAAACTAGGAAGGCTGATGGGCTCGAGTATCCTTACCCCTCAAAGGAAAAACATCACCCCTCTTGTATTTTTAGCCACAGAAAATCTCCATTAACATCTTGCCCTTCAAACCCGCCTGGGAGGTTTGCCCCTCTGCCTTGCCTTCCTCATGCACAGGGGGCTCCTTCCAGCTGCCCGTGCTGTTGGCCGCCAGCAGATCAGACTTCATGGTTTACAACGTTTTTGTGTACTTGCTGGGGAAGAGATACTCCTGTGTATTTTTTAGATTGAGATATAATTCATGTGTGTGTATTCAGCAGAATAGATTACCTCTCAGAACCACAGAACTTTACAACCAGGGGTTATAGACCAACACTGTCATTTGCGAGTGAAGAAAGAGGAACGGGAAACTTCATGACTTGATCGAGGGCGCAATCACGAGCTGCAACTGTTTCCTAGTTTGCAGCTCAGTGCTTTTCTGCTACCAACTTTTTATGGCAAAAGCAAAACAGAAAACACCACTCGCCGGTAGCATTTGACACCGTCCATGGCATCCTTCACATCACTAAATGTTTTCCCTGGTTTTGCCACGTGGAGGAGTTGGTGCAGGCAAGGCCACCCCCGGAACTCACCCCATTCTCTGGAGTGTCCTCCAGACTTGTCCCAGCCATCCCAGAGCACGGGTGCTCACTTCCGTCAGAAGCAAGATGTCCAACAGTGACCATTATATTTGTAGCAGTTGTTGGTGGAAATCTGTTAGCAAAATGCAGCCAGAGACAAGCTATACCGCGTGCATCACAGTCACCCGGCAGCTTGTTAACATGCAGATTCCCAGGGCCTCTGGTGGGGGTACCCCCAGTTCCACAGGTTAGAGCCAGGTTCCTTGGTGATGGGAGCTCGTCACGTCTGAGCCGTGGGCGTCAGACTAACAGCTCTTGGGGAGGCCACACCAGTTGTTTAGGGTGACTTGGAAAGAACATCCCAGTAAAACCTGGTCACGTAGTGGGACCAGACTGAGCAAGGTCTGCAAAAAGGTCAGCACCGGTGGACAAGGTGGCTCATTGTATCTCAGAATGGGTTCATTTAAACGTCTTGCTCATTACATGTTAGTTTATGGAATTATTTTGTGACAGAATTTAAGCTGCTGTTTTTTAATTCAAAAGACATCATTTTTTTAAATTAAAGAAAAATCTGGAAATCTTATAGGACCAGCATGTACCTCAGAAACAGTTTTTCTTTGCCTATTGCTGCACGCAGCTGGGTTGAGGTCCCTACAGTCACCTGGCGGCTGCGCAGGAGTCTGTTCCCCCAGGCGTTTACAGTGAGGGAGGTGTGGCCGGCCCAGGGCCAGGCGGTGGCGACAGAGATGAGCAGAGGAGATCTCAGCTCTCACGGACCCACCTTCCAGTTTGTCATTTCAGTGCGACATCCTTTTCTTGAGAGTGAAATCATGTGACCTCCATGTAGACAGCAACACCACCGTCCAACGACCAGACAAACTAATGCACCAGTTCTACTGGCTTCATCTTCTAGGAATTAGCGGTGGCCCCTTGGAAAACCACTACAGACTAAAGCAGTTCCACCTCCACTGGGGAGACACGAACGAGTGGGGCTCAGAGCACACCGTGGACGCCCACGCTTTTCCGGCAGAGGTCTGTAGACGTCATCCTAGCAAGAATTGTGGGTGCTTTCTACCCTGCTTGGTTGCCCAGAAACAAAGGATTTCTCTAGTCACAGGGGACTCCCACTGCTCAAACTGGAACAATTCACCGCCCTACCCATTCAATCACACAACTTTCCTAACAGGAGAGTACTGTTAGCACTTTGATTTAACAGAAGAAGAGACTGAGGTTCTGAGTGGTTACGTAACTTGCAAAGTCAGACGGCTGGGATTCAAGCACAGCGTCTGCGCTCTTAGCATCTCTCTCAGCCACCCCCTTGCTGCTGGTAGATTATAGACTAGAAGCTTCCTGTCCTTCAAGGCAGGCGAGGCTTTCTATTGAGAATCTGAAAATCTTCACAATAGAGATCATGTTCTTCAAGCAAAGTGATATTTGCAACATTCCAAATGGGAGTCAGTAAGTCACAGGAGTGGAGACAGATGTTAGGAGCTGGGTTTTGTAGTTACGGTGGGGTGACGGATGATGCCTTACAGATTTCCCCCGATATTTTATTATGAAATTTTTCCAACATACAAAAAAATGGAAACAACTGTGCCGTGAGAGCCCGTGCACTGCCACCAGATCCTGCAATTGACATTTTGCCACAGTCACTTGATCACACGGCTGCCCCCTGGCCCGTCCCTCCGCCCCTGACCAGGCACCTGGACTTCTGATGCATTTCAAATTAGGGACTGTTCCGTCTCAACTTTTTGTGGCCGTTGAGGGGAAGGAACACGATAGTGAAAATAGCACTAGAGGCCAGGCCACTGGAAACGTGAAAATCACCTATGATCACACACCCAGAGTTTAAAAATAGGGAGTCACGTCCCTTGCTATGATTATACATGTATTTACAAATATGACAGAAATAGAGGAACACTAGCTTGCCACATGCTCCCTTTGGTTTAACAACTCACCTTCTATCTTAGTAACTGTGTGTCTGCGCTGTGGTTTTTAATGAACAGCTATTTTAACAGAGGAAGTTGTGATTTATTAGAGGAGATCAGCGCTCGGGACCCGCCAGGGCCTCTCCCTGAGTGGGGCCGAGCAGGGGCTGCGGCCGTCCTGGCCACGCCTCTGGCCCAGGCTGGAGCCTACCGTTCCTGGGGGGTTGGGGAGGCACAGCCAGCTCTAAAGGCAGGGTCTGTGACAGAAGAAGGCTTCTGTGGGGGCCAGGGCCCAGCCATCTCTGTTTCTGGGTGACGGCACTAGGACAGTGGGCGGGGGCTTCAGGTGAGCTATGCACCAGCAGGGAGAGGCCATGCCACTGTCACTGTCCCCGATGTGCATGGCCAGAGCACTGAGGCTTGTGTGGAGTGAGGTGCCACACGGGGCACATGAGGGCCCAGCACCCTCGGCAGAGCCCTCCAGGCCCTGGAATCCAGCTGCTGCATAGGGAGGGAGGGTCTTGTTGACCATGAGAGGCCACAGGCTTTCTGGGCTCTGGCTTGGTCGCCGTTCAGAAAGGCCTGGCCACAACTCATGCCTGTAAAGGGGAATATGTACAGACACCCAGGGCCCTTCTAGACGCTGAACCAAACTCAGCCTCCTCAGGACCACGTGTTCTCGTCACACAGAGCCCCAAGCCAGGCCTGGTTGTCCTGGTTCTGCCTCCTGCGCGCCAGTGACCCAGGAAAGCCCGTTTCCCCAGCCCTTACCCGCCTCTGATTTAGATCCTTGTCACCTGGCCAATCCCGATGCCGAGTTTGGGCTTAGGAAAACCAAAGGAGGGAAGTAAAATAAAGTCACAGACGAAGTTCAAGGTAGGGTGACAGATATAGAAGAAAAGAATGCAACATTTGGGGCACACTTAGACTAAAAAATTATTCGTTGTTTATCTGAAATTCAAATTTAACTGAGAGTCCTGGATTTTATTTCGCAGCCCTCGTGCAAGGATGTCTGAGAGCAACAAATAGTCCAACCGCCAATTTCTATTTTATAAAGTTGAAACGTGCCTCCTTTCTCTCGCCCCGACCCGCCGAGGCCCCTCCTCTCCGTGCTTTCATTGTTCGCTCAGCGCTGCAGCCCCCTCAGACCCAGCCATGATGCTGAATTCATTAAAATCATTAAATGGACATATAGGTCTGCCCCACAGAAGGAGGAGTGACTCTTCTGTTTCTTGCCGCATCGTGATAAATGTCATTTCTCTCGCTCCTGTGTTCCAGCTGCATTTAGTCCACTGGAATTCTGTGAAATACCAGAATTACAGCGAAGCTGTGATGGGAGAGAGCGGCCTGGCGGTGATAGGCGTCTTTTTAAAGGTAATCCTGCCAGGGCGTAGCTCTTCCAGAGAAGAAAGTCGTGTGCGGGAACCAAGAACTGCCTTTAGACACGGCCGATTTAGAGTGAACTGTGCTGTCGTCCTATCTTCTGCTTTTCCAAACCAATGTTTCGTGTCTGTGCTGTACAGCTGGGTGCCCATCACGAGGGGCTGCAGAAGTTGGTGGACGTCCTGCCGGAAATAAGGCATAAGGTGAGCTACGTATTTTGAAAGCAGCGTGATTGGAAAAGTAGAATTGTTTAGAGTAATGACTCATTTGCAAGGGAGAAAAACCATTTTGGTGGCCAGAGCATTGCAGAGGGGGTCTGAGGCCGGGTCTGGGAATGGAACCCCCAGGGGCCGATTCTAGTTGTGTGGCTCCCTGGCTCACACTCTGACCTCGAAGGTGTCACTGCTATCCTCAGGGCCCTCCCTCTGCAGTATAGTAGGGGTGCTGGACTCGAGTCGAGCTTCCCAAAATTGAGTCAATCAGGCAGCGTCTTGAAGATTTTTGCTATGTCCACCCACCAGTGGCACTATTATTTACTTAATATCTTTCATTACATGGACCCGCTTTTAAAAATCTTTAGCCTGTCCCAGGCAACGACACCCACTCGTGATAACATTTGCTTTAAAACTGATCGACCTAAGTACCATTAACAATTAAGAGTGCCCGCCCGCGTGCCTCCTAGCGCACTCGTCCGGAGGGAACTGGGATGGCCCAGGAGAACCTGGAGGCGGGAGGGAGGGACCGCCATGGAAACCCACCACTCGCTCGCTGGTGGCAATGGCTCTTCGCTCAGCTCCTTGTACGCCTTGCTGCGTTAAGCACAGCTCCAAAGAAGGCAACGAGAACAATGTAGCTTTTCTCCAACATCAGCTGAGAAAGGACTTTGATGGAGAAATGGAAATTCCAGAGAAATGTCGTTTATTTGTTCGGTACCAAACAAAAGAATTCCAAGCAGGAAGGAGTCACCGTGGTCCTTGGACATGGGGACGGATAGGGCTCTGACCTGTCTTAACAATGGCGAGAGTGGCTCCAGATGAAAGCTGGGGGCCAGCCCTTCCTCGGCTGATTCACAGGGATTGTTTGATCTGTGTGGTGCGTTCCCCTTGATGTTGACCTCCTGGCCTGCCTGGTGGGATGGACAGCAGATCGCCCCCCGCTGCCCTGTCCGCCAGCTCAGGAACTCGGCAAGGTCAAGGTGCTGAGAGCATCCTCTCCGTCGCTGGTCTGCAGCCAGAGTAAACCTGGGATGTTTTCCCCACCAGCGTCCACCTCCTACGTAGCGTGGTCCCCACCTCTTGGCAGGAGAGAGAAGAGCTGACTGAGAGGTGCTGTTTACTCAAGGGGCTGCTTTCCTTCCATGGAAGGTGCTGGAGCATTTCTCTCCCATGGGCCAACTCCAGCTCTTCTGGGCAAATCGCAGGGCAGAAATGGGTCAGTGGGAGATAGAGGACGTGCCTGTGGCTCAGTTCTGGTCCTGACACTCATCTTTGGGGCTCAGTTTCCTCACCTGAAAAGGAAGAGTGAGACTCTTAAGAGACAAAAGGCCCAGCCTTGGAGAGCAGGAGTCTGTGCTTCACGGGTGGAGGGTGCATTCCATTTCCTGTCATTTGTCACAGTCGGCTCGCCATCCTGGGTTTCCCCAACGTCTGGGTTGATTATTGGAATTTGCGATGTTGTAAGTCTCCTCTGTGCTGTGCACTTCTACAGGTTTTGACAAATGTGTAGAGCCATGGTCCCCCATGCAGGACCATATAGCACGTTCTGTCCTGTGGCCTTTTGGAGCCAACCCCCGAACCTGGGGGAGCTGTGGTCCGTTTCCAGCCCTAGAGTTTTGCCCTTCTCCTGTTTTTATTCTCCCTCGCTGTATCGCGTGGAGCTTTCTCTGTAAGCTACTTCTCTTCCCTCTGGAGTGGTATGCTCATCAGCAGCAAAGAGGACTACACGTCGACCCACTTCTCCCAGCAAAGACAACTGGGGTGGGCGCCCGTCACCACGAGCTGGTCTGTCTGTATTCGAGATGAATGGGTGGTCTCCACCGTAACACCCTGGCCCTCCTGGCTGATGGACACACAAAGGAGGGGCCTTCGCTTGCTCTGGGGGCCCCAAGGGACAGCAGCTGTCTGTAAGCAGAGGGCAGCTCTGAACCCTAACATGCTTAAGAGAGCGACACAGAGGTCCTGGGAATGCTGCTGGAAACATAGGGATGACCTCTCGGAATTTCAGTGGACAGGTGGTTGGGTCCATCCGTCTGCTCCTGCTCGTGGTCTGCTGCCTTCACCCCGACCCCTGCAGCCCGGGGAGGGAGGAACCAGCCCTGGCTTCAGGACGGGACCGACCTCCCGTAGCATCTGGGTTCTGCCACGTCTAATTACGTGGCTTTGAGAAAGTCACCTACATCTGTCTTACTTTCTTCCTCAATAAAATAGAAGCACCTCTCAAGGGTAGTTCGGAAAGTTCAAAGCCTTGGAAGGTGCCTGGCACATCAGCACCTTTGGGTTGGGGCGGAGGGAGGCGGAGGGCCTTCACTTGTCACCACACACCCACTGGTACTTTTTGCATTTGTCCCATGTGCCCATGTGACCTGTTTCCTTCAGGAATTAACTAGACCACATGGTGGAATATTACTAAGCTGTGAAAAGGAATGAAGCACTGACACGCACTGCAACGTGGATGAGCCTTGAAGATGCTCTGCCGAGTGAAAGAAGCCACACACAAAGGGCCACATTTCAGATGATCCCACTTACAGGGAGCGTCTAGAACAGGCAAAGGCATGGTGACAGAAAGCAGATTAGTGGGGCCTGTGGAGGGGCAGGGGCCTGTGGAGGGGTAGGGGCCTGTGGAGGGGCAGGGGCCTGTGGAGGGGTAGGGGCCTGTGGAGGTTGGGGCCTGTGGAGGTTGGGGCCTGTGGAGGGGTAGGGGCCTGTGGAGGGGTAGGGGCCTGTGGAGGGGTAGGGGCCTGTGGAGGTTGGGGCCTGTGGAGGGGTAGGGCCTGTGGAGGGGTAGGGCATGTGGAGGTTGGGGCGGGCTAGCTAAAGAGTACTTCCGGGGGCTCTTTCTTTCTGGAGTTCTTTTTTGAGATGATGAAAATGTTCTAATGTTGACTATGCTGGTGGTTGCACATATCTATCTGTGACTACACTAAAAACCACAGAATTGTCTACTTTAAATTTAAAGGGTGAATTCTATGCTATCTGAATTATATTTCTGTTTTTTTGTTTGTTTTTTGTTCTTTCTTTTTTTTTTGAGGAAGATTATCCCTGAGCTGACGTCAGCTGCCAATCCTCCTCTTTTTGCTGAGGAAGACTGGCCCTGAGCTAACGTCTGTGCCCATCTTCCTCTACTTTATATGTGGGATGCCTCCCATGGCATAGCGTGCCAAGCAGTGCCATGTCCGCACCCGGGATCCAAAGTGGCAAACCCCAGGCCACCGAAGTGGAATGTGTGCACTTAACCACTGTGCCACCGGGCTGGCCCTGAATTATATTTCAATAGTGCTGTTTTTACGACATTAACCAGACAATTAATTACAAAGTGGAACAGCAGGCACACACGAGGCAATTTCTAAGTGTCTGTCACTGTGAATCAATTTACTTCCTTCTCTTTAGCAGCTTAATTAACGTCCCCCTGTTCCAACTGGTGAGAGTCAGCAGCTAGGGGACAAGCCAGGTGGTGGGGCCACTTGCTTTTGGCTTTGAAGGCTGGGTGGGAGGACTTTGCTGGGCAGGGAGGCCACCTTCCTTGGGGATGGGGGAACATCTGCTTCGTGCTTGAACACCCTCTGTGGGACCCGGAGCGGGTCTGGGTCTGGAGCTGAGGCTGTTACTCTGGGCCTGGTTAGTGTTAACTTGCTTCTGGGCCTGTGCCCTCGGCCTTTCAGGCTCACTTGCTTTACAGAGGCGTGGAGGCCACTGTCCCGGGCCTGCCACCCTGAGGGACCCCCAGGGATCTTTTCCTCTCTGAGTAAAAGCCTGCTTGGATGACTTTGGCTTGCAACAAGGCAGAGACCGGCCAAGAGGCTCTCCTTTCTGTTTACACCCCCGGGGGCTGTGCTGAGCAGCATCCAGACAGCAGCTCCAGTGCTCCTGCCCCTGTTGGTGGGTTTCTTCAGGGGTCCCCATCCCCGGGCAGAAGCAGGGCTGTCCCCAACTGCAGGCGCTCTTCCCACTGGTCTCTTTTTATTGCTTTTGTGTCTCATTTACTCATTCCAGCCATGTAGCCTCTTTGTTGTTCCTCAGGCCCATTGGGTCACACCCTGTCTCAGGGCCTTTGCACTGGCTGTGCCGGCTTCCTAGAAGGCTCTTCCCCTGAAACCTGCATGGCCTCTTCCTTCACCTCCTCCATGTCTTTGCTCAAATGTCACCTTTGCAGTGAGGCCTTAGGGACCACCCCTCTTAAAACACCAGCCCCACCCCTGAATCTCTTACCCCACGGTCCTGCTTTGCTCTGCTCCATCACCCTTACCACGTGTGAACTGCTAGGTGTCTGACTCACTCAGTTCGTGCGCTGTCCGCATCCCTCCAGTGAGAGGCGAGTCCCCGAGGGCAGGTGGTTTGGGCTGCTTCATTTACTGCGGTACCTGCAGGGCCTAAGACGGGCTTGGTTTACCGCAGTGCTCGACAAACAGCTGTGAGGGAATGAATGAATGAATGAATGAATGGTGGCAGCCCACTTGAAACTCAGAGAGGCAGGTTTCTCACTCTCCTTCTATGAAACAGGGAAAGCAAGCAAACCAAGGGCTCCCCTGAGCAGGGGGGTGTGCTGACGGGAGCCCCTCCTCGAAGCAGCTCCAAGAGCCTGGCACACAGTCATGGAACAACCGTGAGGAGGAGGAAAATCCTGGCATGTGGGTCAGGGAATCCCGCACAATGGACGGCGTCCTCCTGAGCCTGTGGCATCGCCACGCGCGTGCGTCAGGGAGGGCTGCCGGGAAGGGGGGACCAGCTGTCCTAGAAGTGTAATATTTTCTGGTGTAGTCACTGTGGGAAACAGTCTGGTGGTTCCTCAAAAACTTACACGTACACTCACCATAGGATCCAGCAATTCCACTTCTGGGTATACACCCAAAATAATTAGAAGCACGTCTAGAAGAGATATTGGTACATTCGTGTCAATGGCAGCATTAATCACAACAGCAAAAAGTGGAAGCAACCCAAGTGTCCACCGACAGATGAATGGATAAACAAAACGTGGTCCACCCACACGACGGAGCTTTGTTCAGCCTTAAAGAGGAAGGGAATCCTGACACCTGCTACAACATGGATGGACCTCGAGGACTTTATGCTAAGAGAAATAAGCCGATCTCAAAAAGACAAATACTGCAGGATTCCACACACACGAGGGACCTAGAGTCGTCAGATTCACAGAGACAGAAAGTAGGACGGTGGACACCAGGAGCTGGGGGAGGGGGAGGGGAGTGAGTGTTCAACGGGCACAGAGTTTCAGTTTGGGAAGATGACAAAATTCAGGAGATGGATGGTGGGGATGGTCGCACAACAATGTGAATGTCATTAACACCACTGAAGTGTACTTTTAAAAATGGTTAAAATGGTGAATGTTCTGTTATGCATGCTATTTTACCACCATTTTTAAAAGTGTAATATTTTCACAGCCAAGGTATATGAAAATGAATAACTTTAAAAGGAAACAAATGAGCATTTGGTAGGAATCCCTGCTCTGACAGAATAGTCACATTTTCTTGTTACTGCTTCCAAATGTGAGAAGCCCGGCCCCACAGCCTTTATCTCAGGGAACGCACTCCCCTCCGAGCGACGAGAAGGCCGCATCACTGAGATAAAGATGGGGCACCATTCCCTTCCCTCCTGCGCCCCCTCCACCTCCGCTGAGAACTGACGCTGCCTGTGGTCTCGGTCCCTCAGGATGCGCGGGCAGCCATGGGCCCCTTCGAGCCCTCCTGTCTGCTGCCCACCTGCCGGGATTACTGGACCTACCCGGGCTCCCTCACCACCCCTCCGCTAACCGAGTCGGTCACCTGGATCCTCCAGAGGAAGCCCATCGAGGTGGCCCAGAGCCAGGTGAGCCACGCCTGTGACCATGTGGTAGGACTGTGTTGGAGAAGTTCCCCTGTCTGGCAGCATCACTAAGATTGCGAGCAAGCCTCACGGAGTTTCCTTCTCCGAGCGTGTTTGATGCTCCTGCACGAGAAGAATTTTCCAATTGGAATAGGAGCTCGTGGGGATTGAACAGAAGTTCCTGAGATCACAGCTCTCCCTCTGACGTTGAGATATTAGTGTGTGAGAGGGAGAGAGACAGAGACAGAGAGAAAGGGAGGGAAGCCGGAGAGGGGACTGACATGAGGGGGCACAGCTATACTGCCGCACTTCCGAATCGTGAGTGGTTTGGGATTCAGACGCGGCATGGATCCCTAGGGTCAGACGCTTGAACTAGGTCACTGCTTGCTCTTCAGTCTGTGTCGAGGTGAAGTGACTTTAAAAGAGAAGAAGTGATGTTATAGTTGGGACATAGGTCCTTGCCTGTAACGGACCACAGTAAGTATCTGTTGACGAATAAATTAACCGAGAAAGGGGTGTCCCAGATGGAAGCTGGAAAGCCGTGAAAGAAGTAGGGTCATTGAGGGCAAAGAGGCAATTCTGGAGTTTGTCCTGCTCTTTGGATGCTAGAACAGGAAGAAATCGAGATTGCAGAGGGTTTTCTCACCTGCTGTATTGAGAAGTTATGGCACTAGATATGCCGGGAGGAAATTCCAGAAGGATTGTGTTAGCCTGCTGTTGCTGCTGTAATGCTGAGTAACAAACCACCCCAAAAGTCAACAGCTTGTAACAAGTCTGTGTTTTTCCTGCTCCCGGGTCTCTGGGCTCGCTGGGGAGGCTCTGATTGGGACCACTGGCTGTCCAGGGCTGGTTCACAAGTTAAATGACAGAAATGCAAAAGATAAGCCACAGGGCACATGCACAGGCATCTGCTTATGTCATGCCCACTCACACCCTATCGGCCAAAGCAAGTCACAGTGGCCAGGCCAACGTGAGTGGAGCAGGAGCGACTGAGTGTTTACTGAGCCGTGTCCCAACCTATCACATACACACACCGGAGAGTCAGGGCTCGCTGTCCGGGGGTCATAGGTCTGCAGTGACTTTTGTTTGCTTCCTTTTCCTTGTCTAAATATTCTACTTTTTTCTTTTTTTGCTAAAAATGAGTAGATATTACTTGTATACTTTTTAGGAAAGTTATAGTATCTTTTTTTCCGGAAATCTCCAGGACCTGGAAAAAGTCTGTCTGTCTAGGGCAGTTTCGGGTTTAGGAATGATGATTATGCAGCCAGTGTGCTGCCTCTCTCCCACCCCATGCCCAGGGCTGACGTTACTGGTCAAGCCCCGTCCTCTTTCTGGGGGCTCTAAACGAGGTCTTAGAGGGTCCTCCAGCCTTATGATTCTGTGAGAATATTCTCTTATTTAAAAGTCTCGGAATAATGCTGTTGACTTTGAAGGGCTGACTTCGAGATGTGGGGTGTGTTACCCACCGTTCCCCCAGACCAGAACTGTTACAGACACGAGGAAGACATGAGGAGACACGAGGAAGGCCTTGTTTGACAAATGACCCCTGTCACCCAGACCCCTTTTGTCACCAAACAAACAAGTAATAAGCCCCCATCACGTGTCACATGTTGTAACAGAAGAGGGTGGGAGAGGCCTAGGAATGAGGGGGTGATGGAAACAGGGATGCATCTCTGCACACTGCCGTCTGGAGGGAAAGCAGAAACAGGCTGGGTGGTGGAGCACAAAAATGTAGAGCAGAAGCCGCTTACCCTGACCAGGGAGCTAGGGCGTGCACCCTCTGGGTGGTGGGCCAGAGTTTGCCAGGTGGGGGAGAGGAAAAGGGCGCATTTATAAGAGGGTCAATAACACGTGCACAGCAAGAGCATCCTGGACGGGCACACTGTGCTGAGTGCCCGGGAAACTGTGCACCGCACTCCCACAACTCCAGGGGGTGCCCCATCGGTCCAATAAACAGTCACTGTGAGATCTAATCCCAGTTTCCATATTTAATTAGACATGTGACTTATTCTCACAGAGCTCATCAGTAAGTTCTGAGAAGAGATGAGATGATGCATAAACGTTCACTCTGAGTGAAAAGCAACCAGTGTTACCTTAGCATTTATGCTGTGTGCATGAGTTATCTATTGCTGTGTAACAAATAGCTCCAAAATTTAGTAGCTTAAGAAAACCATCATCCTTTCTCATCCCTCAGAGTTCTGTGGGTCAGAATTTTGGGTGGCCCTGCCTTCAGATCTCTGACAAGTTGCTGTCAGATGTCAGCTGGGGCTGCACTTACCTGAGAGCTTGATGGGCCGGGGGATTCACTCCCAAGTTGGCTTATTCAGGTGGTTGACAAGCTGGTGCTGGCTGTGGCTATGGGCCTCAGTTCCTCTCCCGTGGGCCTCTCTGTGGGGCTGCTTGAGTGTCCTCTCAACATGGCTGCTGGCTTCCCCAGAGCAAGAGATCCAAGAGAAAATGTGGAGGCTGCAAGGCCTTCTCTGACCCAGCTCAGGAGACACTCCCGCTATATTGCGTTGACCATATAGGGCCAACCCTGATTCAACGTGGGAGGGACCGCACAGGCCGGAGGGATCCCGGGGGTTGGCTCACTCTGTACCCACACCCAGCTTACTCTGTTGCTCTCCATTCCAGCTGGCCGCGTTTCGCACGCTCCTGTTTTCTGCCCTTGGTGAAGAAGACAGGACGATGGTGAACAACCGTCGCCCCCTGCAGCCCCTGATGAACCGGAAGGTCCGTGCGTCCTTCCAGCCCACAGGAGACGGCGCAAGGTCCTAACCTGATTACGTCCAAGTTAACGGGCAGAATCGGATTTAAAAAGAAGTATTATGTCCCGAGTGTCATGGTCTGATCACACGTCACCTCGAAATTAACGTACAAAGTTAAAAAGAGAGAGCACTGTTTTAGTCAAGGTACTTTTCAGTTGCAAGGAAAACAAATCACTTCAAAGAAGCTTAAGGATGATAGGGCATGGAACCCTGGGACAGAGTATCCCAGGGGACCGACGGCAGTGCACGGTGGCCTCATGGGGCCGAGCAAGCCCCAGCTGACCGAGGTCGTCTGCCCGGCCCTCTCACAGTTCCACGCTTTCCTCTCTGCAGAGGGGCACCCTCTGTTTCCCCACATTCATGGCCACCCTGTCGTTTCCAGGCAACAGAGGCTAAGACCAACATCTTTCTTTGCCATTTCCAAATTCCTGGATGTACCAGCATCCTGGGGCTGCTGTAACAAATGACCACACACTGCGGGAGGGAGAGTGAAATAAACGAAATGCATTTTCCCACAGTTGTGAGACAGAAGTCCACGATCAAGGTGCCAGCAAGGTCGGGCTCTGGCGAGACTCTCTCCTTGAGTTGCAGACACCATGTTCTCACTGTGCCCTCACCCGGCCTTTCCTGAGGGCATGCAAGCACCTTTCTCCTTTCCTCTTCTTCTAAGGCCAGCAATCCTACCAGATTAGGACCCCACCCTTATGACCTCATTTAACCTCAGTTACCTCCTAAAAGCACCACCTCCAAATGCAGTGACGCTGTGGCTTAGGGCTTCAACATATAAATTTGGGGGGACTCAATTCAACCCATAGCAGCTGCAAACTTGGTGGCTTGAAACGATAGACATGTATTCTCTCATTGTTCTGGAGGCCAGAAGTCTGCAATCAAGGTGGGCCCGACTGGCTCCCCCTGGAGGTTCTGGGAGAATCTGCCCATTGTCTTCTCCAGCTCCTAGAGGCACCACATTCCTTGGCTCATGGCCCCTTCCTCCATCTTCAAAGCTGGGGAGTTTTCCAGAGTTGCTTGGTATATGCTGCCATTTAATTGCGGTCACTGGAGGGTGTGTAATTGGTTTCTCCCTGCGGGGTTTTTTTAAATTGTGATGAAATACACACAACATGAAATTACTATCTTTAACATTTTTAAATGTACAGCTCAGTGGTATTAAACACATTCATAATGTCACGCAGCCATCACCACCATCCATCTCCAGAGCTCTTTGCATCTTGTAAAACTGAAACTCTGCCGCCATTAAACACTCACTCTCCATCCGCCTTCCCAGCCCCTGGCGCCCACCATCCTACTTTCTGTCTCTATGAATTCGACTCCTCTGGGGCCCGCATATAAGTGGAATCAGACAGAATTTGTCTTTTTGTGTCTGGCTTATTTCTCTTGCATAATGTCCTCAAGGTTCATCCATGTGGTAGCAGGTGTCAGAATATTCTTCCTTTTTAAGGCAGAATCACGTCCTAATTGAGAATGGCATTTTTATTTTAATAGCATTAAAAACATTCCCTCTGGTAGAGATGCAGCTCTACAAACAACCTAATCATATTATCTTCCGACGTGACCTTACCGTTGGATAAATGGCGAAAAACAGCACAGAAAAATAAGCAAATGCAAGCCTGTCCACAAGGTGTGGTGATAAACTCCATTTCATTCTGGGGAGACAAAGAATAAATAGACTTATTATAGTCCACAAAAATGTCTGAAATCAAAGAGAACCTATGGGATGGATGTGGCTTATTTTGGCAGAGATTTATAGTTTTTCCCCCCATCACAGAACTTCCTCAGGTACCAACAATTTACGGTCTGGCGTTGGGCCATTCAGTGTTCTGGCACCAACTACAGAGAAAGCCGCCCTAAACTTCCTTATACGTGTTCTTTCCTGAAAAGGGGGCACTGCTCCCCAGCGCCCGTGACAGTGCAACGCTTTGTCCAAACACAGCCCAACAAGCTTTCATGTTGGTTCACAGAGGCCCTGGAGGCAGTGTTGTCTCACCTCAGTCTAGGGGCCTGGGTGATGGTGCACGCCGTGGCAGTCAGCGCTGGGTGCAGAACATGGATGGGTGGATGGTTCCCATCACCAAGGACAGGTGGCATCCTGGAGGGAAGGAGATATTTTTAAGTTAGGTTTGGACCCAAAAATATTTCTTGTCCTCTGGGGAAATGCAGCCATTCTTGAGTCTTTATGGAGAGTTTGCTGCAGCTGCTGTAACAAGTTAACACAAACTTAGTGGCCTCCAACAACCTTACAGTTCTGGAGGCCAAAAGTCTGACACGCATCTCACTGAGCCGAGTCAAGGTGTCTGCAGGGCTGGCTCCTCTAGAGGCTCCAGGGCAGAATCCGTTCCCTCACCTTCTCCAGCTTCTAGAGGTGCCCACACTCCTTGGCTTGTGGCCCCTTCCTCCATCTGCAAAGCGCATCACTCCAACCTCTGCTTCCATCGTCATGACTTCTCTCTGACTCTGACCCTCCACTTCCCTCTCACGAGGACCTTGTGATTCCGTTGGGCCCACCAGATAATCCAGGATCATCTCTCATCTCAGGATCCTTCACTTAATCCCATCTGCAGAGTCCCTTTGCCACGGAAGGTCACATATCCATAGGTCCTGGGGATTAGGTCGAGGACAGCTTGGGTCCTTACTCAGCTGACCACACTGTATATGCAAAACCAGAATGTGGCGACTTCCGCCAAGCTGCACACAACAGCCCTGAGGTTGGTCTGCCCTGGGGGTTCATGGAGGGGATAGACTGGGCAAGGCAACAGGGAACCACAGGGCTCAGTGGGGGAAGAGATGTTGGAATGTTCTAGAGCTCGCTATCCTATACGGCAGCCCTCAGGCACACGTGGCCATTGAGCGCTTGAAATGTGGTCAGTGCAACTGAGGGACTGAATTTTGATTAGATGTAATTTTAATTAGTTAAAATTTAAGTGCTACATGTGACCAGCCAATGGCCACCATGTTGGATGCACAGTTCTCTCTCTTGACCTGAGCCTTACATAGGTGTGTACATGGGAGCACAAAAAACCACTGAGGTGAGCACTCAATATTTGTGCCCTTTACACACTTATGGGATGTATATTACACCTCAGTTTAAAGCAAACACTTCGCTGCCCACTTGAGAGCTGAGGTTTCTGAGGCCCTGCAGACAGGACACGAGGCCACCTGGGCTGTCGACACACGCAATTCTGGGAATAAGTGAAACAGGCGCTGGGAATAAGATCAGAGGCACCAGGGTGTACCGACGAGGGTACAGGGCCCACAGAAAGACTAATCAGGGATGTCACCAGGGTCACCTAGTGGAGGCCCCCGACAGACAGTCCTCCCGTGGCCTCCTTCCTTAACTGCCGAGGACATCGTGAAATGTACTGCCACCAGGTAACTGGTCCCACCCAGAGAAGTCAACTCTGTTTACGGAGTCAGGACACGAGTAATTCATTGTCAGCAAAAACGGTTTAAAATAAAATCTGTTTTGGTTCGTAAAAGGATCGAGTTCAGTGGCGATGCCAAGTGAAAGCGGGTTGGCTTGAAGGAGTCAAATAGATGTTGAAAAAGGAATGCGATTAAAACGGATGTGTCTCAGCTCAGCTTTACGCTGACATCCTGCTCACTTAGGATGGAGAATTAAGAGAATGCCCAACAACAGGCCTGCCGCCACCAACAGTAGTCCACACAGCTCGGCCACGCTCCCGGCCAGGCCCTGGGCTCAGTGTTATGCACATTCTCCATCCTCATCCCCTGTGTGTGTTGGCACCACACGGGGCCCGGCCCCAACCCCTCAGAGCTTATGGTACCCTGGTCTGAGGACTGGTGCTTTTAAAAAGCTCCCCCGTGACTGGCCTGTGTGGCCAGGTATGAGCACACAGCAATCCCGTTTATAATGGGTTCACAGAAAGTTCCATGCAAATGTCCCCAGGTTTTGATGGGGAAACTCAGGCTCACTTGGGAGGTTGAGACCTGCTCAGGAGGGCAGAGCAGGAGGGAGCCGCTCCTGGATTGTGGGCCGTCCTGGGGGCCTGCACAGAGTTTGTTCTTGCCCTTCTGATGTGCGCAATTAAATGCAATAAAAAATGCAGCCTCGCAGCAAAAGGACAAAGTCCTGGACTTCACCACTTAGTGAGAAAACTTATCCTATAATAACCTGAAGGTGGATCGTGATGGAAACTCCACCCCGAAGGCACCTGCTCAGGCCTCCTGTGGCTCATGGGGACGTGTCCTCAGATAGGAAGCAGTGGCCATCATTGGAGGGTTGGAGCTGGGGATGGGGGCACAGAGCAGCCAGGCGGCTGTCCTCTGTGGCCGTCCATTTCCAGACGGACTTTGGGCCGAGAAAGGTCTGGGTGTCCAGAGGGGTCTCACAGGCCAGAGAAGGGATGGCAGCACCCTGAGCTCGGTGCCCCTCGCCACACGGTGGTATCACGTCTCAGCAAGAATTCGGGGAAGACAACTTTCATCCTCCTTTTTCCTGTGGACACAACGGTCTTTGTCCCCTGGTGGATGTTCTCTCCTTTGTAAAACTAGCATTAATCCTGAGACCCAGATCCCCCCGGGACCACGTGGAATCTGGGTGCCCTGCAGGGAAACCACCAACCCCTGGGGAGGAAATACCTTGACTGCAAGCCTCACGGCGACGGACAAACAGCAGGCCGGGCCCTTCCACACCATCCTGAGCGCGGGGACATCAAGGTCAAGGTCTGCGGGGCTACTGGCTGGATGGCGTGCACTGTGACGGGACTCAGGACTGTGTGGTGGGGTTTCCGGCCCAGTGTTTAAAGTTCAAGCCTTCCTCCCTTTGCTTTCATGCTATTTTCTCGTTTTGTAAAAATGCAAATGTGTGAGAGGCCTTGCTCCCTGGGGACAGACGGCCACCCGCCTCGCCTCCACGCACGTCCTGGGGTGATTGACCCGAGAGCCAGAGAAACTCACTGGAGTGGCTGCAGGACTCACAGGGCCCCTCCACACTGCCCCCCAGGACAAACTCGACAGTTCTTAGGTGGGTGCCCCTGCCCACCTCCCCACCCCTCTCCCTGTTGCCCATTCTGTGCGGCCAGGAGTCCAGCCCCTTCCCACCCCAGGTCTCCTCGGCCGCTCCTGGCAGGCCTGGCCATCCCCACTCTCCCCCCGCCTGACGTCTGCTCCTCCTTCTGCCCTCAGCCAGAACACCCACTCCTCCTGGAGGCCCCCCTGGAGTCCCCAGATGGCACCTGGGGCACTGCTGTACCCCAGCAATAGCGGGGTACCTCGCTCGGTAGAGCTTGTCCCTCCTGCCGAAGGGGGCCCACTGACCCCATCTCAGTAAATGGTGCCTCCACCTACCTAGCCTCGGGGTGCCCCCTGGGAGCCCCTGTTCCCTTATTCCCTGTACCCCAGGCACCAGTGGGTCCTGTTGGTGGCACCCCCACCCTGCTGTGGATTCCAGCTCACTCACTGTTCATTTTTTCTGCTGCTGCCGCCAGGCTGCCCCATCTCTAGCCAGAATTACACCCTGGCTTCCTGATGTCGCCACTCCTTTCCAGCATCTCCCTGTTCCCACCTAATCAACTCTTCTCTTAAGAGTGCAGGGATTTTGCGGGGGGGGGGGGGGGAATGTCAACTTGACTATCTGCTTCGCTGTTTAAAACCAAGGCTTCCCGTTACACTTGGAATTAAGTACTAGCTCCTTCTGGCGGGATCTGGACCCCCAAGCTCCTATCCATGGTGACCTCCACACGTGGGGCTCCCTGTTCCGATTGCTGTCCCCACAGCTATTCTCACGAGCCACCCCTCACCGTCAACCTCCTCCTCTGCCCTGCCCGCTGGCCTCCCTGCCGTCCTTGGCCCGCCATTTGGATCTGGGCCCTCACTGCTGACTGCAGCGCTCAAGCTTGTTAGCTTGCTTCCCCCGACAGGGTGGTGTCCTTCTTGCTCACAGCAATAAACATTCGTTTGGTGGAAACTAAACGAGGTGCTCCACCTTGTAGAGCTCAGTGTTCCTGCCACCCCTAAGTCCACGTGGCGTGCTCTTGCCTCAGCACTTAGGCCTTGCTGTTCCCTCTCCTGGGAATGCCCTTCCCCTCTTGCTCTGCTGGCAAACATCCTTCTATCGCTCAAGGCTCAGCCCGAGAGCCTCCACTTCTGTGATGCTGTCCTTGGCGCCACCCCGGGAGTGAACCTCTCTCCTGAGTTCTGCACGTCCTGCTGACACCTGGTGTTCAGACCCATCACGTATTGTCAGGGGCTTGCAGGTCACCCAGGGGCTACGTTTTCTTCTTCCCAAGCTAGGCACGTGTCGAGTGATCACTAATTAATAGATGAGTAGATGGAAGAAAGGCAAGGTATTTGATGCTTCAGGTTACATAATCAAAAATCCACTTCAAATCAGGGAATCCGCTGACTCTCATCACTGAGCAGTCTAGAGAAAGTGAGTGACAGGGAGCAGGCATAGAGCAGTTATGGAGCAGCGTGGAGAAGGTGTGGAGCAGCACGGAGCAGGTATGGAGAAGGTATGGAGCAGCACGGAGCAGCACGGAGCAGCAGGGAGCAGCCCAGGTTCATGGGCTCTCACAGGAGGAGCCATTGCGTAGGGCGGTGAACAACATCCTCCCAGACATTTCTGAAATACAGAATCGAACTCGCGGCTCCCAGCATCTGCCTTGGCAGCTCTGAGCGCCCATCCCTGACCTCGTGTGCACAGCATCTCCCTCACAGTCACTGTGCCCAAAGCTGAGAGGAAGGGCAAAGGGGCCCAAGCAAGCAGCTCTGAAAGCCGTGGCTGAAAACAGCTCAGGTCTCTCCAGACTCTGCAGAACCACAAGGGCTGCTTCCGGGGCATGGGCGCCAGTCCCGGCACTGCTTAGCTCCGGGATGTGGAGCGCAGGATGGGCTCTCCTGGCAGTCCAGGGCAAGCGGCAGCAAGCTCAACGTGAGAGTCAGCTCGTCCACACGCTTACTGACACACAGGTTCAGCTGACACTTCTGAGGCTAAGCAGGAGAAATGGCTGGCTCCCAGGTCTGTGGAAATGTCGAAATGTATGTCAACAGGAATAAAAGCTCTCCTGTTTCCTCCATACTAAAATGTGTTCACCAACTGCAGCATTGAAGATTAAGACTGTGTATTTTTTCAATGTCAAGATTATTCTGTCAGAATTTCCTGTGTCAGTTTGGGATTTTTTTTTACTAGCATTGAAACAGAGGAATTATTTTTAAGCAAAGTGAAATCTTCTGAACCTTTTTACTGAATTCTGGAACTTCAGAGGGGGCCACCCTGCAGGTGTTCAAGGCCCCGGAACACATAAACACAAATGAAAGGTGTGGACATCAAACAACAGGCGTACCACGTGGGCTTTTCATGTATATCCACCTCACCTCATCCTTGATTTGTTTTATTACTTCACCACAAAGCACACAGCTGCACTCCAACTCAACACCCCACAACTATTTATGGAACACCTCCTACCAGCATGAACGGTTATCGTGCAAGACATTGAGATCCATCAGTGAACGAAACTCCAAGGCAGACCGAGCCCTGCCCTGGTGGGGCTTCATCAGCAGGGAAGATGGTGCAGACAGTGGGTGCAATAAGAAAGTGTGGAATAACTCTTTGACATCAGTATTAAAAGGATCTTTTCGGACACCATGTCTTCTCAGAGAAGGGAAACAATAGAAAGAATAAACAAATGGGACTTCATCAGACTAAAGAGCTTCTTCAAGGCAAATGAAAACAGGATTGAAACAAAAAAACAACCCACTAACTGGGAAAAAATATTTGCAAGTCATATATCTGACAAAGGCTTAATATCCATAATATATAAAGAACTCTCACAACTCAACAACAAAAAATCAAACAACCCAATCAAAAAATGGGCTGGAGACATGAACAGACATTTCTCCAAAGAAGATATACGGATGGCCAATAGGCACATGAAAAGATGTTCATCATCGCTGTGCATCAGGGAAATGCAAATCAAAA
This sequence comes from Equus asinus, assembly GCF_041296235.1. Taxonomy (NCBI): domain Eukaryota; kingdom Metazoa; phylum Chordata; class Mammalia; order Perissodactyla; family Equidae; genus Equus; species Equus asinus. The sequence continues at coordinate 49,338,822 of NC_091817.1, read as the reverse complement.
CTACACTAAGATATCACCTTACACCCATTAGAATGACAAAAATATCTAAAACTAATGGTAACAAATGTTGGAGAGGTTGTGGAGAAAAAGGAACCCTCATACACTGCTGGTGGGAATGCAAACTGGTGCAGCCACTATGGAAAACAGTATGGAGGTTCCTCAAAAAATTAAAAATAGAACTACCATACGATCCAGCCATCCCACTACTGGGTATTTATCCAAAGAGCTTGAAGTCAGCAATCCCAAAAGTCCTATGTACCGCAATGTTCATTGCAGCATTATTTACAACAGCCAAGACATGGAAGCAACCTAAGTGCCCATCGACAGATGAATGGATAAAGAAGATGTGGTACATATATACAATGGAATACTACTCAGCTGCAAAACGGAACAAAATCATTCCATTTGCAATAACATGGATGGACCTTGAGGGAATTATGTTAAGTGAAATAAGCCAGCGAGAGAAGGATAATCTGTGTATGACTCCACTCATAGGAGGAATTTAAAAATGTGGACTAAGAACAGTTTAGTGGATACCAGGGGAAAGGTGGGGTGGGGGGTGGGCACAAAGGGTGAAGTGGTGCACCTACAACACGAATGACAAACATTAATGTACAACTGAAATTTCACAAGATTGTAACCTATCAATAACTCAATAAAAAATAAATAAATACAAAAAAAAAAGAAAAAGAAAGAAAGTGTGGAATATTCTAGAGGTGACCAGGCTCAGAGAAAGCAAAGTGGAGGCAAGGAGCCAGGTGCCAGGAGCAGGGTAGCCTCACTGAGGAGTTGACATCTGAACAAAGATTTGTGGGAGGTGAGGGGGTGAGCCATGCAGATACTTGAGGATGGTTCTAGAAAATTCCAGAGCAGCTGAGAGACCAGCCTGGCTGAATGAAGTGAGCAAGGGGCAAAGTGGCAGGACAGGAGGACAGAGATCTGATCAGAGGGGACAAGATGCAGGGGGCCTTGGGCGCCACGTGAATGTGAGGGCTTAGCTTGGAGGGCAGGGGGAGAGCTGCAGGGCAGGTGCACACGTCACTCGTGTTCCTGAGGTGAGACGACACAGGCAGACTGGCAAACCACCCCGGGCAAAACCAGGCCACAGCAGGGGTGAGAGAGTGGGTGGCCAGAGACTTCGTGTTGACTTCCAGTCCTACCGGCTGTGGGACACGAGAGAAAGTGGGTGTCAGGGGTAAAGCCAGGGCATTTGGGGCAAACCCTGGAGGACAGGGTTGCCCTCTGCTGCCCTGAAAGGCTGGGATGGAGGTTTAGGGGGAGCAGGTGGTGAGATCTGAGCAAGACTGAAGACCACCCATCCCGGCACCTCTGACTTTGTCTCAGTTGCTTTAAGTTCTGAGACCGTCTGGGTTCTCCTAACCAAGCTGTCCAGCCACACGGCATGGGGAGCAGAGGCAGCCACTGTAGGTGTCCACTCGGGGTAGAATTGGCGACGGGGACAGGACAGATCGTGCCGGAGCTCCCTCACCCAGCTCTTGCAACTTCCTTCCTGCCGGCCCCAGCTGGCCACTGGGAGCTGGCTGACCACTCTGAGCTACCTCATTCCCCGTACTCCCTTCACTCCACGATTGAGGAAAAGACAAGGTTCGAAAAGGCCCCGAGGTGGCCAGTCGGAGGAGGGCGGTGACCTGGGTCTGATGACCTGCACGCTTGCATCGATGTCTGCAGGGCCCATTGTGGAGGCTGCCCGGCAGGGCCTCCGTTCCTCTGCAGGGCAACGTCGCAGCCTCACCCAGAAGCTGATTCCTCAAGGACACGCTTTCCCCAGCTTCTGTGGCCTTTGTGTCCCACTCATCTCAGAGGCGTCCGCAGGGAAGGCCAGCCTCTCTACGGAGCTGGGCAATGCAGGGCCGTGCAGGCGTTCAGAGAAAGGAACACTCTGCCAGGAACGTTGTTTGGGAGGGTCGGGCGGGCGCTCCCTGCCCCTTGCAGAGACTAACATGAATGGCATCGGAGAGAGGGCCCAATGCAGAGACTGCCACACTTTTTTAAATATCTCAGGACTGGTCTGGGGGCTGCTGAAACAAAGTACCACAAAGTGGGGGCCTTTAAAAAGCAGAAGTTTATTCTCCCACAGTTCTAGAATCTGACATGGGAAGTCAGGTCCACGTTCTCTCTGAAACCTCTACCGGAGGCTCCTTCCTCCCTCCTCCAGCCTCTGGTGTCACTGGGAACGCTTGGTATTCCTTGGCAGCATCTCTCCAGTCCTTGCCCCCATGATCACTGTGTCCTGTCTTCAGGTGGCCATTTCTTTTTTTTGTTGTTTGAGGAAGACTAGCCCTGAGCTAACTGCTGCCAGTCCTCCTCTTTTTGCAGAGGAAGACTGGCCCTGAGCTAACATCCATGACCACCTTCCTCTACTTTATATGTGTGACGCCTACCACAGCATGGCGTGCCAAGCGGTGCCATGTCCGCACCCGGGATGCGAACCGGTGAGCGTCGGGCCACCGAGAAGTGGAACCCGCGCACTTAACCACTGCACCACCGGGCCAACCCCACGTGGCCGTTTCTTATAAGGATACCAGTCACACTGGGTTAGAGGCCCTTCACTTCAGGATGACCTCGTCTTAACTAGCCACATCTGCAACAGCCCCATTTCCAAATAAAGTCATATCCGGAGGTACTGGGGGTTAGGATTCTACATATTGTTTTTGGGGACACACTTCAACCCATAACCATGGGATAGGGCAGAAGCCACCTCCCAAACGAGCCCACACAAGGAGATGCAGATAGACGCCAAGAACCGAAGCCCTGACCGCATATTTTCCATGTGAAAAAATCAGACTCAGACCAAAATGTTCACCAGCCAGTTCCAGCTTGTCAATCGGGCCTTTGGGGATTCCCCAAGAGGACCCGTGAGTCCCAAACCCAGACCCCTGCTGGAGGATCCTATTGGTTTAGGTGGTCAGTGTCCAGGGGCGGTTATCTGTGGCCAGAGACTGGCAGGGCCGTCAACACCAACTGGCTCCAGGGCCACAGGGTGGGCTGGCCTGTTCTCAGAGAGGGGTGGATGCCAGGCGAGTGCTCTTGGGGTCCACTGTAATGTCGAGTGATCACGGAGAGGGGGGAGGCGCATGGCAGCAGACAAGAGAGATGAGTTTCCAGGGGCTCATTGCTGCCTGACACAGACATTCCTGCCACTGAGACCCAGCCCGGACAAGGGACCACACCAGGACAAGGGACCGCTGCACCTCACAGGAGCACAGAGAGTGTGATGCTAGAATCACCATTCTCTCCACGTTTCCTGGACACATATTCCAGCCCCTGCTGGGAAAGAAAGTCAGAGAGTGGAGGCCCAGCACCAGCCAGCCTGTCCGCTGGCCAGAAGGACACGTTCTGGTTGTGCACTGATACTAGCCGAAGCTCCAGTGGGGATGGGGCTTCACCATCGGCCCCTCCTACCTACCCGGGGGGCCAGAGTTGACACCTGAAGAGGAAACTGAGGCTCTGAGAGCTGGGTGGAGTCCTCCTGGAGCCCATTATCCACAGCACAGAGGCAGGATTTGAACCCAAGGCATCTGGCTCTAGGCTGAGCTCTTTTTCGCTTTTTGGTAAAATTCCACATAACATAACATTAACCATTAACCATTTTAAAGTGGACAATTTAGTGGCATTTAGCACATTCACAATATTGTGCAACCACCCCTGCTATCCAGTTCCAAGACATTTCACCACCCCTGAGATACACTCAGTCCCCATTATCAGCAGTCCCCACCCTCCTCCCCCAGGCCTGGCAACCACTAAGGTATTTCTGTCCATGGAGTTACCTGTTCTGGACATTTCGTATAAATGGAACCATACAATCCCATGTGTCTGGCTTCTTTCACTGGGCATAACGTTTTCCCAGTTCTTCCATGTTGTCGCATGTGTCAGTGCTTCATTCCTTTGTATGGCTGAGTAATAGTCTATTGTTTGCTTACCCCACTTGCTATTTGTCCATCTATGTGCTGGGGCAGGCCAGAACTCTCCAGCCCTGTCTCCTACTATTGCCTCCTGTGTAATCTCCAACAAGCTGGGCACCCTCTCTGAGCACATCAGCAAGGCCAAGCTTACGGACAGAGCTGAGAAACGACGTGTCACCCTAAAGTGGCCAGTGCCTGCAACATAAGCAAATTCTTCTTCTTTTTTTTTTTTTTTAACTTACTTGAGCCCTAAGTGAAAACTCCAGCTCTGTAGTCTCTAACTTTGCTTCTAACCATCACTCAGAAATTCCCACGTGGGTTCGACCTGGAGTTACGGACACTATTACCATTTCCACCATAGGAACTTCAGAAAGTTGGGTGATCCTGCTGAGATTTTAATGAATCTGAAAATATTCTGTGAAGGAAAGTCACGAGTCCTTTTTCTCCACAGAATGGGGATTATTCCAATGAAGGGCAAGGAAGCTGCAGGGAGCCGCCAAGAGCAGCTGAAATAAAGCTCTCTTTTAACCAGAAGAATCCACGTGCTCGTCAGCCTGGTCCGGGAGGGCAGGTGGCATGATCGCTTGTGTAGGAGCCACGGTCAGTATGGCTGCAGCATCACAGCTACGATTTAAGGCCTGCCCTGGGTCTGAAGCTGGGCTCAGCCACTTACTGAACTTACCGAACTGCCTTATTTCTCCAGCCACAAGTAGGCAACACCAATAGGGTCTAACTAGGGTTGTTGCAGGAATTAAATGACATAAATATTCTTAAGTCCTGGCCCAGGCTAAACACTCAACAGGTGGTCACTATGCACACACATCTGCTCAGAAACAGAACTGAATTTCGGATATGGCCAAGGGCAGTCCCACCTTTTCAAGCACGCAGACAGGAAAAACTAAAGGTCAAGCACAAGAAAAGCGTGGCTTTTAAAAACAAATTATCAGAAGAAGAAAGGACACTTGCTATGTGAAAAGAACACAAACATTTCTCCCCTCAGCCTGAGAACAAACACTGCAGGCAGCCACAAGATGGGGGAAGCTCCCACATCAATGAAGGATTCAGCGGGTCCGTTTCTTCCTGAGAAAAAGAATGAGTTCAAAAGACAGGCAAGGATCTAATAGGATGATAAACACTCAGGCCGTCACTCCTGCATTTTGCAGAGTGAATAAACCCCAACCTTTGGGCAGAAAGAAGACCTCACTGCAATTGGCAGACAGAGAATTGTGCAACTTCCTCCCATTCTGATGCTCAGCCTCCCTGCTGCCCCACTGCGGTTGCTGCAGATGAGACATAAAATAATGCAACTTAACCTGGTCGGACAGGGCAAGCTGCCAACCTCCCCATTTGGGCGCTCTGGGAGATACATGCACCTTACCTCATTTAAACCTCGGACGAGCACCATTACTTCCCCATCGCACAGATGCGGAAGCTGAGGCACAGGCTGACCCATGGCCACACTGCTAGAGCTTCCTTCTTAAGGCAGCCACTAGCTGCTCCGCACACATCTAAGGTAGTGCGATTCTGGGTAGGCTGTAACAGCACTGTCACCGACCAGGGCAACCAAATGCAGGAGAAAAACATTTCAAACACTGTAGGATTTGAGCCCACTGTCTGTCAGAGCAAACGGTCTGTCTGCAAAGCAGAAAATCGCTCTCTGTGTGTGTTTGGTGAGTTTTTTTTACCTATAGAAACAACAGTCTCACTTTAAGTTAAACACCTTGGTGATGACTTTTGGTTGGGACATTTGTAAGAGACATTGAAGCCACTGCTGCTGTTGAAAGATTTTTAAGGCCATTCAAGTCTCCCTGGGCAAGGGGACCAAACTTTTCTTTCCCAGGGCCAAAAACAGTTTGTCCCTCCCTACAAAGGGCATGAGAGACCAAGCCAGGTGAGCAGAGGGGGACTTGCAGAGGCTCCTATTTCACAAAGAAGAGACGCAGACCAGGGTCAGGAGTGGAAGGTGCAGTTCGGTTCGGAAAGAGAGGCAGAACCGAGAGGCTGCTCACGTGCTCCGCGGCTAAATTTTCTTTCAACTTTGGGGATCTGTGAAATGGGGCTTCTTAAAAAGATTAACGATGGAGAGGGAGTATATGGTCACTGTAGAAAGTTTAGAAACAACAGGGAAACATAAAGAAGGAAAAAAGATGTATAGAGACCCCCCTGCACCTGGAGATGGCTGCGGTTACTGTTGAGGTGTATTTTTCATCAATTTTCCAGCCATCGTATAGACACTATTACTCCTGCTAGTGGCTACTATTTATTGAGTTGTTCTTTTGTGAGAGACACTGTCCTAAGAGCTTTGTATGTGTCAGTTTATGTGTATAGGCACTATTGTTCCCATTTTATAGCACATGAAATTGAGGAGCAGAGAGGTGCAGGGCCACCCACGTGCCTGCTGCTGGTATGCAGTGGGGCTCAGGCTGGGACTCAGGAAGTCTGACCCCTGAGCCCACGGTTTATACTGCTGCCATGAAACCCCCCTCCACGTTCTCTGCCTGGCCCAGCTCCACTCCTCCCTCCCCCCGCGGTTTATAGAGATCTGTGCAAGAACAAAAAGCTCCTTTTGTCCATCCACCAGTAGATGGCGCTCTTTGCTAAGACTAGAGTCTTGGATTTTGGGTAAGGAGTTTTAGGACTTCATTCAATCTTCATTAGGAAAGTCTGAGATGCATATTTATCAAAGCAAATTTGCAGGAGGAAACCGAGGATGTTACCGTATGAAAACCAATCCATGGTGGTGGTGAAACAGTGGGATCTTGGGATCCCGTGGGATCTCAAACACACTCCTGGGATGTTGTCACTCTTTTATCTATTAAGGTCTCCCTGCAGCTTCCCAGGAGCCCCGCAAGGGAGGCGAAAACACTCTACATGCACCTCCACCTCCCTTGTTAATTCTCACCCCGGGAAAGTCAGATTGGACCAGCCTGGTTCCTTCTGACCGGCTCTCTGCGCCCTCGGAGTGTCCTTGGCTTATCACGGTTGTCATTTTATGCTTCCATGTGCGATTATTGATGTCCTCTCTCTGTCGCTGGAGGAGGCACTCACTGTCGTGTGCCTGGAGCACGGTGCCGTGGCTGGCACAGGGGACACACCTGCATGTGTCAGCTGCCAGAATCCAGGTGGAGGTGCTTGGGACCTTGCCTTAGAGCTTTGCCAAATGATCGCCTTCCATGTGAAATCAAAATCTGTCCTGAGATTGTCAAGTCTTGGCTGCTGTGAATGACAGAAACAGAAACAGTCTACATGGAAATAAACCACAAGAAGGGTGGCAGAATGAAGAAAAGTGACTAGAGGTTCAGGGGTCCTCAGAAGGACAGGGTTCCAGCCCACTTACTGGTCAGACGAGTTACATTACTCTGCTAAGCCTCAGCTTCCTCGTCTATACAATGGCTCTATAATCTATAATAACAGCACCTCCTCTATTTAATAAGAATTTGGCCATGGGGGATCGGCACAGTGCCTGGAGCCTAAATAAGGGCTCCGTTGAGTTTCCTCGGCTGTTGGGAGTCCCATCTCCTGCCAAGCAACACCCTCTGAAAGGACGGCAAGAAGAACCAGACTGTTTCTTCCTCCCCCCGAACCACCAATTTGGACAACATCCTGCAAGTTAACACTTGTGCTGTGTGACCTCTCCGCTGCTGAGATTTTAGTGGGTTCTAACATTGAAAATGAATGGCTGGCATGTTGGATGGGGTTTGACAGGGGTGGAGGGAGGGGCTGGGGTGAGGAGAGCCCAAAAGGACCTGCCTTGACTAAACCTCTCTGGGAAAAGGGATTTGAAGTTCTTTCCTTGTTCCTAAGTTTAATCAGCAAGTGTTTCGGATTCTTTCTTGCACCCAAGCCTGGGGTGACTGGTCACCCTGCACCCCCTCTTCTGCCCTCTGATGGCTAGTCACCTCGTTGCCCTTCTTACCTGAGGTGCCTCTGGCATTCTTCAAGAGTAAAGGCTGAGGGGCTGGCCCCGTGGCTGAGTAGTTAAGTTTGCACGCTCCGCTTCGGTGGCCCAGGGTTCACGGGTTCGCATCCTGAGCGCGGACACGGCTCGGCTCATCAGGCCATGTTGAGGCGTGGTCCCAAATGGCACAACTAGAAGGACCCACAACTAGAATATACTATGCATTGGGGGGCTTTGGGAGAAGAAGAAAAGAAGAAGATTGGCAACAGATGTTGGCTCAGGTGCCAATCTGTGGAGAACAAAAAAAGAATAAAGGCTGAGCCCTTGTCCCCTGCAGCCTGCCATTGAATCCTCAAGCTAGACTTGGAGCGGGGTCCTCCGCAGGCCCCTTCCGAGGAGGGCGGGGCCTGGCACGGGGGCGGGGCGGGGCCCGGCACGGGGGCGGGGCGGAGCCCGGCAAGGGGCGGGGCCGGGCCTATAAAAGCGGCACGCATGCCGCTGGCAGCGTCGAGGGGAGGCTGCGCCGCCGGAGCCGGCTCTCCGCCGTCGGCCGCACGCGCCTCGTGTCCCGGCCGCCCGCGCGGCAGCATGGCGGCCCCCGCCGCGGCCCAGGAGGAAGAGCGGCAGGCGCGGGAGCGGATGCTGAAGGCCCGGCGGGCGGACGGCGCGGGGGGAGAGGCCGTGACCCTCCAGAGGAGCATTACCCTGGTCAACGGCGTGGCGATAATCGTAGGGTCGATTATCGGTTCGGGCATTTTCGTGACCCCCACCGGCGTGCTCAAGGAGGCGGGCTCGCCGGGCCTGGCTCTGGTGGTGTGGGCCGTGTGCGGCATCTTCTCCATAGTTGGGGCTCTCTGCTACGCGGAACTTGGCACTACCATTTCCAAGTCCGGGGGTGACTACGCGTATATGCTGGAGGTCTACGGCTCGCTGCCCGCCTTCCTTAAGCTGTGGGTTGAGCTGCTTATCATCCGACCCTCCTCTCAGTATATAGTAGCATTCGTCTTCGCCACCTACCTGCTCAAGCCGCTCTTCCCCACCTGCCCGGTGCCCGAAGACGCCGTCAAGCTCGTGGCCTCCCTCTGCGTGCGTGAGTACCAGCCCCCGACCCCGCCCCGCATCCCCCGGGCCATCCCCGCAGTTCTAGGCTAAGGTCCCTGGTCCCAGAACCCACGTGTGTTTCATTCATTCGTTACACATGCTGTTGGGAGTGCCGCAGGGAGACAGACAGCAGGGTCCCTGCCCTGAGCCTCTGCGGGGCGTTCCGCTACCCAGCCAGTCCGTTCAGATTCGTTGGAGCTGAGCAATCTCCCCTGCCTGATGCAAGACCACGTGGACTTGTGACAGAATTTCCTTTCTGAGCTTGGGAGAGAAATTGTGGTTAAAAAAATTTTTATTCCTTTCTGATCTCGGAACTGGTCGATGACGAACAAGCAGAGACTGACTCATTCATACAAAAAGTGTGGTAAATAAAATAATGCGTAGGTAGTGAATCTGGCTCCTTATTTACCTTTTTGGGGAGTCTCAGCGATGTCACAGTGATGTGAGGGACCCAAAAAGCTTTGGTCCCAATCTAGGACTATTCATAGCAGTGGCCAGCTGAGGACAGGCGAACCTGCGGCTCTGGTGGCTGTGAGATGAGGGTGTCAGGGGTGGTGCCATGAGCTGAGTGAGAAGTCCCTCCAAAGGCAAGATGATGTGTTGGCTTGTTTTGTTGGAATTTTAGTAGTCTAGTTTCCATCAGGGTGGTCTGCTGGTGGTGAGAACGGGACTCTGGGGCTCTGGGTCCCCTTCCAGTGTGGTGGCCCTTTGTGGGGTTTAGAGAGCACTTTCTGCCTTCTCACGTGTGGGAGATAAATGGGGTTGCCAGGGCCCCCCTAGAGCGATGTAGTCCCCCACTGTGACCCTTACTCCACAGATCCACGTGGGTTGGGGCTGAGGTCGTCCTCAGCCGTCATTCCTCTGGGGACCCGTGACCTGAGGTATTTTCCACGTGGGTAAAGAGCCTGCACTGAACAAGTGGACAGACCCAGGTTCTGTTTCGAGAAATTGACTGGGACTTCCAGCCTCAGTGTCGGCACCTGTGGAGTGGGGGTTTCTCATGGCCCTGTCTGGCTTCTTGTGAGGCCTTTAGGCCATGGGGTATTGAATGAGTGTGGCACATGGGGACCCCAGTCCCGTGATGGCTGTGACTTATTCTCAACACTGCTCTCTGTCTGGTGTTCCCCTTTAATTAGCATCTTGAGCTGTCCTAGGACTCGCTCTTTTCTGGTTTCACAAAAGGAAGGAAGGAGAGAGTGTGGAGAGAAGGAGGGGACAAGCCAGAGGTGGATGCCAATGTTTCCGTCTCAGGGATGGGGTCTGAGCTGCCGAGATGCACACTGCACGGGCGTTAGCCTGCCGGCCCTGCCCTCAGCTCCTCCCCAGGGAGTCAGGACAGGAGACCTGCTCCATGTAGGTAAAAGGCACAGATAAGATGTGGGTTTGGTGGCTGTGGGGTGACCCTGGGCCAGCTGACTTGAGGGTCAGTTGGTCAGTTGGGGTGATGACTAAGGAGGCGAAGGGAGACCATGGCAGCACCCCCCTCAATCTTCTAGCCGCCTGGCTCGTCTCCATCAGTGCCCGTGACCCCGCCAACCCAGGGGTGAGGGACCCTCCCTGATGTGTCCACCACTGTATCCCTGAGCCTCAAACCAGGCTGTCACAGCAAGGCCTGTGTACTACTCGTTCCCAGTTCGGGTGTCTGGACACCTGCCAGCCGCCAGGGCTGGGCCCCTCGTGCATGAGGCAAAGGCTTCTGGGTGTTTCCAAGGAGCTGGTGCCCCCAGAATCTCGAGCTGTGAGCCGAGTGCAGACGACAGCCCTGTAATTAGCTCTGAAATCCGACTTTCCCAGCCAGACATGAAAGCGCTCCGGCCGCTGAGCAAGTCACGCCGAGTCACGGGACTGGGGCTGAGGCCTGTCAGGGGTACTCCACTGAAGCGCGTGACCCCCAGCAGGGCCGGAGATCCGGGCGGGCATTTCTGACCCTTTTTTCCTTGGGTCACAGACCCCTTTGATAATCCCATGAATGTGCAGACTGTCTGCCCAGAAACGTGTTATCAGGAGCGTTCACTCTGAACTGCGTGTAGTCATGGGGTTCTCAGACCCCCCGAGGCCCCGGCCCTGTCTGGGAGCCACCTCTGCCCCACGAGTGGTGTCCTCATCGTGGCAGAAACAGATGGGATGTTTTCTAGCTGGCTCACACTCACATTCACCCCTCTTCTCACACACTCTCCACCCCAGCCTTTGAAATCAGTGTTGTCATCCTCCATTTATGACTAGGGAAACTGAGGCAGAGGTGGGCTGGGAGCCCAGGGCTGTGGCGCTGTCCTCCAGGCTGAACCGCCTTTTGTCATCAGGCATGTGGGAACACATGGCCACATCTGTGGTGAGAGTAGCAGCTGCCAGGGGTCTGGATGGCAGTGGTCACCACATCCAGTTGTCTGGTCAGCCAGGGTAAGGACACATGTGGGTCTAAGGTTTGTCTACGTCCCAGAATCCTTGGGAAGCACTTCCCCCCTAACTGTGGAGAGCCAGACTCCTTATACAGAGAAGAACAAGAAAGCTTTTTCTATTAAAATCTTCACTTTGCAAAAGAGCTTCCAGGGCGAGGTGGGCTGACAGCCATGCTGTTGGTTCCAGCTGCCCAGCAGCCACAGGCCCTGTCTCATGCCCGTGCTGGCCTCTAGTCCCTGTGCCCACTTTCTGTGACTCGCAGCAGGTACTGGGGCCCAAGGGGGCTGTGAGATTCCATGCCCCTAGTTGGTGTGGCCTTCTCAGCCCTCATCTGCATTGTTGGCAGGGGAGAGGCCCAGAGGGCACCTGTTCTGACCGCCAGGATTTGCCCCATCCTATTCCCATAACAGGACAGCTGCCCGGTCCAGCGGCTTCCTGGCTCTGATGGTTGGAGTCCCATCCATATCCTGACAGGAGGCCCCCCCCACCAGGTCTTCCTTTGATCCCGACAGGATGCTGAATTTGGAATCAGCTGGCTGGTTAGGACTGATGCTCAGGGCCCCCTAGACCCAGCAAGGCAGAAGCACGGTGTTGGGGGAGCTGGGGTGGAGTTTCTCATGGGCAGCTAGGGTTCAAGACCCAGGTCGAGTGGCCAGAGCATGGGAGAGGGACTTAGGAGACCTGGGCATCCTCATGCGACTCCCCTGGTGACTGCTGTGTGACTTTCAAGTCGGACAACCTCTCTGAGCTCCCTTTACCCCAACTATCAAACGAGAGTGTTGGGTTGGATGCTACACCCATCCTCTCACCACTCAGGTACTGAGGTTGCAGGTTTTCTCTCTTTTTTCTTCTTTATTAGCGTGACTGCTAGAGGAACAGAGGGTTTGGGGTGGGGGTGGGGTTTTTCAGGCCACAAATGTACAAGTGTGTCCCTGCATTTAGCTAGCCATGGAAATTTCTAACCGCTGAATCCCCAGCACACACAGCCTCATCTGTCCTCAGCAGATCTTCACACTCTGCAGTGCCCAGTCAGATTAATAATAATCCTGGATGGGGAGCTGGCTAGCATGCTTGCATGTTAATTCACCCACAGAGCAGGCAGCAGGATTCCTGTTTAGCAGATGAGGAAACAGAGGCTCAGACACGCTACGTAACCTGCCCAAGGTCACATAGCATGTCAGAACTGGGGGCGATTTCAGAGCAGGGAGGCCTCCCTCCTGTCTATCCTGGCTGTTCCAGGGGCCGGGCCCTTCAGGAGCCTCCTCCTCCTCCAGGGCTCTGGCTTTGGAAGAGCCCAGTAGGGTGAGAAGTCACTATCTGCTGGGTTTCCTGCTTACCTGGGCCTTGGTGTGTTGGCAGACTTCAGAGCTGACTAAATCTGCCTCTTCCTGACGTGTTTGGAAATGAATGAGTCAGCCCCGTTCCAGACGCTCAGGCCGGGGTGAACTCTGTGTGGTCGGGCGTAACCCAGCCCCGTTAAAATAGTTAAAAATGGAAAAAACATGGAAGTGCGTATTCCAGGGCTGCTCACAGGAACCTTGGAGAATGTGAGGCGGGCCTGTTGGTAATCCCTTTCTCAGAGATCAGTGAACCAGCCGGGAGGGGGGGGCGGGTGGGGGGGGGGGGCGGGGGTTGAGGGCCAGCATCCCTGCTTGGCCTGAGCTTTGCCGGCCGCCTCTCCTGCGGGCAGCAGCCTCGGACCCTGTACCCAGGAATCAAGCCGTCCCCTTTGCTCCTGGGGAGCCTTGGGTCCAACCTCAACAACTCCCGGGCCCGGGAATTGCGTCACATTCCTTCAGTTTTCCAGACTATTGGGAGGACCTGTGCTTGGTTAGTGGCCAAAGATGGGGATGTGGGTGGGGGTGGAGCCAGGTGTTGACCTGAGCTCGCTCCACGTTCTAGCGCGTTCTGGACGTGAGGTCAGCCCGCTTGGATGGTTTGGGGTGTCACCTTCGTTCTTTGAGCACAGTGAAGGTGAATCGTAGGTCCTGAAGTCACCCTCCAGTTCTCCACGTAGGGTCCCTGGACCTGCAGCATCAGCGTTCCTGGAAATGTGTTAGAAATGAAGATTCTCGGCCCACCCAGGCGTGCAAATCAGAAGCTCTGGGGTGGGGCCTAGCCATCTGTTTTACAAGGCCCCAGGGACTCTGATCCACCCTGGAGTGAGACCCTGTCTGTCATTAGGACGGATGGGAGAGTTAAGGCAAGAAATGAAGAGATGCTGGAGGGGGGGGGGGGGCAGGCGATCATGGAGGACTGTGCCTGGGGTGGGGCTGATGTGGGGAGAGGGCTCCCACTGAGCCCAGAGGACATCTGAACTCAGGGGACCAGGGAGGAGGGTGCCGACCAACAAGCTCATGTCGGCTGAGCACCCACCATCTGGGCACCCGTGTGTAGGGGATGGGTTTCGGTGGTCAGCCCTGTTGGTGGCTGCTCTCTTGGCCACCTGGGCTACACCAGCCAGTGCTCCTGGTGCCTGAGCAAGCTCATGGTCACTGGAGCCCGCTGTCCTAGGAGCCTGCCCCCCTGCAGCCAGGGCTCAGAATCCAGATGCCCAGTGAGAGCCACGATGTTCAGCAGGTAGGGGCAGGCTCCAACTCAGCAGGCTGGTTGACTGCCTGGGCCCAGGTCACGGGCTAGGCTCGGCCACAGTGGTCAGCAGGCGCTGCTCTCTGGCCCAGTGCCAGCTGCTGCCCTGGGTGCACCCGGGAGACCAGGCTGGCCAAGCTCCTGGAACCCATTCAGCCTGCCGGCCACTCCCGCTCCCATTTGGGGGCCTGCTGGCTGAGCTCTGGGTAGACCCAAGCTCATCTGCCAACTTCCGACAGCCAGACCCCACCTGTGGGAGGCAGCATCACTCCTGGCCTCAGCCCGTCTTTGTCCCAAGGATGGGTCCTTTTTACGGAGGGCCCTAAAACTGTGTCAAAAAGCACTTTCGTTTTTAAAGACACTCATCTGAGGAACCATGAGTGGCTTCTCAGTAGGATGCACTCGGTAGCGAGGTTCCTGGTCTGGGCTCTATGGGGGCCGTGCATTAAGCCAGGTGACACCCTCCCCTCCCTGCACCCCTGCCCTTCCGTCAGTCAGAGCCTTTGCCAGAGAGGGGCTGGGTCCATCGCCACAGCCCCTGAGGGCTCACTTCATCGGGGACATGGGGACGTTGGACGGATTTTCTGATGACTGAGGCCGGCTGGTACCCAGATGCTGCGGCTCCAGATGGTTCTGGTGGGCTTGCTCAAGACCCTCCTCTGGTGTGTTTGACCTTGAGTCAGGGTGGGAGCGTGGAGCTTAGAGGTGGCCTGCCTCCCCACGCCCCCACCCCCATCCCCCAGTGCACTGAGAGCTCTGATGATCGAGTCTGAGTGTACAGCAGGGGCTCATGCATTGCTCTTGTTGCCGCGCTCGCACTAGTTTTATCAGCATCCACAAAATCTGAGGGAGCAGAGCCCTGGTCCCTGGGCTGATAAATCTCATCAAGGTTTTACCCTGAGTTGGGGAGGGAAATGGATTTTGATGTGTTATTTTTGTTGTTGTTTGTTTGTTATGTTTGGGTATGTTTGGGTATGATGTGTTATGTTTGTTGTAGGGTTTTTTTTTTTGGTGTTTTTAAATGAAAACAGCCTCCCCTTGCACTTCAAGCCCTCCCTTGTGAGTGGGACAGGCAAATGAGCCAGCACTGCATCTAACACAAGGCTGTAAAACTGGCAGAAAATAGCGTGAAGTTGTTGGCTTGAGAAGTCAGGTCTGGGGGCAGCACCCCAGCAGCTGACAGCCCTGGGTCTGTGAGGAATTATCAGGAGACGACAGAGGGCCTGGAGATGGAGATAGCTGGCGCCACGCCAGGGAGGAGCCTGACGTCCAGTTGGGTCAGGCTGCGAGGGGAGATAACCACCCTCCCTGAGGTGGAGGCCAAGGCTGGGAGGAGGCTGGGGACACACGTGTCAACTGTGAACGGCACTTCCCATCAGAGCATCTTGTCAAGTACCCCCTGTGCCACTGTAAAGTCAGCATCATGGGGGGCAGGCCCAGATGGGGAAGCAGAGAGAGTGACGGGTGTCCCGAGTCACACTAGTGGGTACAGCCCCCCAACATCAAGCACCAGCAGTGGCAGCCCCGCCCCGGACACCCCACACTTAAGGTCGAGGAGGGTCCCAGAGGCGCTGCCCAAGGGGGACCTGAGAAATGACAGATGGAGGAGAGGAGCTGCTGCGGATCAGGGAACTTGTGCTCAGCCACCGTCCTCGGTCCATGTGGTCCTCTGGGGACGTGCTGCCCTGGTGTCTGCAGATAGGAATCTGAACCCAAGGCTGGGAGCTGGAGTTGAGCTAATGGCCAGCGTGACCAGGTGTCCCCTGAGGCCACGGGGTAAGAGCAGCCCAGGAGACCCGGCCAAGGGGTCTCCCTTCCTTCACTGGGCAGCACTTACCCCCATTGAGGTGCACCTGGACATGAGGATGGGGGTGCAGGTGGAGCCCCCATGGAAGGAGGAGAGCTCGAGCCCCTTAGCAGAAGGACAGTGACTTTTCAGGAGCTGGGTGGGCCCTCCAGTGCAGCCCCAAGACCTTGGCTCATTTGCTGAGGTTGAGCTGGGGCACTCTTGCCAGCCAGCTAGGTGGGCTGTGTTATAGCAAGACAATGATGGGGACAGACACAAACCTGAAGAAGGACAGGCCCCTAGCTTGACCTGTGGGACGAGCCACGAGGCCCAGTCTGCTCCTGGCCATCTGCACACAGCCCAGATCCCAGCTCCTTTCTGGGGGGCACCAGGCTTTATCTCCCAACCCCAGCTGTCGCCCATCTCCAGCACAGCCATGCTTATCTGGGGTTGCTGGCCCAGGGAGCCCTGGAGAGGGCTGGTGCCAGCCAGGGTGGCCTCCTGACAGCACACCCGCCTCTACTCAGCCAGCCTGCCAGGCCGGTGCCCTGCAGCATCCCCATCCTCTGCCCCACTCCTACGGTACAGGAAGTTTGTCTGCAGCTCCCTTCCGTGGAGGGACAGTGGTGGCGTGACAGCAGCAAACCCTAACATTACATCTCGGCATGCCTAGCACCTCCTCACGGCCCTGCAGAAACGCAGCAGTGTACCCCCAACCCTGCAGGTGTGGACACGGAGGCTCAGAGAAGCAGGGCACCTTGTCAGTGTGGTGGGGCCTGACAGCAGGGCAGCTGAGATGCAGCCCCAGCCGCGGGCCCTCCTCCCGGTAAAAGACATTGGGTCCAGATGAATTCATTTATTTACTTAAGAATACATTTCATTTTGAAATTTTCAAAAAAAGGAACACTGGAGAATAACCCAGCATGTGTTTACTCATCGACCAAAATCAAGGAACACTGAAATTTCACCATAAGTTTCAGTTCTTCTTTTTATATAGAAATAAATACTATGAAGTCCCCTTTGTCCTGTGCTCTGGTCCAGTCCCCTCCCAACTCTGGCCGGCCAGCACCTTGCCTGTCCATGAGCTGGTTATCTTTACTGTCGTGAGATAAGCTGTATTAGTGTGGAAAGAGCCTCTGTCCAGATTGGCTCTTTGACACCTGCTGGGCAGGGCCCGAGACTTTTTGGCCGGCAACAGCCGGGTTGGATCTTGGCCCGGGCAGGGTGTGGGCCCTTTGCTCTGATGGAGGGGCGTTGGGGTGGCACGGAGGTGTCCTGGGTCTCTGTCCACCCCAGTGATAACTGAGATGAGTACAGTGTCAGTGACCACCACAGTAGGACAGCCCACGGCCTGGGGGAGTCTCAGAGCCCCCCGTTTGAAAGGGGAGAGGTGCTGCTGCTTGCTGTGGGGTGGAGAGACCCCTTATGGGGTGAGTCAAGCAGAGGTGACAGCCAGAGCTGGCTGTGCTCCGTGCCGGCGGCACCACTCTTTTCTGGAGCCTGACGGCAGCAAGCTGCCCGTGGTGAGGGGAGGAAGGGCTAGCCTGCCTGCCTGAGGCCACAGCCCAGAAAAGCCGCCTCCGCACCTCCCCCGCCCCGCCTCCCTCGAGGCATGAATGGAGGAGCAATGCAACAGGGCACAGCCTTGCATCAGCCGGAAGGCTGCTTACGTAGGCTGTGCCTCCTCTGGGAGGAGGGGCCAGACATGCATGCTTCTCAATTGTTGAACCCAGGGAAAGGAAATCTCGTAGTACCCCCGCCTCCTTGCACTGTCAGTGCTATTGGGGAGAGCCACAGAGACCTTGTCTCACCTTGGGCAGGGGCTTGTTTCCTCTTCTGTGGCAGGATTGGCAGTGCTGGCGTGCTTAATATGGACAGCTGTCTCCCCACTGGTCTGGAGGGCCTGGACTGAGTGTGCACCCACCCAAGAGCCACACAGCGAAGGTCAGCGGTGCTGTTTGCCCTGTGCGCACGTTGGCCCCCTCCTCTGAGCCTTTCCCAGCCCGGGCTCAGCTCCTGCTGCGCACGGTGGCTTCAGTACCATGACAAGGACACTTTTCATGAGTCCCACATTCTCGTGGGGTCATTTAAACCCCCGCCACCCTGAGGGAGCTCCTTTTACTACCTCTGACAGGTGTGGAACCACAGCCTGGGGGCTCAACCAGAGTGCCCTCTGAGTGAGGGCCACGCCGGGTCCGTATGTCACAGCCCTTTCTGTCACACTTGGTGCAGGGGAACTTCTGAGTATTTCAGTGTAGGAACAGCAGCCGAAAGCAACTGCTTTCAAAGCAGTTTTCAACCTGAGCTTTTTTAGTGTGTGGCATACTGTCTTGGTCAGCCATTGCATCAGCAGGAGCAGTAAAGAGACCATGAGGGAGAGGAGGAGCTATTAAGGTGTCAGTTAATTTCTGAAAGAGATAAGCAGGTGGCAGGGAGCAGCAAGGCCCTTAATCCTCTCCAGAGCACATGGGAGACAGTTCCTGCTTTTCTTCTCCCTGATCTGCTGGATCTCATCCAGTTAATCAGTGGGCATTTATTTCTTTGGAGCCTATTCCTCAAATTGTAAAATTACATGTCATTAGTTTAGCTGGGGAGAGAAGCCACTGGGGGTCTGCCAGCCCTGGGTTAGTTCTGTCTGGAAAAGAGAAGCGATGAGCAGACCTTTCCAGATTTTCTTACCTTGTTGCAGCCCTCCAGAGAAGCAGTGGGTGTTTGCAGGGCCTTGTGGCCAGGGGTACTTCGCAAGGGCAAGGCGTGCTGGTTAATGTTTCACAACCAGCCGTCCAGAAAAGGCCCCACCCGCACCCTTGCTCATGTCCTGGTGTGAATGCTCCCTGGGCGACTGACTTCAGGCACCAGTGCCAGCAGTGAGCGGGAGCTGGGACAAGCGCGTGCAAGCTGGCCCTCCAGGAGTGTTCCCATCATAGCAATCCCGCAGCACAGAGCGCCTGAGAGCATGCGTGAGTTAGAAGCAGTGACATGGAAAGGGGTCTGTGTGGAGCGGTCACCACCTTTGTTTCAGTATAATTTCATCTCATTGTATATTTACGGAGTTGCCGTATTCACAGCCAGCTCATCAGATCCTGGACACTTGTGGGCTGCTCCTGCCCCCTTGGCTCAGGGCTCAGGTGTCACCGGAGGCCCAGTCTTGCTTGTGTCGGGGTGCGTTTGTTGGGCCTAGCTTAGCGAGTCCCTGTGCCGCCACCTCCGCTCCCATCCAGGGAAGCCACCTGTGACTTTTGTCACAGGGCAATTTTCAGTTTTCAGTGTGTGCTGGTGAAGCAGCAGTGGGGTGCAGCTTGCATGTTTTCCTTACCAACTAGGACCACCTGAGCACCCCTGCTCGTGGACCCCAGCCGTGGCGCTCACCTCAGCCCCTGTCTCAGGTGTCAGAATTGCCCCCGTGGTCCCACCACTTGGCTCATCTACTGGATTTGTGCTAACGGACACCTCATCTCCCTGTTTCCTCTGTGGGATTCTAGAAGATTCTCTTTAAAGAAAGGGCTTCCCACCTTTAAGAAGTTTGACAACCTGTGTGTGAACTTGATAAGTTATGCCCACACATTGAGTGGGTGCAGAGAGGCGGACACCGTGCTCCTGCAAGTGGCGGATTTGCTTTGTCCTCTTTTGAGGGTCAAGAACATGTGGTTCTCAACTTTGACCTTGGGCCTGAGAACTGTCCAGTTTATTGAAACAAGTCCTGGAGGATCGGAGCCACCAAAGGGGCTGGGCTCCCCCTGAGCCTGTGCTGACCACCTGTCCAGCAGGACTGACTTCGCTGCCCTGTCTCCACAGTGCTGCTCACAGCTGTGAACTGCTACAGCGTGAAGGCCGCCACCCGCGTGCAGGACGCCTTCGCGGCCGCCAAGCTCCTGGCCCTGGCCCTGATCATTCTCCTCGGCTTCATCCAGATGGGGAAAGGTGAGTGTGGCCTCAGGGCCCCAACAGCTGTCCCTTGAGGCTTTGCTATGCCGTGGTGGGGGGGGGGGTCCCCATCTCTCAATGCCCCCAGCCCTCAGATCTGCCATGATCCAGCATGTCACCCACTCTGTACCCTCACCCTAAATGGGGGTCCCCATCTCTGAATGCCCCCAGCCTGCAGATCTCCCACGCTAGCATGAAGGGGCTTACTCCACTTAGCTGGGTCACACTCCCGGGAGAAGCCGACACTGAGTTAGACTGAACATCCCCCAACAACAGTGGTCCCACTGCTGTTTGAAGGGATCTGCCCTGTCTGCTCTGAGCCCCGCCTCCTACCCACACGTGGGGTTGGGGGCTGGGCAGAGGATGGAGCCACAGGGATTTGTGGAGAGAGCTGAGTGCTGTGCCTGGCACGTCGTGAGCACAAGGAGAGGAGCTGTGGCCAGTTTTGTGTTTATTGAGGTGGATGTTGTACACTGGAACGTGCACGAGTCATCGGTGCTGATGGGTGAATTGTAGCTGCCCCCAGGGGAGACTGTCGAACACCCTAGCCCCCAGTGGAGTCCTTATGCCCATGGACTTCCCTGCCCTGCCAGCATCCGCCATGCTGAGCTCTCCCATCGTCATCTGCCGCTGGGTCCTGTCACATGTGGGTCACATGCCTTGGTGTTCAGTGGCAGTATGTCCTCCTAGTGTCAGGCTGCATTCCTCGGGGATGTGCTATGATATATTCTGTGGATGGGGATGGAGTCGCTCCCCGTTTCTGGCTACTATGGAAGATACTGTCGGGGACATTCTCCTGGGTGTCTCTTGGCAAATGGAAGCACTGGTTTCTCCAGGACGGGGTGGACAGCAGACCCAGGGTGGGTGTCTGTGTGGCTTTCGCAGATCAGCAATCCTGCAGCAGCTGGTCCAAGGCAGGTTCTGAGAGCCCCTGCAGAGAAGGTCACCATGAGGATGAACAGCAAGCCCCCACAGCCCCGTGTGTAGGGCCAGGTGGGACCCCGGGCCTCACTCTCTGTCTCAGTGCTGTTAGAAAGCTGGGCTCATGAGAGGCCAGCACCTGTGTCCCCTAGCACCCCAGGGGCCTTGCCAGCTAATTTGGCTGGTCCTGGAGGCAGCTCTTGTGGGGAGAACCAGGATTTGGGCCCGGTCTGCATCGCTGTGTCCAAAATCCCGTGAGGCACAGGGCCTGGATACAGCACGAAGCCCCGTTCAGGCAGTGGCTGTCATTTTGTGGTAGTGCAGCTTCCTCGCACACTTTGGGGCCGGCCAGCAGTGGATTGGGCTGGTGGAAAACCCCTAATGGCCACATCCCTGATGTGTCCTTGGGGCTTCTGCCTATGATGCCCAGAAACCCATCCTTGCAGTTCTGGACCCGCCTGTGTCCTTCCCCCTCTACTGGCCACACGGGGCACTGCACTTTCCAGGAACCCAGCATCCGTAGACAAGAGACTGTGCAGGAGACGCTCACAATCCAGGAGAATTGGGTGCACATGAGGCTGCAGGGGCTGCCATGGTACCAGCCCTCGCCAGCCCTTTCTCAGGAAGAGAGAAGCGCACAGTGCTTATCTACACTGACCTGGTAAAGTGGAAGCGCGAATCCAGATAATTCAGGCAGACCATCTTTTATTAAATACGTTAATATGTGTGAAGCCTTTAGCACAGCGACTGGCACCTAGTAGGACCCCAGCATCCATTGGCTGCAGTCGTCATCGCTGAGGGAAAATCCCACCTGATTCCCAGATCTGTCTCTACGGAAGGTAGCCCAGGTCACGGCTGCAGGAGCTCGGCTTCATCCTGGAAGCATGTGTCTGACCAGTGACTCTCAGCCCTCGTGAGTCAGGTCACCCAGGGAGTCCTTGATGGACCGCCTGTGGGTGAGCCCGAGGCAGGGCTGGGATGGCCGGGGTCTGCCTATAAGCTGTGCCTCCTCTGCTCCCCGTGCTACCCTACTCCAGGAGCCCCCCTGGGACTGCAGGTTCCAGCATCTTCCTGAAGACAGGACTCTATCTTCTTCCCTATTCCTCAGATCTCAAGGACCCCGGTTGGGCTAACTCCCCAGCCTCGTAGAAAGCTCAGCCGGGGAGGGCCAATGGGCAGAAGGAAAATTCCCTCCTGTGCCCACCTGGCTGTCCAGCCAGGAAGGCTGCCGTTTGATGGAAGATTTGCTTGTGAAGGCATTTGCTTGGCTGGCATGTTAGATGCAGACAGATGAGGAATGTCGGGGGAACCTGATTTGTAAAAACAAAGTTTGGTAGGGACAGCAAAGAGCCTTTGTTCAGCTCGAGCACATAATATGTTTATAATTCTGTTGCCGTCGAAAACATCCTCCCCCCGAGCAGTTCCTTTCTGAACTTGGGATATAGTGCAGCGTCTGCAAATTCCTGCTCCCTGTTTTTCTTCGAGATGTATTTTGTTCCCAGATGAATGCTTTCCTTTCTAGAGGATGCATTGTTGCAAATGTTGACCCTTTTCTCTCACAACAGTCGTCTGACTCTATTTCTCCTTGGACGCAAAGCTCTTGGGCAGCCTGCCCGATCCCATGGGTCCTGTGCTGATGGCTGGTGGGAGGGCCTAGTCCTTCAGGCAGGGGCTCAGCTCGATCGTGCCCAGTTTGGCCGCCGGCATCCTGTGTCTGGAGAATGTGACCGGCTGTCTTATAGACTGGCCCGCGCATGCCTCTCTCCTTCACCCTGGGTGCCCGCCCCACCCACACTGAGCCGTCTTCCTCCTCGGCCCACCCGGCACCCAGGTGGGCCAGGGGCTGCAGAAGGGCTTGGGCACGAGCAGATTCCTCCTGTCGTCCTTCACCAGAACTTTCTGAGGCCCTGACTGCAGCTCTGTGCTGAGACCCAAGGAGAACACAGTCCTGTTGCCCAGAGCTCACACCATGGCGGGGGGATACCAGACAGACAAGGCTCACGGACAGGAGAGTTGCAGACAGGGCTGCAGCCCAGACCAGGAAGGCCCTTCTGAGGGCCAGAGGGGTATCTAGATGAGGGCACAGACATAGTGTGACGAAGGGACAGCTCCCCAGGCCTGGGCTGGAACCTGGGGTTGGGAGGGGCTCAGGCTGCCCCTGGGGCTGGGAGCACCATGGGGGGGGGGGTCTGGGTTTGCTCCCAGCTTTTCCAAAGGGGAGCCTGAACACAGGTCAGCATTTTAGACCCAGGTAGCAAGTCGCACGCAGCATGGGTGGGGTGGCCAGGCCTCAGAGGCCACAGAGAGAAGCAGGCAGACGTGGTGGGCAGAGGGCGCGTCTCGGTCCAGGAGGTGCCCACCAGCTTTTGTCCTTGTTCTTTTGTCTATCGGCCCCTTACCTGTTACACGCCAAGGTCAGGCTGTTCCCAAAGCAGAGTGGGTGTTTCCAAGACCAGAGGCCGGGAGTGGGGTGTGGGAAGCTCATCCCTCATGCCCAGGTCCCTCCCGGAGGACACACAATGGGACGCTTGTGGTTTTGCTTGGGCTGCAGCGTCCCGTGGGGGAAGAACTCGTGTCTCCTTGAGCAGTTGCAGAGTGGATTGCATAGTGGTGCAGATAAAATCCACAAAAATGTGTCCTTCCTCCCCCACAGTGCGTCTGCGCAGGACACCCTCTCCTGGAGGGTGTGGGA
This sequence comes from Equus asinus, assembly GCF_041296235.1. Taxonomy (NCBI): domain Eukaryota; kingdom Metazoa; phylum Chordata; class Mammalia; order Perissodactyla; family Equidae; genus Equus; species Equus asinus. The sequence continues at coordinate 49,315,591 of NC_091817.1, read as the reverse complement.
GGAGGGGAAGGCTCCCTGCGCCAGGGCAGGCCCCACCCCAGCCCCCCAACCCAGCCTCCATGGCAGCTCCCAGGAGCTCACCCAGTGCTGGGTCCTTGGCCCCAAATGCCAGGAGACCTGAGTGTGGTTTGCACCATGAGTGGAGGCTCTTAGGCTCCCTGTTGATTATCTCTTGTGTCTGAGTGCTGTCCCCAAGAGACTCAGGGATGGGGAGATGGAGGAAGCAAGGGAGATGCCCCGGGGCTGGAAGGAGTGGCCTTGCAGTAGGGAAGGCCCAGGAGAGCTGGGAATGACCACGTGCCCCCAGGGCTGGAGACTGGTTTCTGAGTCACTTTACAGTTTACATTCGGTTCTTAGGTTAGTGGGCCCCCAGGGCTCAGAGGAGAGGTGGCCTGTCACCTGCAATGGTAGACACCAGAGCAGATGTGTGCGCTCCCTTGGGGGAAGTCCCGCCCCACCATCCTGCCCTAGGGCCGGGTATGGGCATCACAAGGGAGGTGGTGGGAAAGGCCCCAGGCAGCCAGGCCAGCGCTGGAAGCCCACAGGGACAGGGCAGAGACACTTGTCCCCAGAGGGTCTGGGTCTCAAGGTTGGGTCTCCTTGGGCAGATCCCTTCACCTCCTGGAGCCTCAGTTTCCTCATCTGTGAAATGGTGGCAATGGCAGCAGCTGCCTCAGGGCCCATGGGGCCATCTCTCGCTGTCTTCAGGCCCCTCAGAGCAGCCCTGAGCGGGGCTGTGGTCCATCGCATGGAGGGGACAGGCATATCACATGCTCCCAGGCCCAGCCACCCCCTTATGGGAGGACTTAAGGGTACTTGTGACAGGGCCTGGCTCAGAGTGACTCAGGGCCACCCGGGCCCACAGGACGCTGTAGCCAGGGCCTGCTCAGAGTGACTCAGGGCCACCCGGGCCCACAGGACGCTGTAGCCAGGGCCTGCTCAGAGTGACTCAGGGCCACCCGGGCCCACAGGACGCTGTAGCCAGGGCCTGCTCAGAGTGACTCAGGGCCACCCGGGCCCACAGGACGCTGTAGCCAGGGCCTGCTCAGAGTGACTCAGGGCCACACGGGCCCACAGGACGCTGTAGCCAGGGCCTGCTCAGAGTGACTCAGGGCCACCCGGGCCCACAGGACGCTGTAGCCAGGGCCTGCTCAGAGTGACTCAGGGCCACCCGGGCCCACAGGACGCTGTAGCCAGGGCCTGCTCAGAGTGACTCAGGGCCACCCGGGCCCACAGGACGCTGTAGCCAGGGCCTGCTCAGAGTGACTCAGGGCCACCCGGGCCCACAGGACGCTGTAGCCAGGGCCTGCTCAGAGTGACTCAGGGCCACCCGGGCCCACAGGACGCTGTAGCCAGGGCCTGCTCAGAGTGACTCAGGGCCACCCGGGCCCACAGGACGCTGTAGCCAGGGCCTGCTCAGAGTGACTCAGGGCCACCCGGGCCCACAGGACGCTGTAGCCAGGGCCTGCTCAGAGTGACTCAGGGCCACCCGGGCCCACAGGACGCTGTAGCCAGGGCCTGCTCAGAGTGACTCAGGGCCACCCGGGCCCACAGGACGCTGTAGCCAGGGCCTGCTCAGAGTGACTCAGGGCCACCCGGGCCCACAGGACGCTGTAGCCAGGGCCTGCTCAGAGTGACTCAGGGCCACCCGGGCCCACAGGACGCTGTAGCCAGGGCCTGCTCAGAGTGACTCAGGGCCACCCGGGCCCACAGGACGCTGTAGCCAGGGCCTGCTCAGAGTGACTCAGGGCCACCCGGGCCCACAGGACGCTGTAGCCAGGGCCTGCTCAGAGTGACTCAGGGCCACCCGGGCCCACAGGACGCTGTAGCCAGGGCCTGCTCAGAGTGACTCAGGGCCACCCGGGCCCACAGGACGCTGTAGCCAGGGCCTGCTCAGAGTGACTCAGGGCCACCCGGGCCCACAGGACGCTGTAGCCAGGGCCTGCTCAGAGTGACTCAGGGCCACCCGGGCCCACAGGACGCTGTAGCCAGGGCCTGCTCAGAGTGACTCAGGGCCACCCGGGCCCACAGGACGCTGTAGCCAGGGCCTGCTCAGAGTGACTCAGGGCCACCCGGGCCCACAGGACGCTGTAGCCAGGGCCTGCTCAGAGTGACTCAGGGCCACCCGGGCCCACAGGACGCTGTAGCCAGGGCCTGCTCAGAGTGACTCAGGGCCACCCGGGCCCACAGGACGCTGTAGCCAGGGCCTGCTCAGAGTGACTCAGGGCCACCCGGGCCCACAGGACGCTGTAGCCAGGGCCTGCTCAGAGTGACTCAGGGCCACCCGGGCCCACAGGACGCTGTAGCCAGGGCCTGCTCAGAGTGACTCAGGGCCACCCGGGCCCACAGGACGCTGTAGCCAGGGCCTGCTCAGAGTGACTCAGGGCCACCCGGGCCCACAGGACGCTGTAGCCAGGGCCTGCTCAGAGTGACTCAGGGCCACACGGGCCCACAGGACGCTGTAGCCAGGGCCTGCTCAGAGTGACTCAGGGCCACACGGGCCCACAGGACGCTGTAGCCAGGGCCTGCTCAGAGTGACTCAGGGCCACACGGGCCCACAGGACGCTGTAGCCAGGGCCTGCTCAGAGTGACTCAGGGCCACACGGGCCCACAGGACGCTGTAGCCAGGGCCTGGCTCAGAGTGACTCAGGGCCACACGGGCCCACAGGACGCTGTAGCCAGGGCCTGCTCAGAGTGACTCAGGGCCACACGGGCCCACAGGACGCTGTAGCCAGGGCCTGCTCAGAGTGACTCAGGGCCACACGGGCCCACAGGACGCTGTAGCCAGGGCCTGCTCAGAGTGACTCAGGGCCACACGGGCCCACAGGACGCTGTAGCCAGGGCCTGCTCAGAGTGACTCAGGGCCACACGGGCCCACAGGACGCTGTAGCCAGGGCCTGCTCAGAGTGACTCAGGGCCACACGGGCCCACAGGACGCTGTAGCCAGGGCCTGCTCAGAGTGACTCAGGGCCACACGGGCCCACAGGACGCTGTAGCCAGGGCCTGCTCAGAGTGACTCAGGGCCACACGGGCCCACAGGACGCTGTAGCCAGGGCCTGCTCAGAGTGACTCAGGGCCACACGGGCCCACAGGACGCTGTAGCCAGGGCCTGCTCAGAGTGACTCAGGGCCACACGGGCCCACAGGACGCTGTAGCCAGGGCCTGCTCAGAGTGACTCAGGGCCACACGGGCCCACAGGACGCTGTAGCCAGGGCCTGCTCAGGGCTGGAGTTCAGTTCTCCACACCAGTTGCCTGTGCCCCTGGAGACGGGACAGGGCCAGGCAGGGCAGGGCCATTGCCTGGTGGCCAGTGCCCCGTGGGCCAGTCTGCTCCTTGAGAACACCCAGAGCGCAGGTCACGTGGCAGACTCAGCAGTCCCCCTCTGCCACCAGGAAGGACTGTGGTGATGGAACCACGGTCGAAGGAGGGTTGGCTGTTATTTCCTGTGTGCGTTCTTTGATAGTTTTTAATTGAAGCCTTTCTGTTGGCCCTGCAGGGCTCTCTGCTAACTTAGCATCCAGAGTCTTAACAGGATGGAAGTTACAGGCTCTGGTGAGCTGGCCTCCCCCTCCAGGATGAGAGCGAAGGTCCCACAGCCACCCTGGGCCTCTGGATGGTGCCGGGGAGCCGTCACTGTGCTTTCTCCCGAGCCCGCTAAGGGCACCGGGCACTCAGAGCCCACTGACCAGACGGGACTCAGAGCCCCGTGGCCCCATGGCGTGGGCAGCCCGTTTCACAGCGCAGGAGCCCGAAGCTGAGCACTTGCTCTCTTGGCCCATGATTGTGAAGCAGGATCTGAGGCCATAGCTGCTCCATGTCGTCCGTGTCCATGAAGCACAGTGGAAACCAGGGAGGTCTGACGCGGATGGCGTGAGGCCCGCCTGGTCCCTGTCTGCAGAGAGTGTCCTGGGTCTGCCATAGCAAATGGCACAAACTGGGGGGCTTAAAACAACGGAAACGTGTCCTCCCGCAGTTCCGGAGGCCAGAGTCCAAAACCAGGGCACACTGCCGCTGACACCTGTAGGGAGGCTCCTTCCTGCCTCCTCCAGCTTCCGGTGGCTCGTTGGCCTGTGGCACTATCGCTCATCTCTGCCTCCGTGCTTATGTGCCTGCTTCCCACGACTGTCTCTCTGCTTCTCTGTGTCTTAGAAGGACACTCATGGGATTTTGGGCCCCCCATCCATGATCTCATCTCAAGGTCCTTATCTCAGTTACATCTGCAAAGAGCCTTTTTCCAAATCCAGTCACATCCTGACGTTCTGATGGACATGAATTTGGGGGGACACTATTTAGTGCACTGCATGACGTAAGTGACCATCATGTTGAACCCCAGGGGATTCAAGTGGGATGGAGGCGGAAGGTTCCGGCACGGTGGATGCTCCCCCTGTTTGGGGAATGACTTTCCCCTCGTCAGCGTCCTGAGTCCTGTCCCAGGAGGGGTGCCTGTGGGCCATGACGGGAGGGAGAGCAGTGGGTGGGGCGGGGCAGGCCCAGTCAGCCCAGATGCTCTGGGATTTCCTCTAGCTGCCTCCCAACCCCCATCTCCAGATGGGGGGTGTCAGTGGGCTGCGGTCCCATGCCCAGGCCAAGGCAAGGCCCTGCTGAGCATTCAACCAGGTCTTCCTCCATGCAGAGGCCTGGCGTGGTCCCAGGAAACAGGGACTGTGGGGAGCCCTTGTCCTCTGATTCAGGAGCCGAGGGCTGGGGGGCAGGACCACTCCCAGTCCTGTCCCTCTGTGCACCTGGCCGCTGGGTACCCTCCCAGGCTTCTGTGCACCAGGAGGCTTCTCCGAGAGTGGGGGTGCCCCCCAGGGTCGATGGTTCCCATGGCTGTGTCTGCATGACACAGAGATTTGGGCTGCTTTTCCCTGAAGTCAGATCCCCAGGGCCCTTTGAACGCTCCAGCCCCCGTCACCCTGGCTCTGCTTGGTTCCCAAGGCTGCTGTGACATTGCGATTTGCCGGAGGGCCTGGTCTCTGGCTGTGTGCTAGCTTTCTCATTCTTGGCAGCCTCCCAGAGGTGCCGTCAGTGGCTGCATTTCAGGGCGAGGCGAGGAGAGGCAGCCTCGAAGGAGACGGAGCTTAGGGGCCTGCCCGAGGGCACATATGGATGCCCCGAGGGCTAGGACCTGCCTGGGGGGCATGCTGCCTTCTGCCTGGGCAGCAGGTTAGAGGCAGCTTTGAGATCTGCAGAAAAGCCCCAGGGAAGGGGCAACAGCCCAGGGAACCCCACGGTGTGACAGGAACCATGGGTGTCCTACTGTGGGGCCCCCCTGGTCCCCATGGGAGGGCCTGCACTTCTCTGTCGTCCATCCTGACCGCTTTCCGGCTGCCCTCCCAGTCGCTGGGGCCCCCTGATGACAGGGCCTAAGTGAGGAGCTCGGCAGTCGTGGGGCTGTTGCATCCCTTCCTCCCGTGTCCGCCGGTGCCTGGATTTCTGTGCCGAAACAGCGATGAAGCCCTGGCTCGGGGTCCAGGGGAAAGAAGGCTGCGGGCAGGCAGCATGTGTGCCCTGGCCTTGGGGAGTGGTGGCACGTGGGCCAGGCATTTGTCACTCGCCCTCTAGAGCAGGGTCTCTGCTTGGCACTGTTGCATCGGGGACTGTCTGCTGTGGGGGCCACCCCATGTGTTCCAGGTTGTGGGGCGGCACCCCTGGCCTCCACCCACTACATGACTCCCACCCCAGCTGTGACAGCCCCATGTGTCTTCCGATGTCCCCACATGTCCCCTGATTGCTGGTAGGTTATTGAGAACCACCGTTGTGGAGTCTAGAATGTACCTTCTTCTCGGGAAGGAGCGTGTCTCCCGTCTCTGTCCCGTGGCGGCTGCCAGGCCTGGGGCAGCTGCTGATGCGCATCGTTCAATGGAGGTATGGCTGCCTCCCCAGCTTCTTGCTGCCCTGGAGACGGGCAGGCGGGCCCTCCCTCCAGCTCTCCAAACCCCCCTGAGCCCACCTGCTGTGAGGGCTCCAGCCCCGGCAGGACAGCCAGAGCCGCTGCCCCTGGCGGTCACCCCTGAGCTCCTTCAGGCTGCGCCAGCCCTGTGGGGGCCAAGCTGAGCACTGCCCAGAGCCAACAGTCCTGGCGCCCGTGTTGTGGCGCCCATCAAGAGAAGGGGCGGTGCGATCGGCCAGCGTTTGGTCGGGTGCCCGTTGGAGCTCCGGGTCTTCAATCCAGGCCAGTGTCCAGCACAGGCTGAGGCCAAGCAAACCAGGAGCTCTGCCATGGGGGCGCGTGTGCCACCCACTCTCGGGGCAGTTCACTCTCAGATGCCTCCCTCCGTCCCTGGTCTGAAGTGGGGCACACTGTGTCCATGGGAGGCAGGAGACAGAATGAGGTGACAGGGCAGAGGTACAGCTCAGAGGAACTTGTGTGGGTTGATTGGGGCCCAAAGCAGCCAAATCCTTGGCCGAGCTTTGCCTGCTCTCCCCCCCACCCCCACCCCATGTCAGGAGAGAAGCAGGAGGTCTGCTGGCTGCCCTCAAGGCCACGGTGTCAGGGGGCCGTCCCTCCGTGCTCCTGGATGTCTGCTTTCCTCCAAGGGACATCAGGAGGGAGGCCCCAGACAGCTGAGGGAGGTCCCGGCAAGACGGCGAGATTCTTCAGTCTGTGTTTGCCCAGAGCAGCTAGTGTTTTCTTGGGGTTTCAGAGGCTGCAAAATCAAGCTGTCGATCCCAGGAAATACCGCTATGGCAGAAATTCTGTCCCCAGCATGGCCATCCCAGGGAGACAACTGCGTTAATATGTCAGCACTCTGAGCCGGGGACCACAGAGCCGAGTCACCCCTTCATGAGAACATCGAAGCTGCCCAGGCCTCAGGGCAGCTGTTCTTACCTGAGATCCCCAGGCCGATCTCAAGCCTCGAATTTTATCCTCAGCGAGAACAGCAGCCGTCGCCCTGCACAGCAGGGTCTCACACACACATACACAGAGACACAGACACACTGTGTCGCTAATTCAGGATCATGCTTGAGGTGGGAGCCAGTTTTAACAACTGCCCCCAAACCCATATCCCAGCATATGCGAAGAGAAATTCAACTTGAATAATAAACAGGAGATAGAAAAGCAGATCCTAATGGGAAAATGGGGCAGGTTAATGAGGAAATTAAAATTCAAGACAAATGTGCATTACCTGTGAGGAACCTTTACTGTGAAAGACCTTTAGTGCTCCAGTGGGTGCAGGAGCCTGGCCTGGCAGCGCCCTTCGGGGGTCCTGATCTTTCGGAGATCTGGGTAGGGGGAGCCGTCCTGGGTGGCCTCCCCTGGGTTCTCAGGGGCACCCGCAGCGTCCCGGGAGAGCAGCAGGCCTGAGGTGGCAAGGACTCAAGCTCATGCATGCGGTACCCGGAGGTGAGACACGCCAGCCCCGGCCTTCACAGGAGCTGTCCTTGTGGTCCCAGACCCCTGCTGCATGCTGGCAGATCCCCATGTCCCTGGGCAGGTAGCCTGAGCCTCAGTTTCCCCAACTATAGGACAGATGCTCCTCCCCCTTCCCCACAGCCGAAGTATGTGGGCAAGGCCCTGGGACGTGCAGGGCTCTGCAAATGTAAAGGAATACACATTCCAGAACATTCCATGGGGGAGCAGCTGCTGAGGCACTGTTGAGGGGTATGCCATCCTGAGCTGGCTCTCTGCACTGCCCCCACCCGCCCGGCCTGCTGACCACCCTGTGACCAGGCAGTGCCAGCCCCGGGCCTCCAAGACAGGTCATGTGCAGGCGTCAGGTCAGGTGAGGTGCCAGCCGCCCTGGAGGCTGTTCTCATCTCATCACAAGACCGAGGCCTCATCAGGGGGTGGGGGCTCCGGCTCAGGCTGGAGATAGGCAGCCTGAGCACACCTGCATGGTCAGGAGAGATGAGCCCGCAGAGTCCAGGCGTCCAGAATAAGACGATGGATCCAGAAACAGGAACTCAGGGGCTCGCCTCCCTGTGTGGTGTTTGCCATAGGAAACCCAGTGCTCCCTTTGAAATGCAGGCTTCAGCTGAGTAAAATGACAAGGTTTTATGGGAACCTCTCTTTCAAAGGGTCCCCTTTGCAAACCTCCACATGTACCATCACCCTGTCCTGTTCCTGGGGTGACCAAGGCTGTCATCCTTGTGAAAGGCATAGAACCCCTTTGTGTCCTCCATCCCCTGTACCCCGAGGGGCCTCAGACCTACCAGCTATGGGTGACATTGACCCATGGAGCAGCCCTGGGGTCACCTCCCAGCCTGGTGCCATGGGACCTGGGCCAGCGGCTTATCAGCAGGATGAGGGCACAGACCCTTGCGTCCAGAGCCACAAGGACTCAGTTAGGAACGGTCCCCAGGGGGCCAGCCCGTGGCCGAGTGGTTAAGTTCGCGCACTCTGCTTCAGCAGCCCAGGTTTTGCCGGTTCGGACCCTGGGCGTGGACATGGCACTGCTCGTCAGGCCATGCTGAGGCGGCATCCCACATGCCACAACTAGAAGGACCCACAACTAAGATACACAACTATGTACTGAGGGGATTTGGGGAGAAAAAGCAGGGAAAACAAAAAAGAATCGGTCCCCAAGCTAATGAGCGGTCCGCATCTGACTAAGAGTCCAGCTTCTTCAGCTTTGTGCCTGACAGGCCAGCCACTGTCGGGTGGGTGGGAAGTGACCCGGGTGCCTTCGTTTCCATTGGTGTCTTTGCTCTTGTTTCAAGCCCTCCTTCCTGCAAGGCAGTCATCTGTGAAGTGCGTGTCTGTGCGCTGGCCGCCCCAGAACTGAGGGAGCCAGGAACTAGAAACCCACTGGGCAGGTGACCCTCGTCAGTGGGGAGCTGAGGGCCAGCCCACCCAACCCCTGGCCTGTGAGCGTTCCTGGACCGTTTCACAGACGATGTAACTGAGCCTCGGGAAGCACCAGAAGCTGTCCCAGGAGCTGGGGACCCTCTGAGATGCCCACGTGTCATGGTGTCTGTTGTACTGGGCTGAGTGGTATCCCCCAAAACACATGTCCACCGGAACCTGTGAAAGGGACCCTATTTGGAGAAAGGGTCTGTGCGGATGTAATTAAGGTGAGCATTGAGATGAGACCATCCTGGATTCGGGCGGCCTCTCAAGGCAGCGAGGTCCTTCTGAGAGACAAGAGGAGACACAGTAAAGAAGGCCGTGTGAAGATGGAGCAGAGGCTGGAGGGATGTGGCCACAAGCCAGGGGACGCCTGGGGCCCCCAGGAGCTGGAAGAGGCAGGAAGGACCCACCCCTGGAGCCTCTGGAGGGAGTGCGGCCCTGTGACCCCTACGTTTCAGACCTCTGGCTCCAGGACTATGAGAGAAGACATCTCTATTGTCTAAGCCGCCCAGTCTGTGTCCACCTGTGAGGGCAGCCCCAGGACACTCACACACGGACCTCACTGAGCCACAGCACAGATTCGACGGGCTTGTCTGTCTGCAGGCTCTGAAACAGGGAGACTGTAGTCCCCGGGGATGCTGGGTCCTGCCCGTTCCAGGGAGAAAGGGTCAGCAGAGAAGTGGACTAAGCCATCCAGACCCCACCCCACTGTGTCCAGGAGCCCAATACCTTGTCCATCTGGTTCACGGACCACGGCTGAGATGCCCGCGTGGACACCTGTCCAGAAGGCTCTCACTAAGCAGTCCCCGGGGAGGGAGTGTGTCCTGGAGTAGGGGCACCATCCACCGGGACCGTTTCCTGATTCCCAGCAGGGTGTCGGTGCTGCCGTGGTCCCAGGACAGATCTGGGCCATCTTTGGGTCATTTTGTGCTTGCAGCGGCCTACGAGGGAGGTGGTGTTTGGAGCTGCATGGCGCAGTGGGAGGCCGGGTCAGGTTTCGCAGCTCTGGATTCTGCTGCACTAAGGGCTGCAGCAAAGCTCAAACCCACATCCCCCTGACCTGAAGGGCGCGTCACGGAGCCTGGGGGGTGACCAGGGCTGATCGGCCCCTCCCTTCTGACCTGCACCCCCGAGGAAGCAGGCCCACCCCTGCATCTACCGTCTCGTGTGTCCCGTCTCTCAGAGTATGGACGGGCGGCTGGCGCCCAGAATGGCCAAAAGTCAGCAGAGCTGACGTCCCCTCAAGTGGACCAGGGGCCTCTCAGGGGCCACGTTTCTCCAGGTCACTGCTGCTCACTCTGCTTGCTCACCCCCAGCCCTGGGATAAGTTTGGGAAATGTGTGTACCCGGCGGCTCAGCAGGTGCATTTAATTAGTCGCAGTGGAAAACCTTCACCCCTACATTTTTGTTTGTTACTGTATTTTGCTCCAGAAACATTCCAGAACTTGAGGCGTGCCCTCTGTGCAGCACTCTCTAACCCACATTCCTTTCTGTCTGTTTGGCCTTTGCCAGGTGACATCTCCAATCTGGATCCCAAGTTCTCCTTTGAAGGTACCAACCTGGACGTGGGGAACATCGTGTTGGCGCTGTATAGTGGCCTCTTTGCCTATGGGGGATGGTAAGTTCCAGAATGTCTGGGTCCCTGGGCCTTGGGACATATAGGCTCGACCCCCAAATGTCAGAAGTCTAACTCTCGGCCGTCCACAGGCAGTTTTAGAGAGTGGCAGGAGACCCTCTGGGAGCTGCTCCGAGCCCCACGTGTCCTGAAAAAGCACAGAGGGAACACATGGTAGCACTTTCCACAGCTGTGTCTGGCCCCTGAGGAGAGGGCCCTGTGGATGAACCTTGGCCGACGGGCAGAAAGCATCTGGGCCTGATGGTCCTCGGCCTCCCCCAGGAGCAGAGTGCCTGCCTGCAGCTCTCTGCTGGCACTTGCTGTCCCCCTGGGTCCCTAGCTGTGGCACTGCTCTCTGGCCGGGCTGCATAGGACCACAAGAAGGGCTGCATGGCAGGTGGGCGGGGAAGGTGCTGGAAGGCAGGTCAGGAGGTGGACAGGGATACCCTGGAGTCCACTTGGCAGGGGTGGCACCAGCAATGTGGACATTGAACCCCTAAGGGCTGCCCTTGGAGTCTTGCCCCAGGTAGCCTCTGACCCCAGCCCTCAGTGCTCAGTGATGGCGTGTGAGCAGCCGGGAAGCAGGTCTGCGAGGGCATAGGGGGAGGGGGAGTCCGCTAGACTGGGCTCCGTGTCCCCTTCGGAACAGAGTGGCCTGAGGGGTGTGGATTTCTTAGGGGAGCAGCACTGCACCCTCTGCCCCAGTGGCTCACCAAGTGGCCGGGTGGCAGGTGCAGGGATCTCCCCTCAGCCAGCCCAGAGCTGCCAGGAGGGGCTCCCTGAGGACTCTGTGTCCTTTGTCCCTAATGACTGGGAGGAATGTATAAGTAACCCCTGCTCTCTAAATTCTAGGAATTACTTGAATTTTGTCACGGAGGAGATGATCAACCCCTACAGGTAGGCGTGTATGTACAGGCATTCTGTTACATGACGTGAGGTGCACGGAGGGAGAGGTCTGGCTCTCCAAGCCTGTCCCTGGGCCCAGCCCAGCCGCGGACAGAAGCAGGGCAGGGTCAGTGGGAGGGGCCTTGGGGTTGGATCAGGCTGGGGGGTGGTTTCTGGGCTCACACTGGCCACATGGTGGCCATGTGCTCTTGGACAGAAGCCCCATCAGAATGTGCAGGAATCCCCGTTTCACAGACATGCCCCTCCTGTTCCTTCCAGAAACCTGCCCCTGGCCATCATCATCTCCCTCCCCATCGTCACCCTGGTGTACGTGCTGACAAACCTGGCCTACTTCACCACGCTGTCCACTGAACAGATGCTGACGTCGGAGGCCGTGGCCGTGGTAAGACACCACCTGCCAGGATCCGCCCGGGTCTCCTTGAGGCCAGCCCTACCGCCTCCGAGCCCGTGATGCAGAGCAGACAGGGCCCGTCGTCTGTAGTGGACACATTTTTCAACTCGGAGGGCTTGAGCTGTGCTTTGCCAAGCCAGCCAGAAGTACAGCGCTGGTTCTCACCCTGCTGTACTAGTGAGGATCGAGGGGACTTTAAAGTGCTGCTGCCCCGGCCGCACCCTGGCCAGCTTTAAATTGGCGCGTCTGCGGTGGTGCTGGCATTGGCCGCCTTTAAAGCCGAGGGCTGGACGGCTCTCCCCCTCTGCCCGGGTACACCCCGAGCCGCCTCTGGGCAGTCTGGACGCAGGGTTCAGAGTAGGGGCAGCAGCCCCACGGTGGCAGCTGGCTGAGCGCCTTGTCAGTCTCCCAAACCAAGCAGGGTAGGGCCCCAAATAGAACCAGCAGGCTTGCGAATGCCCGCCTGGTGGATCCAGTGGGCTCACCCCCCGCGGTGTCCTCTCACTTTGGCAGGCGAGGGTAGTGCTTGCCCGTCCCAGCTTCTGAGTAAATACTCACTGTCTTGCACTGGGCCGGGTGCTGGGGACCCAGCCAGAGGCAGCTGCCTGTGCTCGGGGGGCAGACTCACGGGTGGGGAGAAGGGCTGTGCACACAGTGGACCTGGTGGCATGCCAGGACAGAAGGGCCTGAGGAAAGTGCTAGAACCAGGGGCCGGGAGTGGGACACGGGGTGTGTTCTGAAGAAGGTCCTGTCCCTGGGACACCCCCAAGTCCAGACCCCGAGGAGTCACTGCGTGTGCCGAAGCCTCATGATGAGCTGGCGGGAGGGCCGTGCAGACAGAGGTGGGCCGGGTGGGCTGAGGCTGGGCCGTGGGGACGCGCACTGTCCAGGGGGAGAAGGTGGGGCCTCCGAAGTTGGAGCCGCAGGCAAGGGTGCTCATGTTCAGCGTCTGTCTAGGACTTCGGGAACTATCACCTGGGTGTCATGTCCTGGATCATCCCTGTCTTCGTGGGCCTATCCTGCTTTGGCTCCGTCAATGGGTCCCTCTTCACGTCCTCCAGGTGAGCCCCAGGTGGGGACCGCCCTCCTGTCACCCAGGTTCTGCGGGAGCAGGAGCAGAGCCAGGTGACCGGCTGAGCTGGCAGGGCGGGCAGCCGCCGCACACGGCTTTTAACCTGTGCTCTGGAAGCGTTGTGTGTTATGCTGAGTAACGTATAGCTGTCAAAACCTTGAAGTAATACAGAAATAAAGGAGCAGTGAACTCTCCCCCACCACTCCAGTCCCCTGCCCAGAGGTGACACAAATGCTGTGTCCTTCCAGACTCTCTCATGGGTACATTTTGCACCCTGCCAGGGGGGCTGGAGGTGAGGAAGGTGGCTGAGTTCTCTCTTTGCCAGCTGAGTCATCAGGGTCACCAAGAGGCCACGGCAGGGACCCCAGCCTTCGTGCACGGGCCCTCTTTGCTCCCACCCTGCCTGGGGTTGCACGGGCACATGACTGACTGCCTGCTCCTCTGTCCACAGGCTGTTCTTCGTGGGGTCGAGGGAGGGCCACCTGCCTTCTATTCTCTCCATGATCCACCCGCAGCTCCTGACGCCCATGCCCTCCCTCCTGTTCACGGTAAGTCTGCAGTGCCGTCCACGGTCCCCTGTCCCTGGGAGGATCACAGTAGATTGAAATGGAGACTGCACTGTCCCTCAGAGATCGTTTGGGGGGCTCCCCAACGGAGGGGACAGGGAGGGAGGCTGCCTGTCCCGTGTGCGTGACACCCGTCCCAGCTTTACCTGGTGTCCACTGGGCTGCAGACCGAAGGCAGAGACTGAGATGCAGATAGTGAACACGAGCGTTTCCTTGCATTGTGGCCTCTGCTGCCGCTCCGCAGAACACCAAAGGGCACTAGGTTTGTTTTTTCAAAGTTTTTAATTCCAAAAACAATACATGGTCGCTGTAAAGAAACTTCAGACAGTCTGGAAGTGTGCGAGGCCAAAGCCCCATTCTCCCAGGGAACTGCTGAGTGTCGGCAGCCTCCTTTGCTCTGTGCCTCTCTAGAGCCTCGTGGGTGTGTTTACAGGTGTGTGACACACGCGGGGTTTGTTTTTTTAATTGTTCACATTGCGTGCGTTTTCTTCAGCTTGTTTACGTCTTTCCATGCCAGTACGTGCGATCGTGTTAGTTCTCTGTTGCTGTGTAATAAATCGCCCCAAAATGCAGCGGCCTGAATGGAAAAGATTGATTGCCTCTCAGTTTCTGCGTCAGGAGTTTGGGGCTGGGTGGCCCTGGTTCAGGGTCCCTCAAGGGGTTGGTGATCAACACAGCGTTGTGGCTGCCGCCCCTGCTGAAGGCTCAGCCGGGGCTGGAGGAGCCACTTCAGGACGAGAGGCCTCGGTTCCTCAGGGCGTGGCAGCCAGCTGCCCCGGGGCCAGTGAGCCAAGAGGCACAGCGGGCAGAAAGTCCTGTGCGTGTCTTCTGTGACCTGCCTTGAAAGTCATGCTCCGTTGTTTCTGTCTCGCTCTGTTTGTTGGCAGCAAGTTGCTAAGTATGGCCCGACACAGAGAGAGGTTCCACCTCGTGAAGGGAGTGTGTCGAATGATATTTGGACAAGTTTAAAACTACCACAGGGTGCAGTCTCCATTTGGAAGCCGCTCCGCGGTGTTCATGGCGCAGTGCACGGTGGCTCATTTGGTGACCCCGCAGAGGGCGCCTGGGCTGCTTCCCGGCGTTGCTCCTGCTGTTGGTGGTGCCTTCACCTCCGTGAGGTCCACGCAGCTTTGCCATTTTCCCATTTGCACCTGCCTCTGCTATCTGAGAAGTTGCGTATTGCTCAGCCCAGGGCTTCCTCTGAGGCAGGAGCGAGTGGGGCGGTGGGCTGGCCCCGCGGTGGCCCGGAGTTGGCGCGGCCTCCGAGGGCTCAGCTGGCCCGGTTTCTCGGCTCGCAGTGCATCATGACCCTGCTCTACACCTTCTCCACGGACATCTTCTCCGTCATCAACTTCTTCAGCTTCTTCAACTGGCTCTGCGTGGCCCTGGCCATCGCGGGGATGCTGTGGCTCCGCTACAAGAAGCCGGACCTGGAGCGGCCCATCAAGGTGAGGGCCTGGGCAGCGGTCAACCCTGGGCTGGTGGGGGCTCGCAAGGTCATGCGCTTGAGCAACAGGGTCCTAGTGTCCCTCAGGGCCCTGGGTCACGAGGCAGCACCCACACCGCCTTGTGCTTCTGCCCCTCCTGGCTTGTGCCTTGGGCAAGCCACCGTCCCTCTCTGAGCGACTGTCCCCTCTGCAGACCAGGGCAGTTCTGGTGAGAACTGAGCAGGATGCACATGTGAACGCGCTTCTGAGCTAGATGTGGGGGGGCATGATTCAACTGACAAATATTTATTGGAAGTCTCTTGAGTGCTAAGCGTATGGTTCCAGGTGCTGGGGTCCATCCTAGGACAAAATAGAGCCCCCAGATCCCTGCCCTTCTAGAGTTTATATTCTAGCAAGACGTGAAAAGCAGGACATAAGAAACCTGCAGCACTGGGTGGGCAGGGGATGGGGGGCAGGCAGGCAGGGTGATGGGCCTGACTGGCCTGGGTCAGCGTTGGGCAGGACAGCCGGGGGACGGGGGGCATTAGAAGGGGGCATGTGGGCAGAGGTCCCATGTCAGCCTGGCACGTGGTAGGCTGTGTCTCATGTCAGCCTGGGCACATGGGGGCCATGTCCCTGTCATCCTGGGCATGTGGTGGCCTGTGTCCTTGTGGGGCAGAGGGATGCACAGTCTGGGCTGAGCAAGTGGGGTCCTTCCTCACCTTCATCTCCCGGGGAGTCATGCCAGTGTGTAGACGGACGGTTGATTCTGTGTAGACAAACTCCCCCAGCACAAGGCACAGTGGATGTGGAAGGGGATCAAGCCTCTGTGGAGCCTGGGCCGGGCTGGCTGTGGGCACTGCTGTGGCTCGTCTGCTGTGACCTCTGTGGGTGGGCCTGTCTGCCCTGGGCTGTGCAGACTGTGGTTGGCCTGTCCATGAAGGGCTCTCTGAGAAGGCGGGCGCTCCTTGCTTGTTCATGGGCAGACATAGTCTCCCCAGAAGCACCGACTCCTCTTCAGGCGGCCAGAGGGAGAGGTGCTGGGCCAGGCTTTCTGCCTTGTGTGATGGGAACCAGAGAGGCCGACCCTCCATGACCTTGGGAAGCCTCGAGGGACCAAGTTGTCCGTTCACCCTTCAGCACTGTCTGCACTTTGGGTAATTGTTGGCTAAGCTGTGTGCTGAGTGAGGGAAACAGAGAGCAGGGTGAGGTGTCTGTTCTCAAGAGGCCCTGGCCTCGTGCCAGGCTGACTCAGAAGAAACCAGCGCAGGTCAGATCCTGGTAAATGCTGGGAGAGCACGACAGGCAATGTGACAGCCCTGGGAGGTCAGCGCCGTTCCTGGACCAGGCGGGGGGCAGGAGTGGGCTCAGAGCAGGTCATGAGGTGCGCTCTTGGGGGCCCATGGGAGAGGCTGGGTGGGCCCAAGAGAGAGGGCCACTCCAGCGAGAGCAGGAGGGTGGTGGGCATGCAGCGCTGCCAGGGTGGGCAGGACTTGTGACCAAGAGGACGTAGGAGGTATGGGAAGGAGGTGATAGATGACCGACAGCCCCGCCTCAGCTCCGGGCCGATGCCCATCATTCTGCCCTCCGGCCCCAGGTGAACCTGGCCCTCCCGGTGTTCTTCATCCTGGCCTGCCTGTTCCTGATTGCCGTCTCCTTCTGGAAGACCCCTGTGGAGTGTGGCATTGGCTTCACCATTATCCTCACCGGCCTGCCTATCTACTTCTTCGGGGTCTGTTGGAAAAACAAGCCCAAGTGGCTCCTCCAGGGCATCTGTGAGTACCTCCTGGGCCGCAACCCAGTAGCCTGGCAGCCGGGCCTCGCTCCGTCCCTGCCCTGGGCTCCCCAGCGCCTGTCCCCAGAGCAGCCTGTCTGCTGCTCTCATCTAATCCCCCAGCTGGGGGTGGGGCAGTTACAGCATTGACCGAGGGTCCGGGCTCTTGGCGTGTCTGGCAGTGATGTCTGGCCCACAAATTTTAAGGATAGACGCTCAGCTTGGCCCCAGCTAATCTCAGAACAAGGGGTTCCAGAAGACCAGGCTGCTTTGGCCAAGTAACGAAATCTCACTGTCTGTTGCCAGCTTAAACACAGCCGGCCAACCTAGAAAGGCAGAGGGGGAGGAACAGGGTGTCAGCACCTCCATCGCAGGGTCCATTTACAAGCCACGTTAGGGCCCTGTACTGAGACCGCTGTTAATGTGACAGGCTCCTGGAAAAGTCAGTGGTGTCTACAGGCCTTCACCCTGATCACAGCTCCCGAGTGGCTCTTAAAATCCCCAGGATGGCGATTGGCACCTGGCCGGTCACTCGGTCATTTCAGTAGAACTTTGCTTCCTGCCCAGACCATAGGTGCCCAGTTCATCGCCTTTCAGAACACACCAAGGCCTAAGGCGGGAGCACCCCAGCCTGCAGTCAGCCCCAAGAGGCAGTGCTTGCAGAGGACCATGGGTGACAGGTGTTCACCTGGGCCCCTTGCACAGACCCACCTGCCCTGTCCCCCTGCAGGACGGCAGGCGTGCAGCCACCATCCAGCGGTGGGCATGCTTGCTGACATCCTGGGTGTCTGCCAGGCAGGGGCCCAGGTGTGGACCCACAGGAAGGGCCTGTCAAACGGTCCTCCAGCAGCGGGACCTGTTACCCCATTGTCACTCCCGATGATCCTGGGGTTCTGTGACAGGGTGGGGGCAGAGCCAGCCCCTGCCTGTTGCCGAGTTCCTCGACCACACCCCCTGGGTGACTTAGAGTCACAGCAGACACACAGCACTTCTCTCTTCTAACCAGGAGTGCAGGCTGGCGCCCACCGCAGGGAGGCCCGTGGCCTCAGTGTACCAACGCACGAGTCAGGAGGCTTCGTGTCAAATTCTGGGTTTCTGGCTTCTCTTACCCCTTTGGAAGGCATGGTGATGGGGGGGGGGGGAGCCGAAGCCACATCACTCACTGGTGCCCGGCCCCCAGGCACTTGACCGCGTGAGCCCCCCCTAACTCTGCTCTCCTCTCCTCTTGCAGTTTCCACGACGGTCCTCTGCCAGAAGCTCCTATATGTGGTCCCCCAGGAGATATAAGTGAGAGGAGCCGAGACCCTGCCAGACAGAAAATGCACAAAGATCGTTTTAGGACATCTTACCCACTTAGAAAGCGACCCCACTCCCATCATCCAGGCAGCTCAGCTGAGCACCCCGCCCTGTCCCCCCAGCAGGCCAGGCAGTCGGGGCCACTGTGAAAACTGGTACGAATTTAGTCCCAGAAGACGGACATCCATCGATACCTCCACGAGTGTGCGAGGCACGAGTGTACGAGGCGCAAGTCTGCGAGGCGTGATCGCTGCACGGAGAAGCGGCGGGGCTCCCACCGACCACAGACTGTTTGCCAGTTGGGCCCCCTCCCTTCCCACCTTGGTTTATTTGTATTATTTTTTAACTTAAGTTTTGGGTCAAGTAATGCCACAAGATGATTATTTTTTAAAGAAACGGGGCAAGGAAGCAGGGGGAGAGTCTTTCTTCCCCGGACACCGCCCACAGCCCCATGTGCCTCAGAGGGACCAGGTCCTGTCACCAGTGTGACCCGGGGCCAGGTGCCTGCACGGTGTCAGGGAGGAGAAGGATCCAGAGAGCGGAACACGTCAGCCCCCAGCAGAGTTACCGAGACTCGACCTCGAGGTGTGGACGGCGGACTTGCACTGACCGACAGACTGACAGGTGGCGGCCACGTGCACTTGGCACCCTCGTGCTTTTGTTGTTGTAGACGTAGCAACGTCAGTGAAAACCTGCCCCGGGGCTTGCATCTCTCTGCCTTAAAGACCCGAGGCAGACCCCTCCCTGGCCCCAGAGGAGAGAAGGAGAATCTCGAGGAAATGGCCACCTTCAAACAAAGGACTGGGGCTGCTGCTGCTGCTGAGCCGGCTCTGCAGAGAGAGCCGGTTCCTGGGCCTGGTGTCTGCTGCAGGGGGTTGGGGGGTGGGGCTCCGAGCAGAGGTCAGGGCAGCTGGGTGCTCCCGGAGCTCCAGCCAGCACACGCTGCCCGGGATGTGCAGAGCAGGGCGGGTTTCTGGGCTAGACACCAGTCTCGAAGGATGCTGTTGGGCTCTGACTTTGTACATCCCACCCTGGAGGTCAGCCTGTGCAAAGGCGCAAAGGCAGGAGGATGGCACACCTCCTATGGGTGGGCAGCATGCCAGGGCTGGCCCATCTGTGTCCAGTTAGGGAGCCAAGTTCTAGTTTTTTCAAAGCCTTCTACTTGAAATCTTCTAGAAACAAACACTATAAGAAAGGCAGGTGCCTCGCCACTGATGGGCTTCTCACCTCGGGCCCACAGGCAGCCCTCTCCCAGGGGCTGAAGAATTGGCCTTGCCGGCTGGACGGCAGCCCCCACAGGCCGCCTGGGGCTGGCTCCTGGCTCCTGGCCGAGGCACCATCACCTCCTCCCTACCACCTCCTCCGCCTGTCCCAGGCTCCGTTCCAGCTGTCAGGAAGCTCAATCCGACTTCACTGCTCGCACTCCGTACCTGCTCCGGAGGCCGCCCTGGCTCTCCCGGGGTCTGCCTCCAGGGAGAAGGCTGCCCAGCTACATACATCCACCCCTCCCTAGAGAGGCTGTGCTAGCAGGCTTTTGTTTCTCTGGTTCCCATGGCATGTTCCCCAGGGGAGGCAGCTGCAGCCTGGCCAGCGCGTCCCGCCACCGGCTGGCTTTCCTGGGCCGTCATTACGTCCCGGCAGCCAGCTTAGGGAGCAGTGTCATCTAAGGTCAGATCGTCTCCCTCCAGGCCCCAGTGTTAGGCACTGGTGGCCCTGCCGTGGCCTCTGCAGGGTGGACTGGGGTCCTGGGTTCCCTTTTCACGCTGAGGCGGGGGCCGGGGTGGGCCCTGAGCAGTCAAAGACAGCTCTTAGGTGCAGCTCTCCACTTCTCCCTGATGCCAGGGCCTCCACTGTGAAGGTGGGTCCGGGGCCCAGTCTGCAATTCCGGGGCTGTGTCCCCCTCCCAGCCCAGGGACCCCTCGGAAGGCGGGGGCTGCCGGGGCTGCGTCTGCGGTGCTGAGTCAGGCGGCCTGCCCCAGTGCCCTGCTGCCCCGCCGTGTCGGGTGCTGGGGAGGCAGAGGTCTGGCCTTTCTGACCACTACTGACAGGTGTCCCGAGCATTCAGTTTGCGGGATTTAGTTTTTTTGTTAAACCAAACCCTTCAGGGCACAACAAGCTAGCGTTTGTCCAGTCCTTCTGCTGTTTTGTTTTGTCCTAACGTCTCACTAATTTAAAGGATGCTGTTGGCACCATGTTTATTTATTTGCGGGGTCTGTGCCACATCAGTGCTGCGTGTGGTGAGGGCAGCAGCCATGGGCGCCTCCGCCGTGTATAACGTGTGTGGCTTCAACGTCTCTCCCTAGTGTCCTGTTAATGGCTAACCTGTTACGATCAGCTGGTTGGGGTGGGGAGTTCTGTTTTTTTCTGTGGGGTTTTTTGTTTATTTTTAAAGAAAAACAATCAAATTCTAAGTATTTGGTGGTCTTCTGTGTTCTTTTCTTCAGCACCAACTTTGGGGAGTAGGAATGTCCTTGGGGCTGCATCCCCCAGAGGGGTCACTCATCCCACCTCTTGCATTCACTGACAGCCTCCTCGAGGTGTGGGAGGCCAGACGAGGTGGGAGGAGGTAGGAGGTGGCCGCAGCCCCTGCCTCTGGGGGTGGATATGCGCTCCATGGGTGATGAGGCTGGAGGGAGGCAAGGGGGCTGAGCTGGAATTCAGACCCACCTCTTGGGCGGGGCATTGAAGTCAAGACCAAGGAGGAGAGTGGAGAGAAGCTTCCAGGCCCGGAGGTGGGAACAACTTGGCCTCATGGGGCTAGCAATAACACAGGCCTTCGGGTGACTGGTGACTGCCAGGACCAGCACCGGTCAGCAAGGAGGCGCGTGCCAGCTTGGGGTTGGAGGGGAGGGGCGGGCCCGGCTCTTCATTTCCAGAATCCAGAATCCTAAGAATCTCATCACAGCCTGGGGGAGGGGGAGCGGAGAGGAGCAGGGCTGAGAGCCAGGGACAGCACTCACTCAATTCAGGCAAACTCCATCCCTCGAATTGGGGTTTGAATGGGGCCTTGGGTACGGGTGTGATGTGGGTATGCCAGGACAGGAAGAGCGTGTGGGGTGGCCACAGCCTGAACCATGGTAAGGCTAGGACCATCCATGGCAGCTCCAGGCGAGACCAGGCCAGGGACACAGGCTGGGCCCATGCACCTTGAGTGCTCACCAAAGGGGCTTGCACTCTATCCTGCAGGCAGCGGGGCCCCCAGACAGGCTGGCAGGGAGGGCTGCCTTGAGCCACCACAGTGGGCAGGTGCCCTGCTGAGTGCCAAGTCCCTGGTGCAGCTACCACTTGTGAGAACACCAGGGTCACACGAGTGCACCCCTGCACACTGGACCCCACAGCCAGGTAGGCTGGGCCCCCCCAAATAAGCACAAGTCAGAGGAATTCTCCCCTCCCCCCAGGCTGGGTGGGGGCAGTGGGGATGTGGAGCCCCCCGAGTGGGCAGGAGGCTGCCTGTGCAGGCTGACTCGGTGCTCGCCTGCCTGGCTGTGCTCATGCGCCCGGGTGGAGGCCGTCTTGCCCTGGCCCCTGGTGGTCAGAGGCCCACACGGTTCCCACTTTTACCCCGGGAGCCCAGTTGAACAGCAATTCCAGGGGCAGCTCTGTGGGAGGCACAGATCACGAGGCTCAAGAGGCGCATTAAGATCCCACTTCCGTCTGTGTGGATGCAGGCAGGAAACGCGATGGAGAGAGCACCCATGTGAAGAGAATGGGAACCTCCTCAAGTCTGTCCTGTGGCCCTCGCTGGACCCGGCAGCTGGCCCTGACCCCAGCCCAGGGATAGGCTCTCCTTTCTCTGTCACTGATGGAGAAGTCTTGACACTGCAAAGGACAGTTCTCAAATTAGCTCAAGCAAACTGTCCCACACGTGCAATCAGAGAGGAGCTGTCCAGGCCAGCTCTTCCTTTCAGAGAAAGGAGGGAGAGAGGTTGAGACAGAGACAGGGGAGAGGAAGGAGAGGGAGAGATGTCCACGGGGGACCAGGGACACATTCACACAACCTACAGTTACTCGGCCCCTTGCATGGAGACAAATGCCTTTGTGTTTGGAGGGGGAGCGGGAGGAGGAGGAGGGAGGCAGGAAAATGGGATGCTGGCTGCTACAGGAGACTTCTCCCTGTGTTCCCCAAGTTCGTAGAAAATCCCACCAGGCTCTCCAGATCCACCATGTCCATGTGAGGAACTGGTGAGGGGGTTGGTGGGGTCTGACCATCATCAGCGAGGCAGGAACTCTGACACCACAGCCCCCCTTGCCTGTGCAACCAGCCAGACCACCATGAAAGCGTGGGATTTGGGCAGGCTATGGGGATGGGGGTCAGGCAAGTGGAACTGGGGTTCTGAGCTGAGTGGGAGAGGTTGGGGGTGACATCTGAGCCAAGTGGGAGAGCTCAGAAGCCTCGGGATGTCTCGAGAACCCCAGGGAGGAAGCGACGCTTACCCCTTGAGCTCTCTCTGGTCATGCTCTCGCCTCTGGACAGGAGCCCTTTCATGCATCCTGAACACTGGACACTTCTCTGGCCTCTAAAGAGTTTGTAAGTCCCCAGTGTCCTCCGAACACCCTCCAGAGATGGTGAAGGTGGGAGGGGCCCTAAGCCTAGATTGTCGGGATCAGTCCCAGTGACACAGGCAGATCGTTGCCCCAAAGCTGCTCTCCTGCGGTTGCATAGACTGTCAGCTGTCAAAGGTTAGCAGTGTCCCTTGGGACCCAAGCACCATCCACCCTTCTGCCAGAAACTTCTCCTCAAGTCCTCCTGTGCACACGGCCACACCAAACAGGCCGTGTGCTGCCCTTTTCACTTCCTAAGGGCTGGTTCCGGCAAGACCCAGTTCTTTCCCTCCAGCTGAAAAATTCTGCAAGTAGGAACTCAGTCGTGTGATTAAATCAAACACAAAACAGTCGAGGCAAACAAACTGTTCATAAAACCAGTCTCTACCAGTTTCACTGAGAACAAATGCTCTCTGGGTCAAAGAGGGGCATGGAAGTTTCCAGAAGTTCCCCCTCCTGTGATGGCCTCTGTGCAGGCTGGCTGGAGAATGTCTCTTACCCCTCAGAGGAGGCCTCCGGGGCCCAAAATCGAGGCGTGGGTCTGGCCCTGCCCACTTGGCGGTCACAACCCCTCCAAGCTCTGACAGGTGGTGGCCGCCTGTGCTCACCGGAGCCCCAGGCAATCCCACTGCCCTGATCCAGGAGAGGCTGCCTTAATTCCTCCGACAGCTCCAGACTCGAGGTTGGGAAAGAGGTGTGTGGGCAAGTCCAGGGCAAGGAGCGGGTCAGGGCTGGACTGGGTCTCCCCACCCAGCGTGCAGACTGGGCTGCTGATCCCCATGCGAGTTCTGCCGCACCCACTGTGTCACACACCCTAGAGCTGATTTCTCCAGTTAGTGAACATCTGCCCCGTGTTTCCACAGTGCCATGCTTTGTCCTTCTGGGCAGCCAGGGCCATGGGATGGGTCCCTGGACGTGACTGCCACCCTGGTCCTGCTCCTCCAGCTGTGGCGCCGTTTCTCCAGGCTTCGGACACCCTTGGGGACAGCCCTGCATGGCTCTTAAAGAGCCACCGGGGTGGAGTCTTCAGACCCCGTCTGTTCCATTAAAGGCACTCCTATTTTATTTCTGGGCTCGGCTTGGTCCCTGGAGTCAGGCTGTGAATTCCACAGGGAGGAACGTGTCCAGTATACACCAGATCTGGACTGAGTAAGGAGAGAGTTCATGGGAATGAATTATTGCAGAGGGGCTGGACCATCACCGCTGGGAGAACACGGCTCTGACGTGAGATGTGCAAGCATTTCGGGGCTCAGGCAAAGGGTGTCCCTTCGGTAGGGAGAACACAGTCACACCCACATGGCACTGGTCCTGGGGTCTTCCTTCAGACCCCCTCAGAACTGAGGGAAAGATTGGAGGCTGGGGCAGGGTGAGGGCAGCCTGCGGGGCAGTGGATAGACAAGGGTTTTCCTGAGGCCGACCTGGTCCACAGGGGCTGTCTGCTGGTTCGGGCTGAGGGGCCAAGACCAGGGGTCTGGGGAAGGAGAGAAGCCAACCTAGAGTTTGGTTAACGAGCATCTTGTTCCAATGGGTCAGTGGGGACGAGCAGTTCAGCCCATCACAGCTGAGGCACAAGGGGAGTTTGAGGGTCACAGGTAAATGGGGGCATTGTGAGTGTCCTCTGGTCATACGGGGGTGGTGGTCTGCATGGGCTGTGTGCAGAACACAGCAGGAGGGGAGTTCTCAGCCTTCGCTCTTTTCCCAGGTGGCGGGCTTGGTGGAGTGCAGCTCTGTCTGCCTGAAGACGGGTTCATCTGTTCTGCTGCACCTGGGCACACCTGTAGCCTCTCCCGCTCTCCCCCACTGCTGACACCCCTCCTAGGGCCATAGATGAGGAGATCCTGGCCTTGCTTCCTTCTGTTTGTTATGAGATCCTGCTGGCCACACACCCTGCGGTTACAGCAAGCTGAAATGGACACCATGCCTCTCTGCCCAGAGCTTCCTGTCCAGTCGGGGAGACAGACGTTCACCCAATAACCCCATGCACGTGTGGCTTCCCACTGTAATGAGCGTTCGGGGTTGAAATTAGACACCAGAATGGATGCAGCAGTAAAAATAGCCTGAAGTGTGAGAACCTTCTAAAACTGACCGTGGTGATGGTTGCACAACCCTGTGAATATACTAGGAACCGTTGCCTTGTACACTTGACGTGGATGAATTGCACAGTGAATTATGTCTCAATAAAGCTGTCCCCCCCCAAAATAAAGAAAAAAGGTAGAAGACACATCTTAAGAACAGTGTGTACAGCGAGGTACAGAAAGGTAGACAGAGTATGCCACCATTTCCATTAAAAGGCAGGGCAGGGGGCCGGCCCAGTGGCACAGCAGGTAAGTTTGCACACTTCACTTCTGCTGCCTGGGGTTCACAGGTTCAGATCCCGAGCGCAGACCTATGCATTGCTTATCAAGCCATGCTGTGGCAGGTGTCCCACATATAAAACAGGGGAAGATGGGCACGGATGTTAGCTCAGGGCCAGCCTTCCTCAAAAAAATAATAAAATAAAATAAGTAAGTAAAAAATAATGGGGAAGAAAGAGTCTGCAAAAGCATTACCCTGTCCGAATGTGGAAGGTCTCTGGGAAAGCCTTGCAGAAACCGGTAACCTCGGGTCCCTCCAGGTGGCGACCTGGATTACCTGCGGATGGGACAGGAAAAGCTTTTCCACCTTGTACCCTTTTGTTCCTGTTGAATTTTGAATCACGTGGACGTTTCACCCATTTACAAAAACAGTACTTTTTGGATTCACTTTTAGAAGTCCGCACGCTCTCTGGGACGCTGGCCCTGCTCTGAGTTTTGATCCAAGCCAGTGGGCATTCGCTGTGCCGTGCACATGAGATTCACGCACTCTCCCACAGGAGTTTTTTAGGTGTGCCCCCACTCTTTGCTGCCTGGCGTTCACCTGGATGTTGCCGAGCGTTCCAGATTTGCCCTGCAGAGCCCAGGACCCCGCCCATCTGAAGACAGGGATGTTGGCGTCCCTTCCTCTCTGGCCCTGGGACCCCCGCTCATAGGGAGCCACATGTGAGGCTCAGGGGTCCCCGACGTAGCAGACACAGGAGGGACGAGGAACTCTTGTCTCGGCAGACTCCAACGCTGGTGGGGAAGGTAGGGCAGCATCCGGGCGTTCACAAGGACCTAGGGTCACTCAGCCTGCCCGCTTCCTGCCTTCTGAGGGCTGGAGCCTCGAGTGCAAGCAGGGAGAGCACTTTAGGCACCAGATGCCTCTGAGACATCAGCAAGCCCGGACTCACGGCTTCCGTGAAGCCCGGACTCACGGATTCACTGAAGCCCAGATTCATTGATTCACTGAAGCCTGGACTCACTGATTCACTGAAGCCCAGATTCATTGATTCACTGAAGCCCAGATTCACGGATTCACTGAAGCCCAGACTCACTGATTCTCTGAAGCCTGGACTCACTGATTCACTGAAGCCCAGATTCATTGATTCACTGAAGCCCAGATTCACTGATTCTCTGAAGCCCAGATTCACCGATTCACTGAAGCCCAGATTCACGGATTCACTGAAGCCTGGACTCACGGATTCACTGAAGCCTGGACTCACGGATTCACTGAAGCCCAGATTCACGGATTCACTGAAGCCTGGACTCACGGATTCACTGAAGCCCGGACTCACTGATTCACTGAAGCCCAGATTCGTGAATCCAGTTAAGCCCAGATTCACTGACTCTGGGCCTCTGCTTCATCTTGACGAGGCGTCCTTGGGAGGAAGGGTCACAGGACCTCATGGGACCTAAGTACCACCCCAAGAGAAGGTTCTGAAGCCTGCGCTGGGTTTGCCTTTGGGGCTCCACACCCAGCAGCTCTGCCTCACTGCCCGGGCAGTGGCATGGCAGACTCCTCCACCCTCTCGCTGAGTGACTCTTGGCCATGACCGGGCTTGTGCTGGGATTTGACACCTGCCAGTGTGACAAAGGGAAGTGAAGGAGTCAGCCATGTCTCCAGGCTACAACGAGCTAGACACACAAACTGGGCAAATCAGACAGCTGCACCGAGGTCATCAGGGCCCAGGCCTTCGTTCTACAGGTGAAGAAACTGAGGCCCGGAGAGAAAGAGACTTGCAGTTCGGGTCAGCAGTGTGTGAACGGCAGACGTGGCACAGCTGTGCCGAGGCCGAGCCCCTGCTCGGGTTCTCCCTCCTTCATCAGGAAGAACGATCGCATCGTTTTCATCAGTGGTGCATTTTTGAATAGGTAGCAGAAACATGGTACAACTTTCTTTCTTTTTTTTTTCTTAAAACAATTTTTATATGTGTAAATAAAAATTATGGAGAACTTAGGATCCATAAAGTGACTCCGCTAATGCAAATTATGGGGGAAATTTGGATGAACTCAGTGCAAAGAACTGATTAAAGCGCTAGTTTGAAGTACGCTAACGTCTCCCACAAATCACATTCCTCAAGACATGCATCTTCAAAGAAAAGCTTCTGAGCCAGAACAATCTCACAGAATCATTAAGACAACATAAAATGAAGGAATAAATGTTCCATATTCCAAATAATTTACTGAGGTTTCTTCAAGCCTCAGACTTTCAGTTTAAACTAATTTATGACTTAAAAAAAAAGAAATCACAGAAAAATGTTAGCTTTTCACTGGTCTACATATTAATTTAGTATGAAAATTTATTTTTTATTTTATTTTTTTAATGATGCAAGGCACTTTCTTATTTGGGCTTCATTTAGGGAAAAAAATAGTGCTACACTGGTTTATTATATTCTATTTAGAACCATTTTGGACAGAGAAAAATATGGGCTAAGCAACTCTAAAAAGAGCTAACAATATTTGGCTTTTAAGAATGCAAAAAAAAAGTCACATGAAAATCTAAAACTCCTTGTTTTTGAGCATCTGCTGTGACAAAATGAAACATCTTCCGTTGTTCATTAAACATTTTTTTCTCGATAGAATAAATTAGGAAGGTAATAGGAAAGGAAGCAATACGTGGATCATGTTAAAGTAAGGATAGTTGGCTAATGTGATTTAAAGCTTATTAATAAGGGATCAACAAGTTTAAGAAAAAGGTAATTATGCTATTGAATTATATTACAAAAGAAATGTGGTAGATTCCTGCATTTGTTCATGTTTCTGTAAGAGGCTCCTTCATAAAACTGAACTGTAAAGTTATTTTTAAAATGTAATATATAGAACAATGAATTTTTAGCACACTTTAGGAAATTCTTGTTATAAATTACCCAGATTTTATAAACAAATCCCCCCTAACTTGCATTTTGCTTAAAGTAATAACTTTATATTATACAAATAAATTTCAAGTATGAAAAGTGCATTATTGCAATAATACCTCTTTGCAAGTCCGAAATTCTTGGTTTATAATAAAAATGTAAGATGTAAAAGCAAAAAGGAAACGGAAAAAAGGGTAAAACCATCATTTGCCATCTATTGCAGAAATCCAACATCTTAAAATGTTGCTCCACAAGTTGCAGAGAAACATGTCTGGAAGCAACATATAATTGGAAAGAAACTGCTTGTGTTTTTACTGTTTTTCCATCATCATTGTCTCTAGTATTTTCTCCTTCCCAAATAGAGATTCACATCCTCTGTAATATTGCTCTTGAGTCAGCCGTTCTGTGCAGCCGCTGCTGGCATGTTTCCAAAATCTCTTCTTCATGTGTTCTCTTCAAACTGCCCGTGGTACCAGAACTAACAGATAATGACCTTTCTATCTGGAGTGGTGACATCATCTGTATTGTTAATTTTGCTAGGCAGATGGCTTCATATTCCTGAAGTTGATGGACAAATCCAGCATTAGGATTAATACAAAATCTTCTTTCTTGAACATAAGCAAATGCATCTCTCCTGGAGATCCCTGCATTTCCAGGGACAAGAACCTTTCCCCCAGTTTGTAAGCTCCCATCAATAAATTCTTTAGTCATGGGGAAAAAAACGTATTATATTTTCAACTGGATTATCTGCAATATCCAACACTAAATATCTAAATAATTGTTGAAAGTTTGGTTTCATGAAGTTTGCTTCAATATTTTGTCTTGTGCATATTATATGGGTTATTCCATGTTTCTGTAGGATAGGTAGCTCGGCGTCCTCTCAGCACAGGGGGAGCGCGGGGCACTCCAGCTTCACGTCCTCCATGGCCCCGCGGGCTGGGGGCAGCGGCGGGAGGAAGGAGGACCCGTGGGCCGGAGGGCTGCCGGTGGGCAGCAGGCTTACAGCCAACAAGGGCGGACCAACGGGTCCCGGCGGCTCCGGTGGCGGCCACAGCCGGGAAGACGCGGGCAGGGCGGCTGGCACCCGTCTGCCATGCTGCCGCCGTCTCCCTCCCGGATCTCCACGCCCCTCAGGCCACCCGGCTGCGGAACAGGCCGGTACAACTTTCAACAGGCTCACAGAACACGGGGCCCTGCTCAGCCCTGCTCCCCAGCTCCCTTCCCAGGGTCCTGGGGTCCGTGTGGCCTGTGCAGAAGGATGCAGAGCGCAGAGGGGCAATAACAAAATGATTGTTATGAACTTAAGCATGGGGCCAGACAAATTCCGTTCTAGGGTATAGACAGAAAGAACTAGAAATGCCGTCCCCTAGGAAGGCGGGAAGGAGCTGGAGGAGCCGCTGCTGCCACTCTCCATAAAGGGAAAGATGAGGCTGCACAAACCACCACTGGGGTATTTTGGTCCAGGGAAACATCCACAACAGATTCATGGAAGGACAACGTGTGCAGGGATGATCACTGGCGCCAGTGGCTCTCTGCCTCTTTCTGGGGCAGGGTAGCATGTGCTAGATTGGCAGATCCAGAGACGTGCAGCCGGCAGGCGACACACGGGCCACAGGAAGGCGTCTGGGAAGGTTTCACAGGTCCTTGTTCCCAGAAGACAGACAGACGGCTGCGGCATCATATGTTCAGGCTGGTGTGGCAGCCACAGGACTGTCCTCCCCCAGAGGAGCTGAAGAAGGAATTGTCCCTCTGGGGTGTTGCCTGGGGAGAGGACATGGTGTCTGTCCTGAGCAGCGTTTGTCCACTGTTTCCATCCTTGACTTAGGCAAACCTGAGTGAGGTGCCAGAAGCAAATATTTGAAGGACATAATGCAATGCCTATTGATTTGAGATGATGATTCAACTCCTTAAGTGTTCCCAGGGCCTTAAATGCACGTCCGCCCCCTGCCAACTTTTTCAACTTTTGTTGAACCACCCTCCCTCTGCTCCCCAGCCCACGATGGCCTTCTTTTAGTTGTGAGAATGTTCCATGCTTGGGATACACCCCAGGGCCTTTGCACATGCTACTTCCTCATTGAGCTGCTCTTTCCCTGCCTCCTTGCCTGCTAACTCCCATTCGCCTCCCTTCCTGCAGCCTGCATCGAGACTGCTCTCCCCCACGCAGAGCCCTCTCTCTGGGCACCAGGGAGCACGGTGGTACTTCTCCAGCACTTGAGGTTTATTGGGAAGTTGTGAATGGCCTATTGGCTTTCCTTGTCCTTGCTCATCCGTAAGAATATTTTGGATGCTGGAGATCCCTGGAGACATTTACGTGGAAGCCATAGAACAGGGGACGAGTAGTCCTCCCTGGATCAGACAGGGCTCTTTTATGTGGAACCCTGCCCACCACTCTGCAGCTAGGAGAATCCGAGCAAGTTGCTCCCTCCTTTAAGCCTCGGTCTTCCTACCTGCGGAGAAGTGGATGTGGTCAGAGGACCCACCCATCCCCTAGCTGGGTGAAGGTTGAGGGATGTGGCCTCCTCCCCTCCCCACAAGACACACCCATCGTCACTCTGGGATCTGCCTTCCCTTCCAGGGTCCCCGGGCCCACTGCCCACTCCGGGGGCACAGATTGGCACTGCCCTCTTCCAAGGGCCTGCGTCTTGAGCACAGGCACGTGGCTCAGTGAGACCCGGGGACGTTTGCTGGTGGCCTCTGGGGGAAGCCCCCAGAAGGGATGGTTTCCTTCCTCTGGAGGTGGCTGCCCCCAGCTGGCACGGACGCTGTCGGCCCACATGCCCCATCAGGACTGGGCCTCGGCTTCCCTGGGTGGCTGCTTCCCCTCGAGCCACCCCAGTATGCTGTCATATCACACCTCAGTGTCAGAGTGCCTCCCGGGAGCCCACCCAAGAGAGGCCACGCTGGCTATCACTCGAGACCTCAGGAGCACGGAAGGCTGTTTCTCTCCTCTGTCTTCACTGGAGTCTGTACCGCGGTGCACATCGGAAGTTGGGGGGGGAGACCCAGGGGATGTGGGGCTGGTAAAACAGGGGTGTCGCATTCCAGCCCCAGGGTGCGGCAGGTCTCGGCTCTGGAGAGTCACGGCGCTCGGGCACCTCAGCCATTTCTGTCCGCTCTCCTTCCATTCTTTGGCTCCTTCCGAGGGAAAACCTGTCTCTCATCACCCATGAGTTGTTCGGGACCATCGCTGGAAACCTTGCAGATGGCAGCCTGCTCCTCCCAGCGACCTGACACGTTGATCCTGAGGGCGCCTGCAGCCCGCAAGCCAGGGCACGGAGGGGATCAGCAATTCTTCTAAGAGGATCCGAACTCTCTGACCCCAACCATCTGGACCAGTTTAATCCTGCCCTGCACATAGATTTCAGAACTCCGCAGGCGGCAAAAATTGCATTGGGATTAAATCCCCCTGGATCCCCGTGTTTCTCAGTGCCCTCTCCTCTCCCATCCCTTTTCCTGCAAATGATGCTCGTTGCTTTTGGCGATGAGAACGTGAGGCATCCAGTATGGACACGGAGTTCTGAATTTTCCTACCCTGCTGGGGAGGGGCCGGGGATGAGTTCAGCCCTCTGGAAATGGTTAGGCAGCACTTGCTAGAGCCTGGGGCTCAGCAAGTCCCCCCCGGGTGTGCATCCACCTGAGGGGCGTGTGCACACACACCAGGGGCGTGTGCAAGAATGTTCCCAGGAGCTCCGGTCACAGTACCCCAAACCGGGAACTGCCCAGGTGTGCACAAATCATAGAAAGGAGGACTCGTGGTGCGGTCACACGCCAGGACAATGAGCAGTGATGAGGATGATGAACTAGCTGTGCGTGGCCCGGCGGAGGAGTCCCACTGAGCCAGTGTTGGGTGAGAGAAGCCTGCAGCAAGGCCGCCGCTGTATGCTCACGTTCCCAGGGAGCTCGGAAGCTGGGGAACATCAGTGGGGCTCCACCGCAGGCGGGAGTGGTGCCTCGTATGAGTGTTCTGGGGCTACCGCAACCAACAACCCCAAACTGGGGGGCTTACACATCAGAAAGGTCTCCCCCCACAGTTCCGGAGGCCAGAATCTGAAATCCAGGTGTGGCAGGGCCGTGCTCCCTCTGGAGGCTCCAGGGGAGGGTCCTCCCTGCCTCTTCCAGCTCCTGGGGGCTCCAGGCATCCCTGGGCTGGTGGCCGCCCCCCTCCATCTCTGCCTCCATCTTCACACAGCCTCCTCTCCTCTGTGTACCTGGGTCCCAATCTCCCTCTCCCTGTAAGGACGCCAGTCATTGGATCTAGGGCCTAACTTACTCCAGCATGACTTCATTTTGTCTTGGTTACATCCGCAAAGACCCTATTTCCACGCAAGGTCCCATTCTGAGGTTTCAAGTGGATGTGGATTTGGCGGGGGGATGCTGTTCCACCCTCGCCTGCCTGAAGGAAGATGTTATGGGCCAAGTCCCGAGAGGCCTTCTGCGTCCCCCTGGTTGTGTTCTGGTCCTGGTTCTGTAGCAGGGGCCCCTGTGAAAATTCATCAAGCTGTGGACACTTTGGACCTGATCACCTTAGTATACTGAATAGGGTCGCAGGAAATCAAACTCAAAGGAAATACAAATCCGCTCAATCCACAAATACTTCCTCAGAGTCCTGGGGCTGCTGTACCAAATGACCACAAACCTGGCGGCTTGAACACAAACTTAGCATCTGCGGTCTGGAGGCCAGACGCCCAACACGGGTCTCCCCGGGCTAAAATCAAGATGCCTGTGGAGCTGGTTCCTTCCGGAGGCTCTGGATAGGACCCATTGCTTTGCCTTTTCCAGCTTCTAGAGGAGCCTACATCCCTTGGCTTGTGGCTCCTCCCTCCATCTTCAAAGCCAGCAACATGGATCTTCTTTCCTGTCTGACCTCTTGCCTCCCTCTCGTGGGATCCTGTGATGACATTGGACCCAGCTGGGTCATCCAGGATCATCTCTCATCTCGGGATCCTGAACTTAATCCCATCTGCCAGGCCCCTTGTGCTCTGTAGCCTATCGGATTCACAGGCTCTGGGGATTAGGGTGATTAAGTGGGGGCCTCTGGGGGCTGTGATCCTGCCGACCTCTTATTCACCTTGAGGCTGGAGAGAGAGAAAGCAGTCTGGACGGGTGAGCTGCACCTGAGCCAAACCCATCCCCCGACTCTGTCCTCACCCCCGATCCTTGAGTGAGTGTTGGGGTGAGGATGAAGGATGCCGAGTTAGATGGAAAGGGCGGTGCCCCCAGGGGCTTTAAGAGCTGGACGCAGCGTGGCGCTTGGTGACGATTGCAAATCAGATTCAAACGTTCCATGCA
Organism: Equus asinus; assembly: GCF_041296235.1. Lineage (NCBI taxonomy): Eukaryota > Metazoa > Chordata > Mammalia > Perissodactyla > Equidae > Equus > Equus asinus. The sequence goes on along the minus strand of NC_091817.1, from coordinate 49,282,727 downwards.
GCTGGGAGTTCTGGTTAGATGCCTGCATGGCTCTGCAGCCTCGGAGAGTAGGATCCTTCGAAAGGAGAGGTAGAGTGGGGTGCCCTTCAAGGTCTCAAGTTCTAGAAAACTCTGGCCCAGTGACTTCCACACCAAGATGGCTCAAGCTGGGCCTTCATCAGGGACTCAGTGTTTCCCACCCTAACAAACATCTGGCAGCTGCTCTCAGGTTGCAGAGGGAGACGCCAAAGTGGCTGTGGCATGGGGACCCCTGGCAAGGAGACGCTCTTTTCAGCACCTTGGGCCCAACAGGTTGAGCTTTTCTCCGGGAAGCGAATTCCTCTTGGACTCATCTGGTGTTTTCCTTATGTTTTCCCAGCTCGTTCATCACCTGGTTTCTGCTGGTTCTTGCTCTAAAGGTCCCAGTGAAATAGTGGCTGATGCATTGCTTTCTCGTCCCTCGAAGCCTTCCCATGGGTGATTAGTCAGCATGGCCCTGCTGCCAGGCGGGCACACACAGGGCCGGAGAGCAGCCTCTGCAGGAACTTGTAGGACATCTGCTTGCTCCCGGGCGGGGATGAGGGACGCCCTGGTGATGTTGGCACATGAGGCTCAGGCGTTGATGAAATCTCTGAGTTTGGATTCAAGCAATGTTTAAATGATCCCTGTGTGAAGATAATGTGATATTTCACTGACAGTGAGAACATTCAGCATTATTGCACTCATAAATAAATCTCTTTATTGGAGCGGGGCCTGGGACACGTCTTGACCCAGTTTGTCTGGGCCTTCCCCTCAGCACGGTGGTGGGGAAAGCTGGCCTGGTGGAAAATGCCAGCAAATCACTCCATTATAAACAGACTCTTTTCTTGAGAAGGGAGCCCCAGAGGAGTGGCATTGTTCCTCCTGTGCAACAGGCCCTCCAGGGAGAAGCTCGGGGCAGACAAACCGTTGCCCACTAAACAGTGTGCTCCTACCAGGAGTTACGTCCAGGGTTTTCTTAGGCGATCAGGCCGATCACTAAGACCACCTGAAGTGCTTTTTCTGCTCTCAGTGAACAGAGCACATAGGTTCCAAGGTCTCTGCGGAAGTGTCCTGGGGCCACCATAACAGAGGACCACAAATGGGGACTTACACAACAGAAGTTTATCCTCTCTGGTTCTGGAGGCAGAAGCCTGACATCCAGGTGGCAGGAAGCCACACGCCCTCTGGAGGCCCTTAGGAGAAGGTCCTCCCTGCCACTCTCAGCCAGGGCTCTGGCGGCCCTTGGCTTGCGGCCACATCCCCCCAACATCTGCCCCTTCCTCACCTGGCCTCTGCCCTGTGTCTCTGTGTCTCCCTCTGTGGTCCTGGTTCTTATCAGGACATTGCTGCTTCTTGTCGCATTTAACAAATGCCCAAATAGACCAGGTTCCCGGTGGTCTGCCCCTCCCCGAAGCCCCCCACTCTCCGTCCTTCTTCCCCATCCTGTGAGCTCCCAGCAGGTGCCAGCAGAGCAGGTTGGCCCGGGCTTTGCTCTGCCCCAAATCTGCCTGCGCCTGCCACCTCCTGGTTACTCGTCATACATCACATGTTCAGCGAGGCCTTTCCAGACCTCGGTCTAATCCCGCCAAATCGTTCTCACTGCCTTTATCACCGAGCGAGATTACCTTGTCTAGGAGGTTTCCTCGTTTCGTCTCTGGAATAACCACCGGAACGCAGGGCTCTGTCAAAGGAGGGAGCCGCTCCCCTGTTTCTGCATTTGCTCCCCGCGCTGGGAGGGCGTCCATGCAGGTGGCTGCGGGGCGGATGGACCCAGCTTTCTCCAGCAACACAAGAGTTCTAGCGTGATTCAAAGTCACACCACTGGGTTCTGAGCCTGGGGTTAGCCCCTGATGACACAGGGGCCCGTCCAGTCACACCCATCACTCTGTCCTGATTTGAATCAAGCCCAGATGCCCGGCACCTGTAAGAACCACTTCCCCTTCTGGGGAGCTTCCTCTCCGAGGACTCATACCATGAGGACATGGCGATCCTTTGCTGTCACCAGGCCAGGCAGAGCTGAGGGCTCCACTCGGAGAAGAAGGCCTGTCTCCAGGGACCCTCCAGGCTGCCGGACCGCGGTGGGAGTCACCTTCGGCAGCACAGCTGCTTCGAGAACCTGGCGGTGGAGGAGACAGTTGGCCCATCCTGACTCCACCCAGGGGTGGGCTATGGCTGCCCCCTTCCCTCAGGGCCATCAGGCCCAGCCTGGCTCATGACTCTGCCCGTCCAGGTACCCCTCGGCCGTCTCTTCACCTGGGGCCTGACCTGGGGCTTCCGGGAGGGGTCACCACTGCTCTGCCCAGAGCTTTGGGAGTGGCTGTGCTCCTCTGTAGCTGTTGTGGTCTGAGTTGTGTCCCCCTAAATGATATGCCCACGTCCTAACCCCCAGTACCTGTGGATGTGGCCTTGTTTGGAAATGGAGTCATTTCAGATGTCATCAGCTTAAGATGAGCTCCTATCAGACTAGGATGGGTCCTGAATCCAATGACAGGAGTCCTCATAAGAAAGAGGAATTTAGACACAGGCACGGACGGAGGAGAAGCTGTGTGAGGACGAGAGGCAGAGACGGAGGGACGCGGCCACAGCCAAGGGACACCTGGGGTCACCAGAAGCTGGCAGAGGCAGAAAGGATCCTCCCCTGGAGCCTGTGGAGGGAGCCTGGCCCTGGTGACACCTTGCTTTCGGACTTCTGGCCTCCAGAACTGGCAGAGAGAGAAGTTCTGCTATTTTAGCCTCCCAGCCTGTGGTCCTTTGTTACCGCGGCCCCAGGACTCTCCCACCACAGCTCTCACTAGCTTCTGGAGATCTGGCTCCCCGCTTGCCCTGGCAACCCTGCGGGTTGGAGGGCACCTCCCCCCAGCTCCCTGGTCCCCCGAAACCCCATCCATGCTTTAACTGCTCCATGTGGGGAAGTGCACCCTGGGTCTCTGTGAGGTGCTGTCCTTGGCCCTTCTGAGGGTTGAGTCCTCTTGACAACTGTGTGGCCTTGGGTGAGCTCCAGCTGCCTCAGTGGTGCAAAAAGGATGTTTCTCACAGAGACACTGTTCGGCGAAGCCACGTGGGTGGCAGGCTGGGGCAGCACCTGTTGCTTCCGTGGGGATGTGAGAAAGCTGTGGTGAGCACGGAGCAGGCCTCAGGATCAGCAGAACTGGGGGCAGTCAGAACAACAGAAATCTATCCCCATCCAGTCCTGGAGGCCAGGAGTCTGAAAGCCAGGCGTCATAGAGCCACGTTCCCTCCGGAGGCTCCAGGGGGGCTCCTTCCTGCCTCTGCCAGCTTTTGATGGCCCCAGGCATCCCTTAGCTGTGGCCACATGACTCCAGTCTCTGCCTTGTCCTCACATGGCCTTCTTCTCTGCGTCTTGTGTCTGTGTCTCAAGTGAAAGGACAACAGTCATCGGATTTAGGGCCACCCTAATCCAGAATGACCTCACCTAAACTAGTTACAACTGTAAAGAACCTTTTTCCAAATGAGGTCACATCTGAGTTGCTGGCGGGGGTAAATTTGCGGGGGTCACTGTTCCACACACAACAGGGGGCTACAACTCTCATTTGTAGCTGGCTCCTGGCGTGTCTGGTGCAGGTGGTCCCGACAGCTCGCTGGGGACCAGAGGGTCAGCCTTGAGCCCTTCACAGCCCTGCTGGAAGCCATGGCATGGGGCAGCCCCTGACTTCCTCAGGCCTGGCCTCGTCCTCATTTCTGTGTGGGTGACTTTCTCCAATGCGGATAATACTCTCGTCCCCGGGAGGATTAAGTGAGCTTCTACATTCTGATGAGCCAGCAGACGGCTCGTCGCTTCACTGACATCCAGTGGGTTTTGCAGGCGTCCGGGAGTCTCTGTAGAGAGTGGATGGTTGCAGACACATCTCTGTCTCGGCTGGAGCCTCGTTGACCTCTGCCCAGGATTTCCTTGCTATGGCCCCAGAGCCTGGGTGATGAGCCACTGGTGAGAGGAGGAAAGAGTGGGAAGGTACAAAGATTCCTGGTCCCAGGACCCTCACTCCTCTCCCCAGGACCTGGGGGATGGGGTGGGGGCAAGTGGGGACACAGGAGGGGTCTTCTCTACCAAAGGCAAGGCGCTGGGCCTCCGGGTTGTTCTCTCCTGGTTGTGCCCAGCCCCCATGTCCTCCTGGGCCAGCACAGTGTGCCAAGCATGGATGGGTCGCCTCTGGGAAAGGGTCTGGGGTACCTGCTGCTCAGAGTTTCAGCTGCACGTGGCTCAGTTTTCTGAGCTCAGCCTCGGGCGTTAAACCATCTCAGTCCTTCTCTCCCAGAGTTCCCTTTTTTTCTTAAATTTATTTTTAAAGGTTTTTTTTATGGAGGTGTAATTCACATAACATAAAGTTAACCACTTTAAAGCGTACAATTCAGTGGCGTTTAGCACAGTCAGACCGATGTACAACCACCAACTCCACGTAGTCCCAGAACATTTTCGTCTCTCCGAAAGGAAACCCACAGCCACTAACAGTCATTTCCCATCCCTCTCTCCTTCCAGCCCCTGGCTTTCTGTCTCTATGGATTTGCCTGTTCTGGACATTTCATATGCATGGAATCATGTAATATGTGGTCCTTTTGCGTCTGGCCTCTCTCACTGAGCATCATGTTGTCAAGGCCCATTCGTGCTGTATCCTGTGTCAGTACTCCATCTCTTTTTATAGCTGAGTCATATTTCATCATTTGGCTATGCCACATTTGTTTATCCATCACAGTGGATGGACATTTGTGTTGTTTCCATCTTTGAGCTATTGTGAGTAATGCTGCTGTGAACAGGCGTGTACAAGGATTGGAACACCTGCTCTCATTTCTTCTGGGTGCGTTTCTGGGAGTGGAATCGCTGGGTCACCTGACTGTCCTTTGCTCCGACCAGAGGTTCTGGCCCCGCTCTCAGTGCCAGCTTACCCCGAGTGGCCTCCTCAAGACCCCCTGGCAGCCTAGCATGGAGAGGACTGGGGCCTCATTCACACAGTTCGCCAGCCAGCTGAGCCATGTGTCAGGGTTCAGAGCATCCTCCCCAAAACATGACCAGTGCCTGGTAGGCCATTCCCAGCGCGACTCAGGAGTCTGAGGACCCTGCATGAAACAACACTGAATTGTATCGGGAGGACCTCTGCCCTCATCAGCCCTTCCAGCCCTTCTGGTGGCATCAAGAAAGTCCCAGAAAGGGGCTGACAGGTCTTGAACACCTCTCAATACTTGTGATTTTCCTTCTCAGAAGACTTGGGGGGGGGGGGCGGGGGGGGGGTCCTATCCTTTGGCAAACAGCCAAAACCTAGAATCTAATGTCGGTGTCTGTTTACGCTGTGGCTGCTTTTATAGTTACTTTCTATTTATGGCAGGTTTTCCATGTAAGCAGATAAAGTGAGTTGATTTGCAGAAAAACGTGAAGTGAGTAAGCAGACAAATGGTAGGGGAGAAGGGAAGATGGCCAATGAGCCAGGGGATGACTGGGGTTTGGGGAACTTCCAGGAAATCAGTCCTACTGGACCAGGAAGCAAGAGGCTCAGGCCCTATTTATGTTCAAATACTGCTCAGGGCTCTCTCTCTTCCTTTCCTTCTTTCTTCTTTTTATAAAATTACGTACAAGCAAGTGCGCGGCCTCCAGTGTCTCCTGGTGAGTGTGGGCCTGTACATATCGGTAACCCTACTGCGGGCTCGGCGAGCTGAGGAGTCACAAGAAACATGACTTGGACTCTCAAGGTCTGGCAGTAGTGTTCTTTTATTCAGAGAATAGCATGGGAACAGGACCCATGGGCAGTAAGGAGCTGCAATGTGTGGAGGGTAGAGCTAAATTTATAACGCAAAGGTATGTGAGTTATTTCTTTACAAGACAAAGGAAAGATCATGAAAAAAGTCCTTAAAATGGTATCAGGGCAGCTGGGTTCTGGTTATTGGGTGGTCCTATAACTTTGGATGCGAATCAGGTCGGCTCAGGTCAGGACGTCCCTGCTTCCCGGAGGATGATATAGATCGGTCTGTAGGGCAGGACGCCTTGGACTTCTCTCCCTGGGGCAGCCTCGATCCTCATCATAAAACCCCCACCCAGATACAGAACATCACTAAAAAGCTTTTGAAAAAATGAATGCCGGGTCAAACCTGCACGATTGTGCTCTGGCAGGTCTTGGGTGGAAACCAGGGGTCCATAGTTTAAAGGTACCGTGGGGAACCCACTTGGGAGGTGCCGGTCTGGGGTCAGGATCCACAAGCGCAACCGTGGACTTGTTCCTGGTTGTTATCTTCCCTCCTGGCACGCCATGCCCTCTCCTGCCCGCATCCTCAAGTCTGCGTCGTCCGGCTGGCAGGTGGTATAGCCCCTCAGAGTCTACAGGGCTGGAACATGTGGGGGTTGTTATCATTTGGGCAGGCGCACAGTCACAGTCACTCAGGGAGCTGGCACCTGCCTGACGAGCGGCAGAGGCTGTACCAGGGCCCACTGGGGGCTGAAGGGAACCCACAGACACTTTCTTCCCACACAGCATTTTCAGATAATTTGCAGTAACATTTAAAAATTGTAAAATTTCACATTAAAGAAAAATCTGACTTTTTCTTAAAAAAAAAAAATCAAGGATCTAGGGTGTGAGGTGCTCAGTTCCCAGGGACTGAAGTGGCTGGAACCAACCAGCAGTGGCCCCTTTGTCACAGAGGGCCCTGGGCATTTAACCATCGCCTCTACCTGTCCACTCAACTCATTTCTCTTCCAGAGCTGGCTCCTGGAGGCATTTGAGATCGCAACGTCTGGCCCACATAAGAAGCATCTCCAGGAAAACAGCAATGCAAATAAGGCCACCAGGTTGTGAACTCCTACAGTGTGCAAAGTGGTGGCCCGGATCCAAACACGTCTCCTCAACCTGGGGCCCTCGGAGAGCTGTTAGCACAGAGACAGGTTGTGAAAGTCCCAGAGAGAAACTGGGGGAGCTGGACGGGACGAGTTGCTTTCGTCCGGACAGTTTGCCAGGTGGGCCTGGGTTTACAGCAGAGCAGCACGGGCGTCAGTGCTTGCCGCCCCTGTGCCAGTGGCACACATAGGCAATGGATTGCAGCACTCTCTCCCTAAGCCGGCGTCTCAGTCTTGGCTCTGGACATTTGGGGCCAGATCACTTTTTATTGACGGGTGGGAGGGGTGATCCTGTGCATCATAGGAAGTTTCACAGCATCCCTGACCTGGACCAACTAATGCCAGTATCACCCCCTACTGCTGGTGAGTTGTGACAACCAAAAATATCTCCAGACACTTCCAAGTGTCCCTCTGGATGCAGCTCAGGGGCCTGGATGGTGTCGACGAAAATAATCCATAACCAATCTATAAATGAAAATTTGGGTGAGTTTATTCTGAGCTGAAATCTGAGGACCATGGCCCGAGGCCTTTCTTCCCGAAGGAAGAAGGGGCACCAAGGAAGTGAGGTATACAGAGTGGTTATATACCCCCAAACAGGACGTTTCACACATGATTGAAATGTCCCTCCCACAACAGTCACAAGATTGCCCTGTCGGCACAGCGCTTGATGGACACAGCAGGTAGTGGTCAGCTATCTCGGAGGGCGTAGCAGGAGGCAAGTCTATTGTCTCGAGCTGGGCAGTCACAGGTGAGCGCAGCAATCAGTTTCTAGCCTAAGGAAAGATGCTTAATCCTTAAGGGGATGCCAAAGTTGGGAGGGGGAGGGAAGTTGCCCCTTTATCTCAAGGGCCTTTGCTCTTGCTATAGGGAATGTCTAAAGCAGATATACAATGCATGCTCAACAGCCACGGTCAGGCCCTTTAGGAAAGACAAGGTCAGGCCAAATTAGGTTTATACCAAATGGCTTCCTCATATTCTCCAATATATCCTATCGCTTGCCATTTTTATTTGTCAACGGCTACCACCGGTTGATTAGAGCTGGCCTGGCTGGAGCCTCTTTGCCAGCCCTGCTGGATGTGGAGTGTCCTGGTTTGCATATTTGAGCTCTGGCACCTTGAATCCTTCCAGGACCTCTGTGGCATCATGTCAAATGCGGATAGCCACGCTTGACTCCCAGTGTCCTGCTCTTGGCCCTCGTCCACCCTTCCTTGCAGGGGCAGGCGCTTGTCAGAGCAACTCCAAGGAGAACCTGGCCCATCACAAATCTGGCCTCTCCAGGTGCACAAGAGTCAGCCTGTGCGGGGAAGGTGGGGCACGTTCCGTTACAGAAACCCCCAGGGGCACATTCGCTTCCACACATCAGCAAAGGGCCTCACCCAGCCCCTTCATGCAGAGGCTGATGCAAGAGGCTCCAGGATTGCCGGCTCAAGCAGGAAGTGTGAACAAAAACCACAGCAGTGGCTGCTTGCTCAGGGGAGGGGTGGAGGCGCTCCGTCTGAAGCGGCTGCCAGCCTCTGCTCAGTATTTAGAGTCCAGCAGGCCTCAGTGAAGCTTGCATAAGAGGGACTTGGAAGAGGCTCACAGAAATGGGCCCCTCCCTCTGGTCGCACACGCTACCCTTGGTGTCACACCGCAGGTTTCTTGTAAAATTCTTTAGGACAAGGCCCAAGGACGAGGCCTAGTCAAAAAAGTAGTCAGCGGAGCCTGACCAGAGTTTGGTCAAGGAGAGAGCCATTGTCGCGGATTGTTGAGGACGGCGGGCGTCCTGTTAGTACTCTAGTATCATTGTTACACGGAGGAACGGAGACTCAGAGAGGTCTGGTCCCTTGCCCAAGGTCCCCCAGTGCCATGGTCAGGCGGGCGTTTGAGGCCAGCACAGCCACGCCGGGCCCAGATGTGGTACCACGGAACACCCATGTCCAGTGAGGGACGAGTGGCCAGGCTTTTCCTTTCTGCTACACTCCCTGCCTCTCCCCCATCAGACCCCAAGATATGGGATGAAGCAGATGACCCAGAGGCCCGTTCCTCGACATCTTTCGGGGTTTTTCTGAGAGTCAGAGGGAGGGACCGAGGCCTTTCTAACCAGCCATCAAAGCCATGTTGTTTTCTCTTTAATTCGGAACCAGTAGGGTCCTAGTAGAACAGGTGGCCCCCAAGGAAGGTAATTGAGGAACTATTCACCGAGATGAGGGCCCTGGGGCTGGCAAGAGCAGGAGTTAGGACCACCAGGGTCAAGGACACCTAGCGATTCCCATGGGAGGGGCCACCTGAGAGGCGCTGGGGGAGTGGCCCCTTCCCCATGATGGGCGTCCCGTGAGGGAACATGGCCTGTTCTCCACAGGACGGAACTGGGAGACCATCTCTCGCTGGCCTCACTCTCCTTCGACCACAGGTCTCCAGGCTCCTGCAATAGCGTCCCCACTGGCCAAACCCAATGGAAGCTGGTCGGTGGGTGAGCCAGCAGGGAAGCGGGCCCTGGAGGGCAGCTCCTGGGCCCAGGGCAGGGAGGGAACAGCAGAGCAAGGGTCCAGGGGACAGGCGGCAGCAGCGCCAATCCTGGCAGGTCTGGGCCGAGCAGGCTGGATTATGATGCCAGGTGGCTCCAGGTAGGCTGGGGTCACGGGAGGAGAGGGTGGAGAGAGAGGCAGAGGCAGCCAAGGATTACAGGTCCGGGGATGAGTGCGCGGTTCCGCATCAGTGCTCCTGGGAACTGTCCCCAGCAACAAACTTGAAAAGAGCTCACGTCAGGCTGAATGAGGCCGGGACAAGCCGTAACTACAGGCCTGTGCCCGGGAAGTGGGGTCAAGTCCCGATCTGTGTGACGTGGAGCCTCGCTGGCGCCCTCCTCCATGCCCTCCAGGCACCAGGACCTGCCTCTGTCAGAGCATTCCTCCAGGATCCTGCTTGGCTAAGCTTTCCAGCAGCCAGAACAGGCTGGCACGAGGAAGGGGCCCCCTGTGACTGACTGAGTAGTGGACGGCAGTGGAGATGTGATGAAGGACAGTGATGGAGCACCCATCTGAAATGGAACCTTCCTACCTCCTTCTGTCAGTAGTGAGGACTCTATTCAGGGCTGCCACATACAGTAGCAAGGTTTGTACACTGCACAAAGGCACCTGGCACTGGCCCGTGCTCTGCATGCACCCTGTGCCCCCTGGTCTGGGCCTCCTCCAGCTCAAGGATGAGGCATCTGCTTCTTTGCACAGAGATGCCATCCACTAGCCAAGCCTCCCGTGGGACGGTGTCTGCCCAGAGGGAGTGCTTTTCAACCATGCATCCCCCCAGAGGGGAAAACTGTTTTAGTTCTCACCAAGTCACCTGCTCCAGCTATCACCGTGTAACAAATCAGCCTGGCAGTCTCACGGGAGTGGGACTTCCTACATGGAGATTCTGGGCTCCAAGAGCGACTATTCCAAGAAAGGGGAAGTGGAAGCTGCCAGCCTCTGAAGGCCTGGCCCGGAACCGGCACAGTGTCACTTCCACTGGATTCTACTGCTCCAGCAGCCATGGAGCCCACCCAGACTTGAGGAGAGGAGTTGTAGACCCCAGCCCTGATGGGAGGAAGGCCAAAGACTTTGTGCGGCTGTCTGTAACCCACCGCCATGCCGTATCCACTGAGGGGTGCCCAACGGAGGCCCTGGCTCTAGGAACCGGAGGGACCCCAGCATGAATAAAATCCCACCCCTGCTTTCTGAGAGCCTCCAGTCTTGTTGGGCCGAAGAGGGTTCACGGAGTGACAACATGAATCCCATGTGGGTTGTAGCTGCGGACAGTTAGGGTGTCCCGTGAAGGTGCTGGTGGCCCGCCAGGGGGACCCTCGGGAAAACCCTTGACAAATAAAAATGGCAAGCAATAGGATATATTGGAGAATATGAGGAAGCCATTTGGTATAAACCTAATTCAGCCTGACCTTGTCTTTCCAAAAGGGCCTGACCGTGGCTGTTGAGCATGCATTGTATATCTGCTTTAGACATTCCCTATGGCAAGAACAAAGGCCCTTGAGATAAAGGGGCAACTTCCCTCCCCCTCCCAACTTTGGCATCCCCTTAAGGATTAAGCATCTTTCCTTAGGCTAGAAACTGATTGCTGCGCTCACCTGTGACTGCCCAGCTCGAGACAATAGACTTGCCTCCTGCTACGCCCTCCGAGATAGCTGACCACTCACTACCTGCTGTGTCCATCAAGCGCTGTGCCGACAGGGCAATCTTGTGACTGTTGTGGGAGGGACATTTCAATCATGTGTGAAACACCCTGTTTGGGGGTATATAACCACTCTGTGCACCCCACTTCTTCGGTGCCCCTTCTTCCTTCAGGAAGAAAGGCCCCGGGCCATGGTCCTCAGATTTCAGCTCAGAATAAACTCACCCAAATTTTCATTTATAGATTGGTTATGGATTATTTTCGTCGACACCCTCTTGATCACCCAGAAAGGACTGAACCTCACACCTTCCTGGATGTTACGGGCGTGGCCAGGAGAGGCCTCCCTGTGACAGGGGAGAGGCGGCTTCACGGCACGGTGGGTCGGAGCCCGGGGGGACGTGTGGACCCAATGTGTGATAGTGGGGGATGCGAAGGACACGAGGAACTGTGAGAAGGAGGGTCAACATGGACCAAGCAGAGAGGCAGGAGAGCAGAGGTCTAGGGAGGAAGCCATTCCATCATCAGGAAGGACCCCCGTCTGTGACCTTGTTGCTGCCCCCAAACAGCCAGTTGAACTGTTTTCTGGAACTTTCTCTGATTGAGAGGACACAGCCAAGAAAATCTAGACTTCTGTCCTATAGGCATTTGGACATCCCAGAGGGACCCAGGCCACCTGAGGAGTGGGTGTGTGGAGGCGCTGGCTCCTGGGTTAGGGGCAGGTCTTGTCCCTGAGGGTCGAGGGGACTTTCCAACGGGGCCATGCAGACCTGGGAGAGGGAGGTCCACCCCTGACAATCTCCTGACCACACGCACGGAAATCGCCAGAAGTCCCCTTGCCTACTCCTTGTTTCTACTCCAGGCTGAACTGGAGCAGGCGGCCCACACTCGCTACAGCTGTTCCCTGGCCAGGCGTCTCTCCTGGGGGCCTCCTGCAGCGGCTCGGCCTGTCCTCCTGCTCCTCTCGTCACAGGATCCACAGAGTCAGCAAGGGGGCCCGGGAGATCTTAACGCTCTCACCTGAAGGACGGGGAGACAGAGGTCCCGAGAGGGGAGCTGCCTTTTCCCAGATCCCTCTCCCGTCAGTCTCCAAGCTGCGTTAGAACTCTTCTCATGTCAACTCTGAGCTTGTTGCAACTGCAAACCGCACAGGGACCTAAAGTCAACAGTGACATCTCCCGCTCCTCTTCCTCTTCCCTCCTCGTCACGCTCCTGAGGGAACCCAGCTCCTTCCCTCTGACATCTCCTGGGAAGATCCGGAGGGGCCAGCAGCAAGCAGTGGCTCTTCCGTGAAATGAAAGACCCTTCCCCTGGGGATGCTGAGCGAGCTGGGGTAATTTTGCATTTCGAAAGAAGAGCTGGGTTCCTAGAGACAGTTCACTCCATTGCTGAGTATTGCCTCTCTTTCAAAGTTGGTTTGGTTTGGTTTTTGAGAGTGTATGGGGTTCCTGGGGCTGCTGTAACAAATTACCACAAACGAGGGGCCTTAAAACAGTGGGAATGGATTCTTTCCCAGTTCTGGAGGCCAGAAGTCTGAAGTCAAGGTGTCGCAGGACCCCGCTCCCTCCAAACGCCCTTGGGTAGATTCCTTCTGTATTAGTCAGGTTACCCCAGAGACCACGGGGCCAAAATACAGAAAGAGATTTTATAAGGAACTGGCTCACGTGATTGTGGAGGCCGACGAGTCCTAAGAGGCGCAGGGTGAGCGGGCAAGCCAGGACCCGGGAGAGCTGATGGTGTCGCTCCAGTCCAAAAGCCAGCAGGCTCAAGACCCAGGAAGAACCGATGTTTCAGTCTGAGTCCAAAGGCAGGAAAAAACTGTTGTCCCAGTTCCAAGGCCATTAGGCACGAAGAATTCTCTCTTACGCAGCAGAGGGTCGACCTTTTTGTTCTACTCAGGCCTTCGACTGGTTGGATGAGGCCCACCTGCATTTTGGAGGGCAATTTACTTTACTCAGTCCACCAATTTAAATGTTAATTTCATCCAAAAATATCCTCCCAGAAACACTCAGAATAATGCTTGATCAAATATCAGCGCACCCTGTGGCCCCGTCAAGTTGACACATCAAATTAATGCTCATATCTTTCTTGCCTCTTTCAGCTTCTGATGGCTTTAGGCTTTCCTTGGCTTGTGGCCGCATCGCTCCAATCTCTGCCTCCATCATCGTATGGACTTCTCCCTGGATCTGTGTCTCAAATCTCCCTCTCCTGTCTCTTATAAGGACACCAGTCGTCAGATTTTGTAACTTAATCACAGCTGCCAAGATTCTATTTCCAAGTAAGGTCACATTCACGGGTACCAGAGGTGAGGACTTCGACGTATCTTTGTGGCAGAGACTCTTCAACCCACTACATCACGCTGGAGGAGGGTGGGCCCTAGATCCAACAACGGGTGTCCTTAGAAGAAGACACGTGGAGACACAGAGAGCAGAAGGCCGTACGAAGAGGGACAGAGACTGGAGCAAAGGCAAGGAGCACCGAGGATTGAGGCCGCCGCCAGAAGCCGGAAGGGTTAGGAGAAGGGGCTGCCCTAGAGCCCTGAGAGGCAGCGAGGCCCCCGTCAGACTTCCGGCCTCCAGACCTGGGAGAGAATCAGCTTGTGTTGTTTCAAGTCCCCAGCTTGTGTATTTGTCATGGTCGCCCCCAGACACTCAGGCACCCTGTTGGTTTTCCTGTTTCTATTTCTCATACATTTAAGCTATACGTTGACCTCGTATTTTCCTTGCCATTTGTTTCTGCCTTGGATTTATCATGAAATCAGGCTATGAGGAAAGTATCTGACTTTTTGACAAAAAGAACCTGAATCCTCTTTCCCGATTATGTACGTACGAGGGCGGACAGAGGCACCTTGGGACAGTTGGAGAGCAGAGGGGTGAAGGCCCGGGACAAGGTACAGAGGAAAAAACACAGAGCACGCTGTGCGCCCCGCGCCGCCCTGGGCTTTGCCGTCCGCCCTTCCACCCTCCGGCACGGCCCTCCTGCCGCCATTCCTCACTGACTCCAGCCCAGAACTTTCCCCATAGCCGGGGGCCCGAGAGCCATGGATTAGCCAAGACCCTAACCCCTCCTGTCCCAGGTCTGCCACTGCTGTGAGCGACCCCATTGGCCCACCTGCCCCCGTGGCCTCAGCTGTCACCCTCTTTGTGTGCTGGGAAGTGAAACATGTCAGCAAACCTGGCACTGGGCCCCTAGACCAGCCTGATGGCCTATTGCCATCTCCGTCAGTTTCCTTTTGTTGTAATTACTACAAATTTAGTGTCTGAAAACACAGAGGTACTCTCTGAGAGTTCTGGAGGCCAGATGTCCAAATTGGGTCTCACGGGGCTAAAGTCAAGGTGTGGGCAGGGCTGGTTCCTTCTCGAGGCTCCAGGGGAGGATCCGGCTTCTGGAGGGGCCTGTATCCATTCTCTCATGGCCCCACATCACTCCTGCCTCTGCTTCTGTCATCACATCTTCCTCTCTGACTCTGACCCTCTGTCTCCATGATAAAGACCTTTGTGATGACGTTGGGGCCACCTGGATGATCCAGGATCGTCTCTCATCTCAACATCCTTCACTTCATCCCATCCGCAAAGTCCCTTTTGCCTCACAAGGGCGCATGCGCACAGGTCCCTTCTGGAGGTCAAGATGTAGATTCCACTTCCACGTCCTTCTGTCATCACACAGCGGCCAGAGGGCCCCTCTTTAGAAGGTAAATCCCTTCACAACACCCACCGCCCAGCTCACCACCTCCTGCAGCTCCCTGTGGTGCTTAGAACAGAATCCAAACCCCTCCCCATGCCCACAGCCCCATGGAAAGTGCTCCTGCCTCCCCACCCCACCCTCCCTCACGCTGCCGTGGCCCCTAGTACCCGCTGTCACTCCTTCCTCTGGTCCCTTCCTGCCCCCATCCTGGAGGAGCCCTGATCCTCTGTATCATGCTGTCCTGTTTAATTTATTCACACTTTCATCATTATCCCAAACTCTCTGTGTATCTGTTCACAGATCTGTTTCCTGTCTGTCTCCCCTCCATGAACTAACTGTGAGGTCAGTGAGCTTGGAGGCCTCTCCATGAGCCTGGAGGGTCCCGAGGACATGGCGGACCCTCAATAAATATTTGTAAAACAGATGAGGATTCCAGCAGGGTCTAACGAGTTAAAGTCAGCCCTGTCGCCTGTTTCTTGGCACAGGTTTATTGTCCAGTTCCTGGCCAGTTATTCAGATGCACAAAGAGCTCTTGGCCTCGCTGGGGGAGAACAGAGGGGACAGTGTACTGTGTCATCGCTCAAGTCTCCGGCCTCTGGACGTTCATTGTGCCTCTTCAACAGATGAAGTTCCCTCCATCTGAAACGAAACGACACAGTGCATCACGGAGCTGTGCTGCTCTGCTGGGCCTTCTCCACCCGCGATCTGGAAATCTTGCTTATTTGACCCAACACTTCCAAATCCAAGCTTGGCCTTGGCTATTGGCAGCAGAGAATTCTATTCATTGGCTGGGTGCCACTGAGCTTTGCAACCACCATGGGATAAATGATACCCCACGTCTTGGCAGCAGGACATGGCTTGTTCTCCCTCTGGGCGGGAGAATCTTGGGGAGCCAGGAAGGTGGTGATGTTAAGAGACAAGTGGCAGCCAAGTCCGGGAGGCAAGAAGCACAGCCGAGTCCCAGCACATTCGCCAGCCACTCCTGCCCCGAGTCGCAGAGATCTTTACTCGGTTCCAGCGTGGTTGTTAATCATAGCACGATGTACAATTATCTCCGGAGAATGTGAGCATTGCATGATTTTGCCCAGGGCTGAAAGGATGTGTCTGTTAGTCAAGCAGATGGAAGGGCAATGAAGCAAGTCTTCTCTGGGTTAATAAAGACGGAAAACCTAATGTGAGTTTATTTTCATTTGCTTCCCCAGGGAGGAACCCTCCAGAGACCCTGGAGACCCCAAAGAGCAGAGCAAAGAGGCCAAAAGTGAACACCAAAGTAGGGACAATTGGTTTGCTGTGCACAGGAGAGGGTCCACGGGTGTTCCACAGGGTCACCTGGAGCCCCTGCAAAGCCACAGGTGGGAGTTTACCATCAGTGCCCCCACCTGCACCATGACACACAATGATGTGTCGAGTCACATTTTGCACAATGAATTTCCGCATCCTTGTTAAGCCCACATTTGGATGAGGCAATGTACAGTCGAACTGACTCCTGACCATCTCATGGACAAGGGACCTCAAAGGTCAGCTCACGCCTCGTGCGCACAGAGCAACACTCCTTGTCTCCACCCCCAGGACCGTAGCCTCGGATGCTCGGGGCACATCCTGCTCCCCTCTTCTGGCCTTGTCTGTTAGAACCTGCAGGATCCTATATGTTAATTCCCAAGGAATGAAGTAGCCGAAGGGACCCAAGAATTGCTGGGCTCTCATTCCAAGGGATTAATGACGTCCCCACCCAGTGGAGAAACTCCGAGAAGCTGCTTTCCTCCAACTTGACTTCTGACTCCTGCTCTTTTGTTCCTTGTGTCATTTTTCAGTAGTTCCCCAAAGATTCCAGGCAGGGTGTGAGTCTTGGGTTGGAAGGAAAGGAAACTGCCAAACGCAGACTTCGGGCTGTTTTAAGAGCATCTCCCCTGAGCAAAGGACACAGCAGCTCCCGACATTGCTCTTGGGTCTGAAGATTCACCCGTCACTTTTGAATAAAAATTACAAACAATAGCTGGTTTTGCTTTGCCATTTGAAATTGAGACCTGGCGACTGGACAAAATCCTGGCAAAGAACAGAGGTGAGTCCAGGAGAAGCCAGCGGCTTGGATGGTGAGAGGTGGGGCATGTCTATGTGAGAGCTCAGTGGAGGGTCTCCAGAAGCCCAAGCGAATTCCCACAGACCCCGGGCCATAAGGAAATGGTCAGGGAAAGTGCTTGGCAACCTCTGGCTTCCCTCCTTACTCTCGATTCTTCCAGTGTCCAATGTGGGAAGACACTGTGGAGCCATTTCACTCGGGATTAAAGGAACACGTACTGGTTTTCTGTGAAATCACGGCGGGTCCAACCTCTCCCCCGTACGTTGTTTTGTCCTTCATGGATAGCTGGAAAGCTAAGGGCTCCGCCGCTTCTTTTTTTCTCCATATTGTCTTTGTCGTTCTCAGTTCTCTACATTTCCATTTAAATTTTAGAATCAGCTTGCCAGTTTGCAGCACACGTGCTCATGCGCGCATGCGCATGCGCACACACACGGAAAGCCCTCTGGGATTTTGTTGAGGTGGCGTTGAGTCTATAGCTCCGTTTGGGAAGGATTGACACCTTCCTAATAACGAGTCTTCACTCAGTTACTCAGATTCGCCCCTCCATCTCTTCAGGGCTCCTGAATACTTTGTAGTATTCAGTGTAGAGGTTTTGCACGTATTTTGTTTGATTTTTTCATAGGCATTTGACATTTTTTGATGCTCTTATAAATGGCAACTTTTTGGCTTAGCGTAACACCCTCAAGGTCCATCCATGTTGTCACAAATGGCAAGATTTCATCATTTTTTTATGACTGAGCAGTATTCCATTGTATATATATATATATATATATATATATATATACACCACGTCTTCTTTATCTATTTATCTGTGAGTGGTTACCAGAAGGAAGGGGGTGGAGGGAGGGTGAAAGAGGTAAAGAGGGACATATGTTCCGTGACGGATGGAAACGAGACTTTTGGTGGCGAACATGATGCAATCTGTCCAGAAGTTGAAACATCTCAATGTACACTTGAAGTTTATATAACGTTAGAAACCAATGTGACCTCAATAAAAAAAAGTAACTTTTAAAGATTTTTATTTTCTATTTGTCCATTGCTGCTATGTAGAAAAGCAACCAACTTTTGTATATTGATCTTGTATCCAGAATTTAGCCAAATTTACTTGTTAATTCTGATAGATTATCAGTAAATGCCTTTGGATTTTCTACATTATTCTGTGTCTGAATAATGACAGCTTAATCCTGCCTTCTCAAACCTTATGCCTTTTATTTCTTTTTCCTGCCTTTTCGCACTGGCTAAGCCCTCCCACGCAATGCTAAGATGTAGTGAGAGAGGACATTACAGCTTCACCAATTTCTTACCCCCTTCTCCCAGCAAAAAGCTTACGAAGGACTCTGGGAAGATGGCAGTGGCAGTACCACTTTTGGATATTCCAAAATCCCCACTTAAAAACAGATAGTACAACTAGATAGAAAAATTATAATTCCAGGAACTCTCACGAGTGTATAATGCAGTTTTCCAGAGGCCATATGACATGCTATAGCCCAACAGATGAAACGCAGAAGCAGACATAAGAATCCAACTGTCTTCTATACGCTAGACATTAAGACATTTGCAGAAACATAAAACTATGCTGCTCTTCTCACCAAATGTTGTGTTTTAAGAAATAGTTACTTTTCATTTAGAAATAGGTTGTTTAACATGTAATAGGATTATTATTGCTATTTTATTTTTATTTTATTTTTTATTTTTATTTTTTTGAGGAATATCAGCCTTGAGCTAACATCTGCCGCCCATCCTCCTCTTTTTGCTGAGGAAGACTGGCCCTAAGCTAACATCCGTGCCCATCTCCCTATACTTTCCCTATACTTTACATGTAGGAGGCCTGCCACAGCATGGCTTGACAAGTGGTGTGTAGGTCCACACCCAGGATCCGAACTAGTGAACCCTGGGCCCCAGAAGCAGAACATGTGAACCCAACTGCTGTGCCACCGGGCCAGCCTCTATTATCGCTATTTTATTTTATTTTTTTAAAGATTAGCACCTGAGCTAACAACTGTTGCCAATCTTTTTTTTTTTTTTTTCCTGCTTTTCCTCCCCAAATCCCCCCAGTAGATAGTTGTATATTTTAGTTGTGGGTCCTTCTAGTTGTGGCAGGTGGGACGCTGCCTCAGCGTGGTTTGACGAGCAGTGCCACGTCCGCATCCAGGATCCCAACTAGCAAAACCCGGGGCTGCTGAAGCGGAGTGCGCGAACTTAACCACTCGGCCACGGGGCCTGCCCCTACTTAGTGCTTTTAAGGACAAGTCTAGTCTCTCTCTAGGTTGGGTGTTGAACTTCCAACACCACTACTGTGTGGGAGGAAGGAGTTTGTTCTGGTCTCATTGTCCAGAGGAGACGAGGGTGGGAACCGATGTGGGGTGGCCACAGGAACCAGGAGAAAGGATGGTCACTGAGCCACCACGGCAGCTGAGCTGGAGAGCCGGGGGGCTGGAGTGGGTGCAGGGTCTGTGGGCACAACGATGCTTGCCAGCCTCTCCCAGGCACAGAAACTTCCTGGGCTGATGGGACCCAGCAGCTTAAGCAGGTCCTGGCTCAGGGGCCAGGAGGCGGCTGCAACTCCTGGTATGGCTGCCCTGATGCAGGGAAAGCCACAGACTCAGTTTCTTTGTGCTGGGTTCCCTGATTTGCAAAATAAAGCAAGGGTATTCTGCAAGTGAGTGCGTCAGGGGAGAGAATTCAGGGAGCAAGACTAATGGCATATGGGTCTAGAATTAATCGTATCTCCAGAGAAGAGCAGGGAGAGGGCTGAGCCATGGAGGGGGGTGGGGTGGGGCGGGAGAAGCTGGCTTCCATCACCCTGAACACACAGCATCGTCAGAGCCATAGGAGCTCAAGCGTGGAGCGGTGACTCTCTGCCAGGCGCTGTAGGAAGCAGCTCACCCTTCTCAACCTCCCTAAGCTCTGCTCTCAAGTCTGAAGGCACGGCAGCAATGCCGGTGTGCAGGGATCACATGCTTTCCCAGCCCAATATTGTTCAGAGGTCACAGCAGGAAGAACAGGGACTCAGCTGAGGAGAATGTCCTGTTTCTCCCCGAAGGGCAGAGCGACCCTGCGTGAGGGACTCACAACTTTGGTCGGTTACCCCTGTCCCCCACAGCCCTGCAAGGTCGTCACTGTTTTTTTCCTGTGGTCACTGATTCAGAGAAGCAACGCTCCTTGATGTGGGCTTGGCAAGCCAAGGAGTCAAAAGAAAGATTTCTTGGACTCTCGAGGTCTGGCAGTAGCGGTCCTTTATTCCGAGAATAGCATGCGGACAGGACCCATGGGCAGTGAAGGGCTGCAGCATGGAGACAGGACCCATGGGCAGTGAAGGGCTGCAGCATGGGGACAGGACCTGTGGGCAGTGAAGGGCTGCAGGCATGGGGACAGGACCATGGGCAGTGAAGGGCTGCAGGCATGGGGACAGGACCTGTGGGCAGTGAGGAGCTGCAATGTGTTGAGGGCAGGGCTAAATTTATAAGGCATAGGTATGTGAGTTATTTCTTTAGCAGACAAAGGAAAGATCATGTAAAAAGTCGTTAAAATGGTGTCAGTGCAGGTGGGGTCTGTTATCGGGTGGTCCTATAACTTTGGATGGGAGTCAGGTCAGGACGTCCTATGCTCCCGGAGGACAGTACAGATCGGCGTGTAGGCCTGGACGCCTGGGCTTCTCTCCCTAGGGCAGCCTTGACTCTCATCTCTCCTCACCTCACCAGTATATCTTGGAGCCCCAAACACCTTGGCCCTATTTTACAATCACAACGAAATACCAATCGTCCAGGGATGAAATCACTGACATTCTCGGCTGTGTGGCCAGCCGCCCCTGAGCAAGAGAAACAAATGACTCAGCGTCCCCTTTGGCACACGGGTGGCAGACGTTTTGATTTCTGCATTCCTAACCCATGGTTTGTTTTGATTTTTTTTTTTTAAAGATTTTATTCTTTTTTCCTTTTTCTCCCCAAAGCCCCACAGTACATAGTTGTATATTCTTCGTTGTGGGTCCTTCTAGTTGTGGCATGTGGGACGCTGCCTCAGCGTGGTTTGATGAGCAGTGCCATGTCCACGCCCAGGATTCGAACCAACAAAACACTGGGCCGCCTGCAGCGGAGCACGTGAACTTAACCACTCGGCCATGGGGCCAGCCCCTTGTTTTGATTTTTTGAGTGGAACCCGATGCCCTGTGGGCAGTTGGACAAAGGCATTGGGGTTTGGGAGACAAGAGTTGAAGCAGGGCCCGGCCTCAGGGAGGTTTTCCTATGGAGAGATTCTCTTCTGTCTTCTAGAGTAAATAACTCATCCTCTCAACCTCTAGATGCTGCGTGGAAGTAAATCTCGAAGGATGTCCTTCGTCAGTGCTTTGGCTGTGGCATTTGGGGTAGAATCTGGAGGATGGGCATCAGGGAAACACAGCTAGCACGAAGGTTCTATGGGTGGACACTTCCAAATGCTGTTCTAGGCATCACCAGGTCTGAAAGGGCCACAGTCACAGAAGGAGGGAGGGGAACTCTATCTAATTAATGAGACTCTCAAAAAACCTCTAATTCCCACTACTGCCCAAGATTCTAGATGATTTCCGTCCTGGAGAACTCTGCCTCATCACATCTCAGCCATGTGCAAGGCTGCAGCAAAGCCTGTGGTTTATACTGAGTGAATGACTGACAGAGAGCAAAGCAATCAGAGAGATAAGGAGGTCAGTGTGTACCCCAAAGGGGATGGGAGAGGTCAGTGTTGAGGGTGGGTGGGGAGAACGCCATATGAACGCCCCAGCCATCTTCCTCCATAGCCCCAAGGCATTTGAGAGACAACCGGGAACTTCCACTTGGGGGGCGTTTTCTCCCAACAGCAGCAGGTGAGACTCCAGGGTGGGAGTGACACTGGGCGGGAGGGTTTAGGGTCTGCACTCTGAGAAGCGAGCCGTATGCCGCGTGGGATCCTGGATGGGACCAGACAAAGGACAACAGTGGAAAACCCAGCAAAGTCCAAATGAAGCCTGGAGTCGGACTAATCGTCACGTCCCAGTGTCAGCGTCTCTGTTCTGACCAACTTACCAAGGTCATGGGAGATGAAGACACAACTCTCAGAACTATCTTTGCAACTTTTCTGCAAATCCAAAATTATTCCAAAAGAAGAAAATGTATCTGGTAAAAAAAAAAAAAACAAGCCACATGTGAAAGTGCCAGGAGGCTGGAGAAAGTGGAGCGGGGCAGGTGGGGTGGGCAGAGGGCAGAGGGTGGAGCAGGGGCTGGAGAGCACAGGCTACACATGGTGGAGAGGGACGTGCTGTTCTGTCTGCGGGGGTCCGGAGGCCACCAGGCTCTGGTTCTTCCCTCACTGGGACGGAAGAGATGATAATGTTGACAGTCAGGATTATAAGAACGCAACTGGCCTCTAGCCTGAGCACTTGGCAAGGGGGTTCCTCACCTGGCAGGCAGAAGGAAGGATTCATTCTGTGCCCACTTGTTTTCAGAACAGTTGAGCAAACAGTAATTGATGGGTTTCCATGGACACCTAAAGACATGGGTGATGGTGACACCAGGGACTGCAAACGTCCTGTATCTGGTTGGTCTCCTTTTCCCCCGGTGCTGCTCTGTCCTTCTGGATTCTGAGAGCCTGGCAGACTCCACCAGGGTCCCAGGGCTCCAGCCGCTGCTCCTGTGTGCTATGCGCATGCGTGTGAGAACCACAGGCTCCCCTTCTTCCCTCGATTAGTCCTGTCTGTGAAACTACTGCTCAACCTGCACTGAAGGCCCTCTTAAAACACAAGGAACAAAAATGCAGCTTCTAACACATTATACTTGTCTGAGAGGTAAGAGTGAATTGGGAGAAGTCACTTTTCGAGCCATCTCCATCCCGGCCCCCTCACGGCCAGCCTGCAGGTGAGGCAGGGCAGCAGGCTGCACGTGATGCAAGGTTAGCGTGTCGTGCCTAGCCCCGGCTACGCCATCTGTGTTGAAGGGCTGACGTCTAGTGGCTGGCTCTGATATTGCCAGGCTTGGTGCTTCTACCAACTTCTAAGCAGTGTTGCATCAGCCAAGAGAGCCTAGGAAAACTGAGGCCTGGCCGGCTCTGGTCATGGGTGACCCAGGCTCACCGCCACCCCAGAGGCACCTCTGAAGACTGCTGGGTTATGAGGGTGTGGGCGGTGGGGGAAGCTCAACTCTCAGGCTCCTTTTTCATTGTTGTGGGGCCTGGGTCCACAGCCCCGTAGCCCTGGACCTTGCTACTGGCCATGAAAGCTAGTGATCCACTAGGACCATGGCACTGCCCATCACCTCTAACCCAGGCCCTGGTCTGCATTGACCTCGCAGCCTTCTGCCCTTTGCCCACGTCCTCAGCCCAGGGAAGGGTCAGGTCATCTCTGTCTCTGCAGTGGCCAAAAGGGGCCCACCCTGTTGTGCTCTGGCCATCTGGAACGAGGACCAAAGTGCTCTGATGCTGATAGAAAACAAGACATCATCTTCCACTCTCAATAATATTATCACCAAGTAATGATTGTTATCACCAAGTAATGCATAGGACAGACACCTTCAAGGACTCTTCATAGTCAAGGGTCGAAGCTGATCCCTTTGTGTTGTTCTCTCAGCGTTGCCTGTGTTTCCAGGGTCCGCTGATGCAGAATTCCCCTCTGCCCACCCCAGGCCTTCCTTCTCAGGCTAGAGCAAAGAATAAAAGGGAAGAAAGGAGGCAACCAGGCAGGGAAATACGAGCTAAGAATCAGTGAGAGCTGACACCAGATTTGTTAATGGGGACGTTAAGGATCAGGATGAAAGGCTGGCAATGAGCCTGTGGGGCCTTGCGCGGTCAAAGTCGGCTCACAGGGAAGACAGGCTTTGCATCTTATTCAAAATGCCTCAGAACTGGCTTCTCTCTCATTCTATCAACTGTAAATTTATTCATCGGTCCTGCATCCCTCTGCTAGGTCCTTCTAAATCTTCGTTTTTATCGCCCTGGAGTTTTGATTTTAAATGTGTGTGGTTCTCAGTCTTTGGAAATGGACGATCTGTCTACACTATATTATACTAACTAAAACATTTGACCAACTGAACTGCTGCCCTCCTCTAACCATGCTGGATAAACGTTCTCTGCGTCCCTTTTTGAGTCACTTGGGGACTTTACTCATTCACCATTTATTCATAATTTATTAATATTTAAGCAATAGTGCAGGATTCTTGTCCTGGGGATACAGAAGTGAATAAGACAAGGCCTGAGGGGATTAAAGTCTAGAGGAAGAAAGATAGAGCACGTGGAGCATTATGATGCAATAAGTTTCTAGCATATTCTCGGGACCATTAGAGGAAATGCGTTAATGGGAAAATCTCGGCTTACCTGGAAATCAGATAGCATGAACACTATTCACGGCATGTCTATTGGCAACCCATAACCAATTCTCCAATGCAGTTTCCATGTGCCTCTTCTCACATACCAGACCGCAGATTCTGATGTGGAAGTCTTTGCACTTCCCCTGCTTTGTACTAATTGCATCATTTACAAGTGGGCCAGGAACAGGAAGACGTGGTTAGGTCTGCGCCCAGAATGTAGGTTTCAGAACTGCTCTTGCCCAGAAGGGGTAACACCTGGCATCCTCTAGACGGCCTGACATTGGAGCCAAGTGGATGAAGAGAGACAGAAACGAGAATTAGGAGGCTTTAGTGGACATGATCTATTTTCATAGTCAGGCAGCTGGAAGTTGAGGGGCTACTGCTATGAACCCTAAGACTATAGGATGACTGAGCTAGAAAACTGAGCTGGTTCCTGAGTCAGGCAAGATTAAATAGCCAGATGCTCAAAATAGTGACATTATAGGGATTTAAAAAGTCAACTTATCTTAAGGACCATAAATATTTGGTCAAGAAATTTTACAGCATGACTCGATAAGCAGTGCGTAGGGCCACGCCAGGGATCCGAACCCGTGAACCCCGGGTGGCTGAAGTGAAGTGTACAAACTTAACCACTGTATTTTCTCTAGTCTGTTGTTTCCGGTCACCACAGGCAGGAAAACTGACTTTGGGCTGTGTTTGGTGTCAAAACTGACTACAGTGGAGCCATTTTAAAACGGAGATGGAGCTGCCTTTCCAGAGAAACTGCTTTGCTGTCTTGAACCTTATGGACTGGGCCATAAGAGCAATAATTTTTACAAGCAATTGTTTGAGACATCAGCAGGAGAACGGACGTCCTGATCACAAAGACTGAGGATGGTAGACTTTGTGAAGATGGCATCGATAGTCAGTCAATGGTTACCCAAGACGAGCTTCTGCCTCCAACTCAAATTAAAATTCTTCGTAATACAAACTCCTTTCTTTGCCTTTAAAAGCCCCTGACTTTTACTCCCTAGAGGGATGCTATTTGGGTTTCTACCCGAGTCTGTACTCCCTGAATTGCAATGCTTTGAACCCAAATAAATGCCTCTCTGCCTCTCATTTTGGCTTTTTATTTTTAGGTTATCATTGGGTGAGTTTAGGGGACATTCCTGCCAAGAAACAGACACGAACCTGTAGGCTCACAGGGGTAGAAAACAAGGCGCATGGCCTCACTACAATCTGCCAGACAGGTGAGTGGGACGATAGCACAGATCTTTGCTCAATATCAGTCAGTAGGAAATTCCGCCAATGCTAAGAATGGTTGTGTGTGGGAGGGAAGACTATGAGAGACTTTCTGGTTTTCTTCTTTTACGTGTCTGTATTTCCCAAATTTTAAAAATTAGCATATATTAATTACACACTGAAAAGCACCATTTGAAAAATGAAGCAATGCCATAATACAGTATAGACTGCATTATTTGGACCAATCCTCCCATTCAAAACAACTAAAAGATGCTGGATAAATGTTGAAACGAGTCTTCTCAAAGGCTTTAGAAAACTAACATGGAGTAACAAATCACCAAATCAGAACCTAATGAAAAGTAGAAACAAAAAAAAATGGGTAGAAACTGGGCTCTGGGATGGCATTTGCTTCCAGGCATGAGCAAGCATTGCGACCTTTGACTTTGGTTTTGACAGCCTCAAAGAGCAAGGGAAAAAATCATCCAACCCTAGACTGCCCCTGGTGGGATCCAATCATCCAATCCCAGGCTGCCCGAGGTGGGATCTAAGAGGAGATCCCCTGCAGGTTAAGCTGAGATCCGAAGAGCTGTGCCTGCAGAATGAGGGTGAAGCAGAGTAATCCCACCCCCAGGCCCTTGGGAACCACAAGGAAGTTACCTCAGTGTTGAGCAGGGTGGGAAGACACTGTAACCGCTTCCCAGCCCTTCCTTGGATTGTCAGCCTAAATTTGCATCCCTTGGATTGTCCAAAAAACTTCAGCCACAAATCTGGACTCAGGGTGTCACGAACTGGCAGTGCCCATGGTTGTCTACAGAAGCAAAAGCAATGCCCCTCTGGAGAAAGATGCTTTCATTGAAATCTTTCAAAGGATGTTCACAAGTAGTTCTCCAAGAATAATGAACAGCATTATTGCAGCACAGACCGATTAAGGGACTTACTTTAAGGAATTAAAAGACAAGCTTGAAAATATCTGCAGGGAACAGGAAGCTATAAAAGTGACCTAGAGAAAAGAAACAGAACCTTTGAAAATATACTAATCATAATTAAAAATTATACGACGGATTAGACAGATTTGATGGGGCTGAGCAAAGAATCCATGAACTAGTAGATAAATCAGAAAGAATTATCCAGAATGCAGCACAGAGAGACAAACAGAAAATGAAGAGAGGTTAAGAGATCTGGAAGAGGGGCTGGCCCCGTGGCCGAGTGGTTAAGTTCGCCTGCTCTGCTTCAGTGGCCTGGGATTTCGCTGGTTCGGATCCTGGGCATGGACGTGGCACTGCTCATCAGGCCACGTTGAGGCGGCGTCCCACATGCCACAACTAGAAGGACCCACAACTAAAATATACAACTATGTACTGGGGAGATTCGGAGAGAAAAAGCAGGAAAAAAAAAAAAAAGATTGGCAACAGTTGTTAGCTCAGGTGCCAATCTTCAAGAGAAAAAAAAGAGATCTGGAAGAGAGAATGGGAAGGGATATCATGTATTTCATTGGATCTCCAGAAGCAGAGGAAAGAAGGGAGCAACAGCATTCTCTGAAGACATGATAAAGCTGCCATCCACAGCTCATGAAGATTACCAATTCCCAAGCAAGATAAACAAAAAGAAATTAATATCTAAATATATTTTAGTGGAACTGCAGGATAATAAAGATGAAGTCATAAAAGCAGTCAGAGAAAAAAAATTACTTTCCAGAAAGATCTTTGCAAAATCTCCAAACATGTGAAACAGAAACTAACACATTTCTAAGTAACCCAGGGGTCTGAGAAGAAATCAAAAGGGAAATTAGGGAGCACCTCAAAGTGAATGAAAATCAAAACACAATGTACTAAAATCTGTAGAATGCCACCCAAGCAATATTTAATGGGAAATTGAGAGCACTAACCTCTTAGATATCTCAAATCAATGAATTAAATCAAAATAAGTACCAAAAAGATCTCCAAATAATTGGAAATTGAACAGCACACTTTAACCTCAAAGAGGAGAGAATTTCACTTTCAGCCACGCTGGAGCAACAAGGCTGGGTTTACCCTTTTCCTCATACAACTAGGCAATCGGACCAAATATGTGAAATAACCGTTTGATTTCACTTTCTCCTTCCTTCCTTATGCCTTGCTTCATTTCACAAAGCATTTGAGGAACATCATTGTGTTTGTCTCATTAGAACAAAACCTCCTGGAAGCTGGTGGCTGGGTCTTCTGTTTTGTATCTCGTGTGTTCTGGTACAATGTTCATGTGCTGTAGCATCCAATTAATGTTGGTAAATGAAGTGATCACCAGCCAGTTCAAAATCATGGCCTCAATTCACAGCACAAAGACTCTCTTAAATTTGTATCCTTGTTTTTACTTTTCTAAACTTTTTCATTATTTCATTTGATCCTCCCAAGAATTCTGTGTGGTAGGTGGGCAATTTTAATATTCTCACTTTCCAGATGGGAAACGTGCAAAGAATCACCTCATCTGTATCACACTTGGAAGATCTTTCCAATTAAACGGATTATTTCCAGTGAGGGTGATTAGAAGTTAGGTGGGCCCGTTATTAGTATTTTTATTCTCTTATGGATTTCAACTTGAAGACAGCAGAGGGCGCCTTATCACACAAAAGTACACTGAAAGTGAATGATACATCACATTTAAGATAATCCGTTAAAGTTTCAAAATGTGAATTTCATGAAATAGGACCCTGTGCTTAATCTTTTTACTATTTTAGGATTCTGGTCTCATTGTAAATGTTCTATTCTCTTTCTTTCTGGCTAATGAGAATTTTAACCTTACGTAAATCACCGTGACACATATAATCCAAGAGCCTTCCAATTTAGCTTCAAGATTCTTTTGGATAATAAAAGCACTAAGCCTGCGTCTACTAGATCCTTCTAAATCTTCCATGGGGAATATGCCCCCCCTTTTGCAGCCCTTGAGAAAGGACCACTATAATGTATTGCAGACAGACGCACTATGACTGAAGGGCCATTTTACCTCAAGTGCATTGTCTCAAGGTTACCCAGTATTCTCAGGAGAGTATAAAAGGATTAGGTATGTTCTTAAAGCCGTATGGCACTAGAGGGAAAGTAACAATTTCCAGGGCCAAAGTGAAGACTTGGACTTTCATAGCTCATTGTTGAAGGCAATTATGTCTGGAGGCTCAGGACCAGGTTTCTGTGAAATTCTGCAGCTCCTTTCTGATCAGCTTTTAACTGGTTCTTTTCTTCCTATCATCACATATGTTCTCCGATTCTCCTGCAGGCAGTGCTGGAGATAGTGCCAGCTGAATCCTATTCTACCCTTTCTTCCCATAGTTTCCCCAAATTTTATTTTTCTTCTTAAAGAACTAGGTTTCTGGACAAGGCCTGGCGTTGGTTGGGAAAGCATTTCTCCCTGGCTGCTCAGTGATTAGTAACTGACTGGATCTAAGGTAATTTCTTTAGGGCTGAGCCCTGTGGCAGTTGAATTAGAAAGTAAGAAACTAGATCATTTCCTGATTTATGCTTTCCTTTTGCCAAACTTTTGCTTGTCCTTGTCCTTCATTTGTCCTACGTCCTTGACTAGAAGCCCAACTATGACATCTTCTAATGATAAGCATTTTCACTCCATGTCCTACAAATGTTTCCCCCATTTATTCCCATTTATTATGTTACTTGGTCAAATCCTAGAGTACAATTTCCTAGCAGGCAGTTTTTGTTTCTCAGGCTTAGGAAGCCGATTACCCTTGGAAAGGGCGTCATTAGCCCTGTTCTGCTGATGAAGAAATAAGTCCTCTAACAGAGGACATCCGAGGACAGTCACTAGAAAGTGGAATGGCAGGACCGTTTTTCATGTTGTCGACGAAAATAATCCATAACCAATCTATAAATGAAAATTTGGGAGAGTTTATTCTCAGCTGAAATCTGAGGACCATGGCCCGGGGCCTTTCTTCCCAAAGGAAGAAAGGGCACCAAAGAAGTGAGGTATACAGAGTGGTTATATACCCCCAAACAGGACGTTTCACACATGATTGAAATGTCCCTCCCACAATAGTCACAAGATTGCCCTGTCGGCACAGCGCTTGATGGACACAGCAGGTAGTGGGTCTGCTGTCTCAGAGGGCGAAGCAGGAGGCAAGTCTATTGTCTCGAGCTGGGCGGTCACAGGTGAGGGCAGCAATCAGTTTCTAGCCTAAGGAAAGATGTTTAATCCTTAAGGAGATGCCAACGTTGGGAGGGGGAGGGAAGTTGCCCCTTTATCTCAAGGGCCTTTGTTCTTGCCATGGGGAATATCTAAAGCAGATATACAATGCATGCTCAACAGCCACGGTCAGGCCCTTTTGGAAAGACAAGGTCAGGCCGAATTAGATTTATACCAAATGGCTTCCTCATATACTCCAATATATCCTATTGCTTGCCATTTTTATTTGTCAACGTTCAGCACAATATCCTCAGTACCTAACACAGCATCTGGCGCATTTTGTGTGGGAGAAGGATTGTCTTCACTGGCGGTTTGCAAATCCTTGATGTGTATGAATACCTTTCTGGGGGATGAAGCCACAGCAATCATTTAATTTGCAAAAGGGTCCAAGGAAAAAAGCCAGGGGTCAGTCCACATAGGGCTAAGTAATTGCCTAAATACAGCAAACACTGCAGCCGGCCTTCCTGCCCAGGTCGCTCGGAAAACCACAGGTGCCGCGTCCCTTGGGACGGCTGAGGAAGGGCCGAGAGGACAGGGGTCACAGCCCGGCTACGTTCAAGCGGAAGCCACTCAGAGCCAGAGGACCCCAAGCCCTCTTGCACAGACCCCGCAAGAGAGAATCCGGGAACCGAGGCCTGCTGCCCGGGAGCATGCGCGGGTTGGGCCGGAAGTGACGCTATCTCCGCGCGCCCCCACGAGGACGCACTTCCCGTGGCCCGCTCCCGTCTCTCCGCCTTGCCAGGAGACTCCCTTTGGAGCCGTCGCGATGGGCAAGAAGGGCAAGAAGGAGAAGAAGGGCCGCGGGGCGGAGAAGACGGCCGCCAAGATGGAGAAGAAGGTGTCCAAGCGCTCGCGGAAGGAGGAGGTGAGCGGGCTCGGCGGACAGGCCCCGTGCGCGCTGCGCCGCTCCTCTCGGCGCTGTGGCCTTAGTCCCCGGTCCCTCTCTCTCTGCAGGGTCCGCAAATGGGTCGGTCGGACTTAGAGTTGAGCGGTCTGCTTTCTGTTGACTGTTGCTCGCGTGCTCCCTAGCCTGGGGCGATTTATGATGGTTAATGAGTGTGCCAGGCTCTGTGCTGGCTGGGCTCTAATCCTCACACTAGGTGAGTTGGGTAGCTTTGGCGTCTACATCTGGCAGGAAACCAGAAGCTAACAGGTTCCACAGGGCAGGGTCACAGCGCTGTGAAGCCGCGTGGAGCTGGAATTAGACCAGACCTCCCCAATCCAGAGCTCTTGACCACCTTCCTTTGCCTTTTTCTTCCTAAATATAAATGTCTCCATTTCCTCATCTGTCAAATAATGGGGTTGGGCTTTTCCTCCCACTGTCTCTGGGCTCTAATGTTCTCAGCTTCTTGACCACTTAAGTGCGTGGGCTTTGCAGCCACTGGGTGTAGATTGAATCTCGCCTCTGCCACACCTAGCTTGCAGACCTCGGAGGAGCATGATCTCTCTGTGCCCCGGTTTCTCATGTGTGAAGTAGGGGTAGTGACTGCACGTTTGTGGTTAGGGTTGTGGCACAGGAAGCCAGTTAATCTGTGTGGCATCTTTAGAACAGTGCTTGGCACTTGGTAAGCACTCCGTAACTAACTGTTCATTGTGATTTTCACTCATCTTTGTATCTCCCTGCAGTGCCTAGTACCTGGGTGACCATAATGGTAGCTTCCCTGTGGGGAGAGCCTATCAGGTCTGGGTCCTGGGACTTTCCATGTTATCTCCATTAATCCTCAGAACAAACCTTTAAGATCACTGGTCGTCTGATTAGGTCAGCAGAAGATAATCTCCCTCTCTTAAAGCCGGCTGTGTCATGGAACATAGCCTGATCCCGAGAGTCCTATCCCATCATTTCACGTCTGGGGGACTAAGGGGGTGGTTTTGGGGACAACTTGCAATTCTGCCTCCCACAGAACTCATGTCTCAGATGTGTGTACGTGGTTGACACCTTTGCTTGGCTGTTGCACGGATTCCTCCCCCTTCTGCACTGTCTGTGTTGAAGCTCCTGTTCTTTTTTTTTGTCGAGGTAATATTGGTTTATAACATTACGTAAATTTCAGGTGAAGTCCTGTTCTTCATCCTGGCCTCTGCCTGCCTCTCCATCTCTGTCTCCTCGGGCTCACTCCAGCCACACCAGCTTTACGTTAGTGTCTAGTGTTATGTTAGTGTCTCAGACATGCCAGGTTCTTTCTACTTGGGGTCCTTACCTCTCCCCCAGCCACATTCTTCTTGTGACTGGCTCCTTTTCATCTTTCAGCTTATTGTCACCTTGGAGAGGCTTTCACTGACTAGGCCACCTGTGCCACCAGACCCCGCTCTGTCCCAGCCCCCCAGCTCAGTAATCATGACGCCCAGCTGTGTGAGACGTGCTCCTTCAGAGGAGTAGGAGTGAAGCTCACCTGGCTCACAGACCTAATTATGGTCTGGTGAGAATTTGTTCAACGTGCAAGGCATGTGGAGAGGCTTCTGGATTAATTGGCAAGAAGTGGAAGAGGTGGGAGTTGAAACAGGGTGCCCAGTGACAGAGCCCATGTTCCTAGTGAATGGAGCAACCAAGCCTGCTCCCACCCTAGACACCCTGGCAGCCCCCGTCCTCCTGTGACCAGGGTTGAATGCTTGACGGGCCAGCTTAGCCTGGTGGGCGTTAGTGCCAGCTTGCACCGGGGCTGATGAAACAGCTCTCCCTTCAGACCTGCCGTTCCCAGTTCCGGCCACTTCTTTCACCCACCTCATCCGCATCTTCCCTTCTGCCTTAAGGAAGATAATTTCTCAGGTGAATGATAGAGGATCCGGAGCTCTGAACTAATTGCGACTCCAACAGTCCCTTCTCCATGCAGGTCTTTCTGTGACGTTTCAGTCGCTCAGTAATTTGTCCTGAGTCCCTAATGCGGCGTGCTTTGCCTTAGGGATGTGGTGGTCAATAGGACAGCTGTTAGGCACCTACCATACAGAAGTGGCAGGATCTCGGACGCTTCTGTGAACTGCTGTGAGGGTGAAAATTGGTAGAGCCACTTTGGACCCTAATTTGTCGCTAGAAAAGTGGAAACTACAGCCCAGCAGTTACACGCCTAAAGGTTTTCCTTGGAAAAACTGCCCCCAGCTACACAAAGACAGGTACAAGAATGGGCATAGTAGTTTTGCTTGTAAAAACAAAAAATTGGAATTGACCCAGATGTTTGTCAGCAGGAGGGATAGAGAAGCTGTGTGGGGTGGTAGCTCTGCCACAGTGCAAGCAAATGGAGGCAGAGCATCAAATTGTTCATTCGGCAGTGCTAAACAGAAAAGCAAGTTGCAAGAGCATATGCAGTATGAGACCATTTACGTGGAATTGAAAAATGTAAAACTATATATATTAGAGATGTGTAACATGTAGTAAGAGTATAAAGAAATGCTTGAGAGTAATGAGCACCCAGTTCCAGACAGTGGCTGCGTCCGGGGAGGTGAAGGGGTATACACGAGGTGGGGGCAGGGGGAGAGCTGTGAGTGGCTCTTCAGTCTGAGGGGATGTGGCATTCTGGCTAAAGGAACTGAGAAGCCAGTGCAGCTGGGAGAGTGAGGAGGTAGGGTGGGGCATGAGGCTGCAGAGGGAGGAGGAATGGTCTGGAGGTGCAGGAAGGACATCTAACCTAGCTTCAGTGCAGAATGTGGAACCAGGAACCCTCAAGGGCTGTGTGCATGTGAGAGAGGCAGGGGCAGGGGGAAGGCAGGCGGCGCAGATCCCATGTCAGCCTGAGCAGGTGAGGGCAGTGAGCATTCAAGAAGAGAATCAGGAGAGGAGCCTTTCCCCGTGACAGGCAGGTCATCCGTCCCTGGGGGTGGAGGAAGGGTCACTAGCAAATGAAGGGAAACTGGCACTGAACTGGGGGTAGGAAGACCAGGTTTCACTGCTGCCCAGCCAGGCAGATCAGTGGGCACCTTCACTTCTAAATCTGTTTCTGCAGTTGTAACAATAGAAACCTCCTTACACAGATTGGCTGAGTTGATAATTGCCAAGCCCCCACCGAGCAGGTGCTCTTCTAAGCAGACTGCCAAGTCTTGCTTGGAGCTTATATTTTATTATTTTCGTGGGAGGGAGGAGGAAACAGAAAGTAAACAAATAAATGAGCAAGAGAAATATCAGACATTGCCATGCCGACAGCACAGCAGGCTGGTGGGGTGGCCTAGGCCTGGGTTTTTGGGAGGTGGTCAAAGGTGCTGGCCCGAAGTCAGGCTGGGCTTGTCTAAGTGGAAGACGGTTTGGGGGCAGTGTGAGGGTTTGGAATGAGCCGATTCATGCAGTGTGCATGCATCTGTACTTCCAAGAAAACTGCCCGTAAGGTCAAGCTTGAGTGTTTTTCATGGGTCAGATTCTGTGTCTTTGAAATGTGATTCTGTGTCAGCGTGTTCGAACTCACTGATGTGACTGGACCCCGGTCAGGTCAGGTGGACAGTGGAAAAGCTGACCCAGGCTTTCCACGACGTAATAGGGTTTAGGGACGTGTCTCACCTGTGACTGCTTGTCTGCCCTTAGGAAGACCTCGAAGCTCTCATAGCGCACTTCCAGACGCTAGATGCCAAAAAGACTCAGGTCGTGGAAACGCCCTGCCCTCCACCTTCTCCAAGGTAAGCGAGCACAGACTCTTCGTGAGAGCTTCTGTTGGTTTCCTTGTATAAACTGGAAAACTGCTTTAAATCGGCACCACGTTTTCATAAATAACCAGGCACTGGGGAGATTTTCATCATTAAAACCCATTCCGGATCAGCTCCCACGAAACTTTTTTTTTCCTTTTCTGAAGAAGGGGGGCGAGGTTATTCAGCTTTATTATCATGCAGAAACATGGAAATGAGGTCTCAGCGCAGCTGCTCATCAGGGACATTGTGCCAGGTTTGAAAGTTCTTCAACTGGTGACAATTTGTGAACTCAAGTGTTGTCCCAAGGAGGTTTTCTTTGGTTCCTAAGGTTATTTTAAGAGTGCCTATCACAGGTGGAAAACTTAAAGGCATGATAACTCTTTGCTGTGTTCGTTCATAATGCTTTTACATTCTCATGTGAAAAGTGTGATTATTAAACATAATTTGTGTATAAGCCATTTTAAAGGAATTTGTAAATTATGTGAAGAAGTCCAAAGTCTTGTAGGATTTCAAGCACTTGTGGAATGGGCTGAAATGAGCAGGCTTTGGTTTCTATCTGACTTCTTATTCCTCTGCTTCATCTCTTCTCTTGGCTTCTGAATTTCCAGTTTTTTTATAATTTGATTTGGGGCTTTGTAATTTTTATATTTGCTGCTGAATCGAGGCAGGACACCTAGGAAAGGCTGGATGACCCTACTGACGAGACACACGGCCTTCAGAGAAGGGGAAACATTAACTGCACAGGCGTCTGGGACTGTGTTGTTTAGTTGAGAGATGATTTGCTTTGTTTCCCTTCTTACTGGCGCTGTCATCAGCCTGAAGGAGGCATGGGGTCCAGCGCTTCAGGAGGGGGCTCTTATAGTGCCGCCTTGCTTCAGTGAGGTGCGGGTGATGGCTCTGCTCCTGAGTCCCGGCGACCTGGGTCACGGGATTCGGTCACTGTCACCGCCTGTTCAAAGGAAGGGAGCAACGTGATTGGCCCCTGAGCCCAATGAGCTGACACAGCAGCTTTCCGGCAGCTCCCAAAGTCGGCAGTCTCTCCTGTTCTTCATTTAATAAATCCCCCTAGGAATCTGGTTTTATTTTCCCCTTTATTTGGCATATTGTCACTAGGACCAAGTTCCACACGTTGTAGCTGTGCATTTTTGTTTGAATTGTTGGAGCGAGTCCATCCTTCACATCCTTAGGCTCCACACGCACAGCCCTCTTGAGGGAAGCCACTTTGGACGTGGATTGATTTCTTAGGGTGTGATATTGCAGAACTTTTCCTAAAGTAATGTTGCCCAAAAAGCCAGGTTTAATGCCATGATATAATTTGAAGTGTTGGCAGTTCCCTGGGTCAACTGGGAGTGCTTTCTGACAGAAGGGAGCAGTTTGTGGAGTCCAGATATAAAAGGATTGAGACCTTTTGGTCGGTGACCGTAGTAACGTCTCACCTCCTACCTCTCCATCACATGATGAGGAGGAGACCGTGAAGTTGCCCAGATTGGTAAGTGTGTGCAGCTCCGAGTGTTGCTCGGGTGTAATTTAACGGGGAAGGTGAGGAGACGCTCAGCCGCGTTGGTGCTTCACGGGGCCTGTGTATCTGTGACCCAGGAGAGGTGGCGGACGGGGTCTGGATGGAAGTGACCCTTGGGTACTCTGGGCTGAAACTGGATTGTTGTTTCTCAGGTCGTGTTCATTACTTTTCCACAGAAAATTAATGAGTGTTAAGTGAAAACAAGATTCAAGGTCAAAAAACTTCGGTAAACACTAGTTTCCTTTCTTTGAATTGTGGTAAAATACATATAGAATTTGCCATTTTAGCCATTTTTAACTGGAAAATTCAGTGGGATTACTTAAATTTACAATGCTGTGCAACCGTTACCACCATCTATTTCCGAAAATTTTCTTAAGCCCAGGTAGGAACTCGGTGCCCATTAGGCAGTCACTTCCCATTGCCCTCCCCCAGCCCCTGGTGACCTCCCCTCTACTTTCTGTCCTTCTGACTTTCGTATTCTAGATGTTTCATGTAAGTGGAGTCAGAGAACACCTGTCCTTTTATGACTGGCCTCTTTCACTTAGCATAATGTCCTTGAAGCATTTGTCCGCGTTGTAGCGTCAATCCGAAACTTCATTCCTTTTTAAGATTGAACAATATTCGTTGTATGGATAAAGCACATTTTGTTTGTCCGTTCATCCTCTGATGGACACCTGGGCTGTTTCCGCCTTTGGGCTGTTGAGAATAGTGCTGTGATGAACGTTAGTTTGCAGGTATCTGAGTCCCTGTTTGCAGTTTTCTTGGCTGTATACCTAGGAGTGGAATTGCTGGGCCATGTGGTAATTCTGTGTTTAACTTTTTGAGGAACCACCAGACTGTTTTTCCACAGCAGCTGTACTATTTTAACCCTGATTTCTTTACTGCAAAATTTCTCAGCCTATAAAATGTTTCTGTACAGTAAATCCCCAAGAGAAAAATAGAGTTTTCAGATTTCCCAAACTTACTTGACCGTGAAACCTTTTCCCTTTGGAATGAGCGTTATGGGATGCATCTTGGAGGACGCCACTCTAGGGGAGTTGGAAAGAAGTGGGCTTTCCAGCTGTTGCCCTCGCAGTCACCACCTTTCCCTACATCCTACTGAAGTAGTCAGGACGTAGTTAGAATTTCCTTCTAGCTATTCTTTTGTCTTCACGTGTGAAATAAGTAGAAATCATTTGCATTTCTGGATGGAAGGTATCTGGGATGTATTTTGAAATGCTTAAATACTGGACTTTGTAGATGAGTTTTGATTGTGATTTAAGTGGATGGACCCTTAAAATAGGACATTTCTGGAAAATTGGGCACATAGGAAGGAGCACTGAGACTTCTCACTGCCTGATGATTTTCAGCAGGTGGCTGTGTGAGTAGCCTGGGTCCTGGACCCTCCTGGGAGAGGAAGCCTGGGTGTTCGTATCGGGGCCATGAGGCTGCTTTGAAGGGTGGTGCCTTAGCCTCCGTTCTCAGCCCCAGGTTCCTCTTTGGCGGGAGTTTAGAAACGCTCTCCCGGTGGTGAGGCGCTCCAATGGGAAGGAGTGCAGTGGCGGGCACACTGGCCGTCAGGTGCTTCCTTTTGTATTGATCTCCTGCTTTTGACTCTTGCAGGTTAAATGCCTCGCTCTCCGCTCATCCTGAGAAAGATGAATTAATCCTTTTCGGAGGTGAATATTTCAATGGCCAAAAAGTAAAGTATTTATTTTTTCTTTTCCCCCAAATTTCCATGGGTCTCATTTAGAGTAAAATTAAAGCAGTGATAACCAAATATGCATTTCTCCTTTAACTCTCCTCCTGTGTGTCCCACCCTCTGAGCTGTCAGGACTGGCATACAATGTTGTCCTTGATAAGCCACCAGGATCCTTTAGTGACCTTTACGGTCACACCTCTTAGCACCTGCTTGAGGTTGCCCAGCACACTGCTCAT
Source organism: Equus asinus (assembly GCF_041296235.1). NCBI lineage: Eukaryota > Metazoa > Chordata > Mammalia > Perissodactyla > Equidae > Equus > Equus asinus. The sequence continues at coordinate 49,245,276 of NC_091817.1, read as the reverse complement.
TCAGGTTCATTGTTCATGCTGTTCTTCTTCATGATGGATTTCCACAGTTGTTTTGAATGGGGAAAGTGCTGATAAATTTAGAGCTCATTTTTATTTTTGAACAGGCCAGAAAAACCTGTATTTCAGCGTTGTAAATGAAATAGGTACAAAAACAGGAGTTCACCTTCTCTGTCTGGTGGAGAGACGCTCTTTTTCTTTGTGTCATCATCCCAAAGGGTCCAGGGGGCCAGCTGCACGGTGCTCTGCATTGATACCATTTACGTTAGTGTAGGAAACACGTTTCCCAGGGTAAGCTAGTAATGGAGGCCCTTCCTCCCCCTCACTGTCGCTTGTGTGGAAGCATCACTTGTGACACTAAAGCTCCTCCTCTCTCCTGCAGACTCTCTTGTATAATGAACTCTATATCTACAACATCAGGAAGGACAGCTGGACCAGAGTGGAAATCCCCAGTGCACCTCCAAGGCGCTGTGCTCACCAGGTGTGTGTCTTGCTGTGTTGGGGCTTTGCTCAGAGGATTCTGTTAGAGACTTTCAGAGTTGCTGAGTGACGGGCTGCCTCCTACAGAGAGACCAGGCCTTGCACATCGTCCTCACTCTGCTGTTTTCTAACTTGGACTTGTTACCAAGCTTCTTTGCACTTCAGTGTCTTCACCCATACGGCTGGGAGAGGACCACCTCTTCCAGGTAGTGTGAAGAGCACATGAATAATCCAGGTAAAAACACCTAGTGTGGTGCCTGGCATGTCCAGTCAGCAAGGTGCTCCTTCTCCATTTGGGTGAGAGAGGCCGATCTGGTGACTAGAGAGATGAAGTTGATAAGACAGCGTTCAAGGATATGTGTCAATGGTGTTGGAAAATAATTATTGTAGGACGAGATGAGTCGTCACTGGGGATAATGCAGGAGCCACACTAACTCTGCATGTTGTTGGCTTGTCTCTCACCTGGGAGAGCTCTGTGAGCTGTGAGCCTGTCAGGGAGGGGTCCTGGTGTCAGGTTGTGTCAGCTCCCGGAGAACAGGCACTTGGTCTTCCTCATTCATTATTATAACCCAGTACTTGGAGCAGTGTCGGGCTCAAAAACCAGTTTGAATGAGTGATGCCTCTTGAGTGTGGAGAAAGATCACGGTGTCAGCTGACCTTGGTGTCATTAAAACATCCCTCCAGTGTGTGGTTCTCCCTTTTCTGATTCTGTGCTCAGGAGTAGCTTCCTGATCTGAAATTGGGTCTGAGAGGAGGCCCTGCCTGTCTGCCCTGTGTGAACGTCTTGTGCACATGAAGGCTTGCAGGCATTAGGGCTGCTTCGTCCTCTGGACGAGAGGAATGCACTTGCTTTCTCGTTTAAAAATCAGATCTTAGCAAGCTTGGATTCTGATAAACAAATGGATTTTGAGAAGTTTGAGTCCGTTCACCAGGGCTCACTCTCGTTCTGGAGAATGAATAATCTGCCCCAGGCCTCCAAGCTGAGGACCGAGCCCTGTCCTGTCCCATGGTGAGCACTGCAAGTCCTCAGCCCTCCCGAATGCCTTGTCAGAATGCTGCTGTTGTATTTAACTTCTTATCCATTTTCATCACAGTTAGTAACTGTGTCCTTGAAGAATTAGTGTCGTAAAAGTCTTTGAGATTTTTAAATTCGGTTGTTTTGGCAGGGTGCTCAGTGGGCTCTGATTCATAAGCGTGCCTTAGGAGGACTTTATTATCTGCAGCTTAATGATCTCCTTGTATTAAGCTCAGCTTACTGTTTACTCATCAATTTCCCAATGAATCCGAGTGATGGGAAATAGTAACTTGGTTATAAAGTCTTTACCTAAAGGTCATTACAGTTCAAATTCTACTACATTAACTTCTGAGACGTAAGAGTTTCCTCGTCATAGGCTACTTTATGAATATGGTGTTAGAAGCTGTGTTCCTTGTCTTTAATCAATTAGGAGGCAAAAGGAGTAGAAAGAGAAAGCTTATACGTACACCTTGCATTCTTTCTTTTCTTCTAGATCCTGGATTGGGGGGGTGTGAAGTTCTTTTAGTGTAATTTGAGAGTTTAGATGGCCTTTTCTAAAATGAATGCAGCCCAGGGAGAGACAGTAAAGGGTCATAATGTCTGCTGAATGTGGGACCGAATGACCCGTGCCGGCTTCAGCTGCTTGCTCTTCTCTGCGCACCGTTTTCTGGGAGAGAAGAAGGGAGTGTTCGTACTCTTCTTCCTGGGCTGTTGGGGACGGTTGGCAAGGAGCGAGACTGTTGACGGTTGAGGGTGGGGGAGGAGGAGGTGAACATCTTGAGTTCACGTGCTCGTATCACTTGATGGTTCGTTTCTCCCAGAGTGACAACTAACTCACACTCAGTGACAATGAAATGCGTTCTCATGAAACAGAAAAAATGTCGGCTGTGTTCCTGTTGGCCTTCGTGCGTTAACGAGCAGTAGGTACTTGAGGGGAAGAGTTACTATAGACAAAAGGTTTATTCCTGAGAGAAACGAAGTTCTGCTGACGGCGTCCGTTTGAGCTGCAAGTGTTAGCCTCCAACTCAGTAAGCTTCATTGCGTTCCATCTGAGCCGGCCTACAGAAGTCCTGCGTTCGTTCACTCTGAAAACACCGAGTATCTTTTACACATGAGGATGTGTTCCAGTGCTGGGATACGGCAACAGAAAAGACAAACTTGCCATTCCTGGTGACATCCCGTATTTTGTGTTTTCTTTGCTCTTGATGGTATCCCTCCTTTTTATGACTCGTCTCTCACGAAGCTGAAACACATGGCTGATGTCAGAATCCATTCATGGAGTCTATATGTGATCCTGGACTCCATTGGGCTTTTTTTTGGCATTTGGAGGGAAAATTGTGAACTTGAGGTCTTCCAGACAATTTTATTCCAATTAAGACAACAATAAACAAACCCAAACACCCGGGAAGTGTTCAGCCTCATGGGGCGAGTAGGAAGGTGGTTGTTGGCGAGGATGGCCTCACCTGGCACTGGAGCGGTGCTGCCCATCTTCCTTCACTTGGTTGCTGGCTGGTGCTGCCCCTTCCTTGGATCTGGAGAATGTTGGTTGTCAGTTGGTTTAAATAGTTGCTTCAAAACCACTGTGAGTATATGTTCATGAATATATATATTTAAAGCTGTTTTATTTTTGTTGCTTTATTTCCCAAACACATAAATTAATCACCCATGAGAGAGCCTGGGGGCATGAACTCTCGGTAGGTTTGACCATGCAGAGGCCAGCGAGCAGTGAGTGGGGGAAAGCCTGGCTCCAGCCCATGCCAGTCCCGTGATGCCATTCCCTCCAGAGTCCAGCCTGGTTTCTTCTGAAGAGCAGCATGTAGTCCAGCTTAGACCTTGACTATCTCCTCTATAAGAGGAACCCTTATCTTAGGATGTTGTGGGAAGTAATTTTGTTAAAGTGCCTCGACTTATCGTAAAGTCACCTCTTTAAGACATCCTTATTGGCCTGAAACCTATTGTTTTTGTGTTATGATTTGAGTTTTAAGTATCTTTTAGCAAATAATTTTTTTCTTACACTGCAGGATGTTTTAGAGTATTGCATATTTATTATGAGTTTTTACTGACAGTGACCTTGATAAAAATAATTTCTTAGAGAATTTAGGCACTGATCAGTGATCTGAACTAGATTCGCTCTCACCAGACTGTATTCCATTCCATTCACTTAACAGTTATGAAATAGAAATAATTTGGAAATAACATTTAACTTGGATTAGATTAAAACCTTTGAGTTTGATATAAGATCCTATTGCTAGTTCCCAGGTTGGGTATTTCATACGTTATTGTTTTCTTACCCAAGAAGTTTTTCTTTTTTCTTGTTTTGTTGCTTTGATATGGAGCTGTATAATTGGTTTTACCGCTAAATAGTTGGTTAAAAATATTTGAACAGGGCTGATTATTTGAAATAACTACAATTTTTAAACATCCCTTGTTGAAGGTGAGTGAACTACCTATTTTTACAAGACTTCTCTTTGCTGTCTATTTTGACACGTGCATGCAAACTAGTTTTCCATAGAAAATACTAGTAAAGATGTTTTAGTTTATCATCAGTCACTCTAGAAAACAAAGTGCTAAGCAGATATGTAACACATGCTTTTTTTGCGGAAGAGGAGAAAACAAAATGAATTTATTTTTCCCTAAAATCCGCTTTCTTCGTCTTTAGGAATGGCAAGTAAAGAGACACTTTATTATTTATTTCCGTAAGAACTTTAAAACAATAGTTTAGCAGGAAGTACAGATGTGTTTTATCATGATTTGTCTTTGCCTGTAACATTTTAGGGGCTCCTTCTGGGGTATTGTTTGTACTGGTGTGAACTGGAAGTATGGACCCTGGGTTTTAGTCTGCCAGTGCTGCCCACCAGGACACTAGTGACCCATCATTTTCTTGATTTCTTTGGCTTGAATTTCCTCATTGTATCAGATGACCAGGGTTATAGTAGGTGATTAAGGTGCCTTCTGCATTTTAATCTTCAAAAGCTGGTTCTTGTTTGAAGTTGTTAGGGAGATATTTTGGCTGGTACCTCTCATGTAGCAATTTTGAAATCATTCTTGAAAGTGGGTAGAAAAAGGTGACTTAAAAATCTCAGCACTAGATCCCAAACGGAAGTTGTGTTTAGTTCAAGTATTTCTGTGTAGTTTTCCCTATTTTCTTAACTTTGGGTTAATTGATTTTTTTCTCTATTGTTTATATATTTTTCTTTTTCAGTAATTTTTACTCCTTATTAAGTTTCCTTTCTTCCGCTTTGGGTTTAATTTGCCCTTTCTGGCTTTTTGAGGTGAAAAAGTAGATCGTTTGTTTAAATCTTCTTTTTTAATGTAAGTATTTAGAGCTATACATTTCCCTCTAGACACTGCTTTAGCTGCATCCCACAAATTTTGATGTTTTATCATCATTCAGATTGAAATGATCTAATTTGGTTGCAGATGTCTTCTTCGACCCATGGGTTACAGTATTTAGATGTGTGTTGTTTAATTTACAAATATTTGGGGATTTCTCAGTTATCTTTTTGTTATTCATTTCTAATTCTGTTACAGTCAAAGAACACTTTGTATGATTTCAGTCCTTTTAAATTTTTTGAAACTTAAACTATGGCCAAACATATGATCTGTCTTGGCACATGTTCTGTGTGTATTTGAAAAGAATGTGCAATCTCCAGTTGTTGGGTGTAGTGTCCTCATTAGGTCAAGTTGGTTGATAGTGTTCACATCTTCCATATCCTTACTGGCTTATCCCTGATAATCTTCTGAAGTTTACTTTGTCTACTATTAGCACAGCCACCCCAGATTCCTTAGGATTAATGTTTACACGATACATCTTTTTCCATCCTTTTGCTCTTAACCCATTTGTGTCTTTACACTTCAAGTGCATTTCTTGTAAACAGCACTATAGTTGGGTCTTGTTTTTTAATCCAGTCCAGCAGTCTTTGCTTTTTAATTGGTGTATTTGTCTGTTAACATTTAATGTGCTTATTGACATGGCTATCAGTAATATTTTTGATATTGCTATTTTTTTTCTGTTTATCCCATCCATTCTGTATTCCTCTCTCTTTTTCCCTGCCTTCTTTTGGGTTGATTGTATTATTTATGTATGTATATATGTATTTATGTATGTATGTAGCTAGCTAGCTAGCTAAGGAAGATTCGCTCTGTGCTAACATCCATTGCCAATCTTCCTCTTTTTGTTTTGTTTTTTTTTTTGCTTTGAGGAAGATTAGCCGTGAGCTAACATCTGTGCCAGTCTTCCTCTATTTTGTATGCGGCTTGCCACCACAGCATGGCTGACAAGTGGTGTAGGTCCGTGCTTGGGATCCAAACCCTTGAACCCAGGCCACTGAAGTGGACCATGTGGAACTTAACTACTATGGCACGGGGCTGGCCCCCTGGGTTGATTATATTTTAATGTCCCCTTTTTAGCTTCCCTGTTGGCTTATGTTTTGTTGCATTGGTTGCTCTAGGGTTTGCAGGGTCCACCTTTAACTTAAGACAGTCTGTCTTCAGGTGATATTATGCTGCATCTCATAAACAGTGAGAACCTTACACTAGAACACCCACATTTTCTTCTGTCCTTTTCTTCCAGCTTTTTCTCTAAGTGAAAATGTCTTCATTTTACTTTCATTTTACAGGATATTTTTGCTAGATATGCAATTCTAGATTGACAGCTCTTTTCTTTTAGCGGTTGAAAGATGTTCTGTTTTCTGGCTTACGTTGTTCTAGTGTGAGGTTATTGGCCATTCTCATCTTAATCTCCTGTGTCCAGCGTGTCTTTTTTCCCCTCTAAGGCTACTTAAAAGATTGTCTCCTTTTCATTGGTTTTTCAGCGGTTTGATTTTGATGAACCTTTGTGATTTTCTGGGAGTCCTATTATGTGCACATTAGACTGTTTAATATTATCCAGCAGGACAGTGAGTCTCTGTCCTTTGTTTTTTCCCCAGTCTTTTTTCTCTTTTGGCTTCATTTTGGATAGTCTTTATTACCTTTCAAGGTCAGTGAATGTGCTGTGAACTTCTGGATTTTTCATTTTACATACAGTATTTTTCAGTTCTAGAAGTTGTTTGGTTCATGATTATCATTTCCATGTCTATTTATTATATTCATGTTTTCCTTTAAATCTTTAGGCATTATTTAATAACGGTTTTGAAATTCTTATCTGCTAATCCTCACCTCTGTCATTTCTGAGTCTCTTTCTGTTGACTGACCTTTCTCCTTGTTATGGCTCACATTTTCCCACTAGAACTGTGTGGTGAGCTGCTGGAGTTTGTGACTGTGCCTGTCTGGATTTTGTCTTCATGTGTCAGTGGGTGGTGAGTTGTGTCCTGGCAGGTCGTTTAGTCGCTTGCACATCATTGTGATACTTTCGAGGCTTTCTCTAGGAATGGCTTAGCCCCAGGGTGTGGGCTTTCTGGATCTCTACTAAGTGGTGTGGGTGTTCAACGACACCTTTCACTCTGGTTGGAACTCGCCTATCTCTGAGCCCCGGGTAAGCCCAGGTTGTTTTCAAGCTGTCAGCCCCACAGTGGTGGAGGTTCTTTGCCCAGCTTCCCATGCTCTTGCCCTGTAGATGCGCAGCTTAGTGTTCAAAGGCTCCAGGGACCCCATGTGGATTTCCAGGGTGCTCTCTCTCCAGTACTCTGCCCTGCAAATTCCAGCTGCCTTGGCATCCCTGAATGCTGACCTTTGTGTCCTCAGCTTAGCAAGACCACCTGCTCTGTTGGGCTCCTTTCCCACACCAGGGTGCACACTGCCTCCAGAGTCAGAGGGCTTGCCTCGCTCGGTGACCGTCCCTTGGGACCACGGTGCTGCACTTCCTCTGTCTGATTCTAGTTGTTCCGTGGATTTTGTCCAGTTGGCTCCTTGTTTACTGTGCGAGAGCTGGTGTGGTGCCAGTTGCGGGTGCTCCATCCTGGTCAGGAGTGGAAGTTTTATGCCTCTCCCTTTATGGTTTTAATCTTCTCTTGAGGAGTATGTTAGTTTTTTCTTGGTGCTCACTATCTTTGAGGAGGAGGTTGATACAGAGCCCTCCGACCACTGACCATTGATCCACCTTCGTGTGGTCCCTAGAGTTCTGATGTCATGGCCTGATGATGTAACAGGGATGGGGAATGGGATGTGGAAGATGAGCTCTGGCTTTTTTATAACTCTTTTTTCTTGCCTGGAGTTTGACTTCATTTTTTTAAGAATGGCTTTGAGAACTGATTATATAACTAATAAATATTTGTCGCGAAAAAAATGAAAAGAATAAAAGGAATGTAAGTGTATGTCCATTCTTGGAGAACTGCTAATTTATGTTTTCTGCATCTTTTCTCTGACATATAATTTGTATTTCTACACATCTGTATTTCATATTAGTTAGAAAACATACATATATATGTGTGTGTGTGTGTGTATACATATTTACACACATTCTTTCTAGACTGTTCTTCCCAGCTGGTGCATTATTTGTAGTAGTATCCTGCAACACTAAATATATATTCTATTTATATTTGTATATTCTATAATATAGTGTTGTAAAACTCCATTGTATTGTGTAACGTGAGTGTACCACCTAACTTCATTGAAACTCAGCAAATGTGATAGCTTTGGGCCTGAGCTCATCAGCACGTCTGCTTCAAAGACTTGAGATGAGGAGTTTCTTTCCTGTAGCACTACGGGGGTTTTAGAGTGATAGGAAACTGGCTTGTCTCTTTAGAGGTCAGTCATCTGTGCTGAGCTGATGCACACAAGACTGACTGAAAATGGGAGTGGAGGAGGCTGTGTCCCCCGTAAGGCTACCAGGGACCTCTAGTTAGTCAAGGGCGGGAGCAGCATTGGTGACAGAGCCACGGTTCTGCAGCGTTCTTAAGTGCCAGGCAGGGCCCAGGACGTGCACTGCAGCGGAAGCTCTGGGGTGCTCGGAGGGTGCCTGGGGATGGAGCCTCCTGGGAACCACTCTCTGACCTGCCCAGTGGGTGCCCTTCTCTGGAGGTCTGTGAGGGCAGGTGGGCGCTCACACGGAAGGCTCAGGAGCGTCCTGGCTCCAGCGGCACCCGACCCAGTCCACTGCCCAGCTATACCACCCCTGCTGCTGTGGCCACTGCTTCCACTCTCCTGGCAAGAAGGCCCCTTGCTTATTTCCTGTTTGCACCCCCTTGGCATGAAGGGCATGCCTGTGTGGTCCACTTCACTGCTTGGACCTTGCGGCTGGTGACTCCCAGGGCGGGGTGACCCAGCACCTGCTGTGTGCCAGGTGTTGACTGAGTGAGTGGCACACCCCACGTTTGCAGAGTGCTTGCAGGAGAAGTCGTTTCCATGAAGTCTGTCGCCTCACACATGCAGTTTATTGGTGAGCGTCAGCTAACCGTAAAAGCAGCCACATTGTGACTGTCTTTGAAACAGTGAACCAGATGGTGCATCGCTGAACAAGTTCTCAGCGGAGGTATCTCTTGGTTCCTGGTCAGCCGGTGGGTTCTGTGGCTCTGGTGGGTCCAGGCACTCATGGGTGCTTCTGATGTGGCCTCTTGAGTCCTGGGCCTTCAGCAGAACCGCAGAGAGGGCAGGCCCTGAGAAGGAGACTGGACGGGGCAGACTTCCAAATGAGGTCAGGGCTTGGAGCCGCGTGTCTGTGGAGCTAGGAGGAAGTGAGCTTCTGGCGTTCCAGGGGAGGGCTTCCACTTTATCTGTGTTACCCTTTATCGTCACCTGGGCTTTTGTTTGGAGGCAGAGTTCCACTTCTTCAACAATCCATCCCAAAGCTCCAAAGCCCTGGACCAGATAGTCTAGAGATTGCCCTTAAAGTTCTCCAAATCTGTGGATTTTTTTTTTTTTTTCAAGATTGGTACCTGAGCTAACATCTCTTGCCAATCTTTTTTTTTTTTTTTTCTTTTCCTTCTTCTTCTCCCCAAAGCTCCCCAACGCATAGCTGTGTATTCTAGTTGTGGGTCCTTCTGGCTCTGCCATGTGGGACGCCGCCTCAGCATGGCTTGATGAGCAGTGCTAGGTCTGCGCCCAGGATCTGAACCTGTGACACCCTGGGCTGCCAGAACCAAGCACACAAACCCAATCACTCTGCCGCGGGGCTGGCCCCTGTGTTTCTTGTGTTTGCATTGACAGGAGTTTTCTTGTGTGAAGTAGCATTTGCTCTTATTTTGGCAGTCTGAGATACATTCCCTTACATGATGTTTTTCTTTTTCTGGAAAGTCCTTTTTAGTCACACACTTTGATTTGGCATGGCGATCCCCAGTCTAGAGTCCAGAAGATCGCCCTCACCCCGTGGTGATGGAGAACGTGCCCCGTGGTCACTGGAGGAACACCAAAATGACTTGGGCAAAGTTGTGTGTTTTCATCATTGCATTTCTGAGTGTGGGATGTTGGGTGTTCTTGCTTCGTTTTCGTTGAGTTAGTGGGTAACCTTGAGAATGTGAAGTGTGATTCTGCTCATGGGATGTGAGCCTTGGAGTTCCCGTCCTCGGTCACCTCCCCTCAGATCCGCACATTGGTTCGTGCGATGTGCCTGTGGACCGTTTGTCCTGAGTGTTTTGGTATTCTGCTAAGCCCAGTAAGACTTTGAAATGTGTCCTGTGGGTCTTGAAAGCTGGCGTTGCACGGTGCCTGGTTGGAATGGCTTATGTGCTGCTCTCTCTTCTCCTGTGCTGATGATGGCTGCTCAGGGTAGGAGAGCTTCCTGCGGCGGGTGGCCCAAGGAGCATTGTTTTCACTGCTTTCATTGTTTTTACTGTTATGCTTAAATCTTTTAAAAATAAACATTAATAACATTATGTAAGGATTCCATGTTACACGGATATTTGTTAGTGTGGTTTTAGGTGTAGAGTGCTTAATAACTAGAAGAGGGGTCAATGAGGGCAGGTAAACAGCTTTATTATGGATATTTAATAGAAAGAAAATACTCTGTCAGTTTGTGTTACAGCTACTGTGAACTTTTGACATAATTGTGTCTTTTTTGTTTAAGGTATGCTTTTTGGTGAGGAAGATTGGCCCTGAGCTAACATCTGTTGCAAATCTTCCTCTTTTCTTTTTTCTCCTCCCCCAAGCCCCAGTACATTGTTGTAAGTTGTTCTGGTTCTTCTCTGTGGGATGCTGCCACAGCGTGACTTGATGAGCAGTGTGTAGGTCTGCGCCCAGGCTCTGAACAGTTGAACCCAGGGCCACCGAAGCAGAGCACACGAACTTAACCATTCAGTCATGGGGCCGGCCCCAATTGTGTCCATTTTAATGCGATATGGGGTTGTCTAAATATGAGCGGATGTTAATTTTGCAACCTAGGAATGCATGAAAGTTTATTAGATTTTTGACTTTGGAGGATTTGCTGGATGAGGGATTTTTTGGGAAGTTCCCCCTCAAAGGCAGGAGAAGATGATGGCTGAGTGTGGGTGCTGGCTGAGACTGCCGTGTGCAGTGCTGTCCTGGACGGTGCCGATGCTGGTCTGCACTCGCGGCGCTGGCCAAGAGCTGTGTGGTGTGCTGACCTGTTGCCTCTCTCAACAGGCGGTGGTGGTGCCTCAAGGCGGCGGGCAGGTGTGGATCTTCGGAGGGGAGTTTGCTTCTCCCGACGGGGAGCAGTTCTACCACTACAAGGATCTTTGGGTCCTGCATTTGGCCACCAGGACCTGGGAGCAAGTCAGGTAAGGCCTGGGTGACGGGACCGGTCTCTGGGCCAGCTCCTGTCCCGTGCCAGCCTTCTGAGTCCACAGAGACGCGAGCGGATCTCGTAAAACCTGGGGCTGCGCCGAGCATGGGCCGCAGAGCCGCACGAGGCCAGGCCTGCTGGTCTGCGGGGGAGAGCTCGCGTTTGCCCTGCACCTTTGCAGAGAAGCCGGGCCTGGTGACGGCTGCTTTCCGCCTGGCTGGTTGAAGGTGTTGCCGGGATCGAGGGAGCAGGGCCGCCCCCGGGCTTGTTTTCTCGTTCGTCCCCTCGTCAGCGTCTCCGTGTATCATATTTTACTGCAGTTCTCCTCCTGGGCCATCTGTTTATCGCCTTAGAGGCAGCGCTGTGTTTCGGCTTGCTGGAGATGGAGCTGTGGTATTTACTCAAAGGGAGTGCTCTTTCTAGGTCTGGTTGACGTAAAATAGTGGAGCTGGTGAGAGGAAAGAGGGGAAAGCCTTTACAGTGCTCTGCAGCAAACTGCCATCGGCCATTGTGGGTGCTTGGCTTCTGCACCTGTCACTGGCATTGATATGTGGTTGTTGCATTTACCGCTACACATTGACCACGGGTGTCTCGGTGGCCAGAGCTGCACGCCCACCTCTCTGTGTAGAGACACAGACAGTTCATCCACGTTTAAATTATTTATGAGAAGAATCCTGGTAGAGTGACTGACTGAAAGTGGAGTTTGTGGCTTTGTTCTGGGGTAGGATGCCCGATTGCTGGGCTCCGCATGCCGTGATTGCAGGGTGCTGTCTCTCACCTGTGAGGGAACACAGCCCGCGGAGTTCCCGGCCTCAGCGGAGCCGCAGCTGGCCTGCGGAATTCAGGAGTGGTGCTAAACTATTTCCGGGTCCTAGGACTTCCACCGGGCGGGAGTGTCACGCCCCGGGGGACGTGCTCAGTTGTTTGACAAGGAACCTTTGCGGAGACCGCTGATGTGGGGCTGTTGAGGCCTGCTCTGATCTGCGTCGGGCCTTAGCGCACAGTGCCGAGAGTCTGTTGTGCAGGTGGACAGTGTCAGTAGATGCCTCCAACTCGGCTCACTGCCAGAGCAGGACTTGTTGGCAATCTCAATGCGTCAGAACTAGCAAGAGCCTTGTGTGCGCTCCCCATTCCCGACTGCGTCAGTGCACTTTGTCCTGCTTGCTTTGGCAAAGCTTCATTATCTTATAGGCACAGCAGTCAAGAAATAATTTTATTGAGATTGATTTTGTTATGTATATGTTGAAACTTAGTCATTTTCCCCTTAATTTAAAAAGTATTTATATATTTGGGCCCAGAGCATGTAACCTTTGTTGTCTTTCTTGCTGCGCTTCAGTTATTCTTTTCAAAACCCACTTGTTACTTATTTGCTTGTTTGTTCATTTTTGGCAGATTGTTGATATTTCCATAGCATTTTCTTTAGCTTTGGTAGCTTGTGTCCATAATGGATGGGCGAGGGACAATAAGGCTCTCCATGAGAGGAGGTGTCCAGTCTAAGAGGTCCTCGGCAGGGCCTGTCTTGATGATAGCATTTCTGTGGGGTGTTTCCGCAGTGGCATTCTGAGCTCTTTTGTAACATGTACATTTTCTCGTGGCCTTCAGTCTTTTCCAGTTCTGTAACTTGTCTTGTGGGTGTTTGTTCCCAGGAAGCAGGGAGGCACTATTGATGTGAGGTCACTTGGGAAGCGTCCTTTGAAGAGCCCACTTGTGGCCGCTGTCCCCCGACCAGCCAGAGATGGCCACCCTCACCTCAGTACACGACTCGAGCTGCGTCCCAGTGCCATTGGCTCCGTTAGGCTTACGTGGCATTTGAGGCATCCGTCCTACATCAGAAATTGTCTCTGAGAAACGGATCTCTCATTACTTGAATACTTCCTTATTGTCATTAAAATGTGAGAATTTTTTTAAAGGTGTATTGTGGAATGTATTAAAAACTAATATGAAACTGCGAAGATAAAATTCAGTTGCCGTCTTAATCCCTCTATTTTAGTCTAGATAGAGTTGTGGCACAGGAAAAGGATTGTGTGCTTTATTTATTTGCCTAAATCACTGTTTTTCGAGCCTTTCCTCTGGATGATGATCTCTGGTTCTTTGTGGGTGAGATGAGCAGAGAGGCCAGCAGAGCGTTGCTGAGGGGTCCCTTCAGTGGCCAGGGTTCAATGGGTGCATTTCAGCGGCACCCATGGTCCCTGAGGGCCGTGTGGGAGTGTCCCTCTGACTAGAAAGGTGTGGTCTGTTGAGTGCAGATCTGCAAGTCAGGAACTCCGGACGTTCCCGGCTCTGCCTCTTGCTTTGTGTGCCAGGAGGTTTTAAACGAGCAGCTGACTTCCTGTGTTTCTGCTGCTAGCAGTTCAGCTACTGCTGCTTCACATGTTTATGGCTGTGAGATGCCTTATGTTTGAGTCTCGCTCAGTTTTTAAGGCTCCTGGTGGGATGCAGAGAGTCATAAGTGGTGTGCATGGGATATTGTGTGATGACAGATGTCCACTTCCCTGTCCTTTTTGTCTCCCACGCTGAATCGTGGGAGGCTGGGCGCCGAGCTCTAGCCTTCCTAAAGTACTTGGTGCCTTGACCCCCACCCCGAGGCCGTGGCCCTTCCTCCCCCTCCCCCATCCACCGACCTCCTCTAGATGTTGTCTTTGATACCGTCAAGGAACGTGTACTTCTGGTGTAGCCCCTTCTCTTGCCATGACAGCTGTCTTCAACCCATTGTGTACAGGAAACAAGCTTATGTCGGGGGAGGTTTCCTAAGCAAGTCACTGCAGCAGAAGACAAGAGACCGGCAGATCTGACCGTAGGAGATAGTAACGGTCCTGTATGGGAAGTGGCGCCCCAGGAAGGTGGAGAATAGTGACAGATGGGGAGGAGGCACTGCGCTCAAGCAGAGGCCTTCTGTAAGGCAGTGAGTAGGAAGCGGCTTGAGGAGAGCTTAACAGGGGGCGGAAGAAGGCAAGCCGCTAACGGCAGACCCTGGAAAGGGAGTGCTGTGCAGTGCTGGCGAAGAAGGCGGGGGCTCCTGTGGTCAGAATGTTGGCAGCATCCATCACTCTGTCATCATTTTAAATGCATGTACCCTTTGGCCCCAAATCCATTTTTAGGACTATACCCTAAAAAAATACTTCCTCTCATTTTGTACAAAAAAATATACAAAAAAACAAGATGCAGAAAAACATGCCTGAGAAAAAAGCTTGCGAAGTGGGCCAGAGAACCTGGTGTTTGCTCACTTGTGTGCACACATGCAAACACGGAAAGGTCTGGGTTGTTTCCAGGGTTCTTCTGACTCGATCTTTTCTTGGCACCTGTTCTAGCATCACTGCATTCTAATCACTACCACTTCCTGGTATATTTTGATAGTTCAGAGGTTTTTCTCATTTACTTAAAACACTTCTTTGTCATGCACTCGTTTTTTTCATATGAGCTTCGGAATCAGTTTTTGAAGTTCTGTTTTCAAACATTCCAGTGGGATTTTGATTGGATCACTTTCATTTACAGATTGCACTTAGAAGAACTGACATCTTTCTAATCCTCAGTCTTCCCTGTCAGGAACATTGTACTTACCTCTGTTTAGTTAGGTTTATTTTTATCCTTCAGTAGTGTTTCCAACAGCCTGGAAGTAGAATTGCAAAGTCAAAGGGCATGCATGTCCCTCAAGCCTTTCACCTCGTGTCTGACTGTTCTCCCGAGGGCGCCCCTTGGCGCTCCCACGCCTGGGGAGAGGGGCCTGTTTCCCTGCACTCTGTATTCCCAGTGCACAGTGTCCTCGTTTGAGCATTGTTCCTACTCAGCGTCCACCCTCACTCCACAGTGTAGCAGAGATAGATTGCAGGCAGCTGCCCTGTGGAGTAGCAGCTGTTCTGGCCTTAGCTGCCGTTGGAAGAGGTGCCTAAAAGAGTGGTCAATGTTTCGCAGCAAGAGGTGGTGGTGTAGTGGTTCGGAGACGTGTCGGCCTGTGGAGATGGCTTAGAGCTGAGAGAATGCCTCTGTTAGTGGTTCTCTGGCTCTCAGGCACCACGTAGCACCTGGGAGCTTTTAAAATGTGCATTCCTAGCCTCCTCACCCCAAACATCAAGTCTGATCCAGAGCAGGTTTAAAATGGGGCTCAGGAATCTGCATCTTACATTAACCCCACGACACCCCTCGGGCACCCTGACTCAGGCGGCCCTGGACTACGGCTTGAGGCCTCGGTTACTGGTGGGCCTCTTGCTTATTTTGAGCACTGTTCACTGATGTGAAAATGTCTGCTGCCCTTTAGAAGTAGGAAAGTTCACGTAAAATGCCTCGTAGATCCTTAACAATTAAAATAGTGTAGGTATTGCTTTTGTAATTTACTAATTATTGTAAAATGAAAACGTCGCCCCGACTGTTGTTCGGCAGGGCTGTGCGGGCTTGATCGGCGCGGCCAGTGTGACTGTGGGAAAGTGCAGGTGGGCTTGTTGTTGAAGGCTGTGCTGCCTCCCTGGACTGGTTGCAGCGTGTGGGGTTTTGACGTAGAGCTGCTGCTGCTCGTGATTGGACTGGGTTGTTCTTAATACACTGACGTAATGGTTGCTTTTGAAAGAGGATGACTGCTGGCAGTTTATCCTCTGATTTTTTTCTTACTGATCTAAAAGAAAAGGTGAGGAGACAGCTAGAATGCTCAGCCTGGTAGAATCCACATGATGTGGGTTCGTATTACTTGAAAAATACAGGAAGAGTTCACTATGAGCTGTGTTCATTTAGTTCCCAGGCTTTGGCCTGGCACTCTGCAGGCATTTTTTAGTAAATGCTGTTCGCTCCCGTGGGGGTAGTTTCACACTGGGAGACTGGGAGTGGGAGAGGTCACATATTGGTAAAGGCCGGCAGAGGCCAAGTTACGTTAGCATCTGGAGTATTTAGTCCCTTTCTTGGCTTTTAAACAGATTGTTCTTGTGAGAGGGCAGGATGGATTCCCTCCTGAGAGCTGGTAACTTCTGATTTACGGTCGTGCATTGCTTAACGGCAGGGATACATTCTGAGAAACGTGTCGTTGGGTGATTTCGTCATTGTGCAAACATCATAGATGTTTGTTCATCATAGATGTTCTCACACAAACCTACATGATAGAGCCTGCTACCCACCTAGGCTAATCGTACTGATCTTATGGGACCACTGTCATAAATGTGGTCTGTCGTTGACCAAAATGTTATGTGGCGCACGACTGTATATTTGTGGTTTTAATGCTGATGTTGTGACTCGGGTTAGGTTTCTGATATAGCAAGTGCATCCAGCCCATCCCTGCACGTGCGGGTCTGAAGAAACTGCCTTTTGGGGAAGCGACAATAGGAAAGGCAGGGTCTGCCCCAGAGCAGCTGGGTGAGAACGGTTCTTCCCGAGTCTGAGGATAGTGATGCAGACTCACCATCAGGCCGCGCCCGGGCGCCCTGGGCCACCAGGGCCTGCAGTTCCCGTGTGTAACGGTGGGGCTGTGCACTGGATGCTTAGTGTGGATACAAAAGCCTCATTTTACACTGGACCTGAACGACCAGCTTTTACAGATATTTTGAGATTCCTTCAGTCTCTATCTTCAGTGGGAGGTGCCTGTAAAAAAAAAAGGCCTGATTTGGAACATCTATTCTGTATATGACGGTGTTTTCATTTTTATAAAATATACAATCTTTCTCCCCTTTCCCAACCGCATGTCCTCTAGGGGGTAGGAAGGAAGGTGCGGTGTGTTTGTTGTAAATGTGTGTGCACCTGTGTGAGTGCGAGGGCAGTTAGACAGCAAAGGCAGGACTCAGCGTTTGCCTGCCTCTGTCACTTACAGTCCAGAAGCCTTTATCGTGTTTGACAGGGCAAGACGCGCAGAAGGGCTGGGAAGAGGAAAGGACTGGAAGAATCACCTTTCCCCTCCCGTTCAACGAAGAACTGGCTGACAGCTGAAGGTCTGTCTGTGATTATCAGCAAAAGCTACCTTGAAATAGCAAAACACTAGAAAGGCTAGTGCCGTGGTCAGCGCGGGCTGCTGTAACAGAATACCGTAGACCAGGGACTTAAACAACAGACAAGTATTTCTCATAGTTCTAGAGGTGGGAAGGACGAGATCCAGGTGCCAGCAGATTCGGTGTCTGGTGAGGGCTCGCTTCCTGGCTTTAGACAGACACCTCTCACTGTGTCCTCACATGGCCTTTCCTTGCTCATGGAGAGATTTCTCTCTTGCTCCTTGTATCAGGGCACTGATCCCATCATGGGGGTCCCACTCCCGTGACCACATCTAACCCTAATCTCCACCCAAAGGCCCCACCTCCAAACCCCATCACACTGGGTGTTAGGGCTTTAACATAGGAACTTGGGGGTTGGGGGGGACACAGAAACATTCGGTCCATAACAGCTAGCATCTGGGGTTTGCGAAGCTCTTTCCTTTGACAAAGATGGGCATATCAGTGAGGGTCTGATGAGGAAAGCATGACGGAGTGGTCACACCTGTGGTGAAGGCTGGGCTAGGGAGGGGGCGTTCTAGAGCTGCAGGAGATGCCAATGCTCCTGAGAAGGGCCCGAGGCAGGGGAAGGGGTCTGCCCTGGGTCCTTCCCTCTCCCCCACATCCCCGTCTCCTGCTGGTCCGTCTCGCTCTGGTGGGACTTCTCTGTGTTGGTGGCAGAGCTGGGGGGCGGTGGAACCCACGGGAGAGGAATTACCTGTGTCACAGTACGGAGTGTTTGGGCCCTTTGATCCCCTTCTTCGGTCATGGCGGGCCAGCCCTACCCTTTCAGGGTGCCTGTTTGTTAAGGTCTGGTTAGGTCAGTCCGCATCCTTAAAAGCCAGCATTTCTAAAGGTGAACCACACTTTCCTCCCCTTCCCCTGGAGGAGGTGCAGTTGGGCAAGGGGAGAAAGGTTTTGGCACCCTTCCTCCGTTTATTTCTGAAGGCCTGGCCGTCCTGGCTCGTCCTCTGTGACTCACACACTGCAGGCAGAGGTGGGCTAGGCTGCGCACAGAGACTCAGCTTTCTCCAGCTGTCGTTCACGTACCGTAGTCACCCTTTCAAAATGTATAATTCAGTGGTTTTAGCATATTCACCGAGTTGTGCAGCCATCACTGCTGTCTAAATTTAGACTGTCTCCATCACCCCAAAAAAACTCCATTCCCACTCACCCCACATTCCTCTTTCCCCCTAGTCCCTGGGAACCTCGAATCTGCTTTCTGTCCCTGGATTTGCCTATTCTAGGTATTTCACGTGAGTAGAACCCCACCATATTTGTCCTTTGGGGACGGACTTTCCCTCAGCATCATGTCTTAAGGTCCATCCATTCTGCAGCATATCAGCATTTAATTCTTTTTTTATGGCCAAATAATATTCCACTGTGTGGCCAGAGCACGTTTTGTTTATGTATCCACTGATGGACATTTGGGTGGTTTCCACTGTTCCACTCTGGTGAGTGATGCTGCCGTGAACACTTGTGTGCAACTGATACATTTTTACATGCCTTGGAGCACTTAGTAGGTGATCAGTAAAAATTGGTTGAATGGAAAAATAGACATCATTGAGTAAGTGTGTGTACTGTTTTCTCTTGATTTGAGAAAGGAACCAATATTTGGTCTTCAGCTAAACCCACTTAGCGTATATTTCTTAAAGTGTGTCTGAGAAAAGTTAACATTCTAGGAAAGAAGAATCGTTAGCAAAGTGATTCAGTTATTTTTATGATCCTGTAGCAAAGGGCAATAATGAGTTAGCTGAAATCAGACCATGCCTCATAATTAGAAAGTCTGTGAATCTTGGGGTGTGACACATGCGTCTGGAAATAGAAACACATGTGCTCTGTTACCTGGGTTCTGCAGTGAGCTGGTTGGGCTGATGGTCTGAGGGCTCAGTGCTCCCCCGTGAGGCGGGGCTTATTAACAGCACGCGGCACTGTGAGTGAAGCGGGGCACCCGCAGCAGTGGGAGCTGTGTCGGCCCTGCTCCTTCCTTACTGGCTGACGTCACTCCGGGTGAGCTTGTGCGGAAGGAGGGAGGCCGGAGGCGCAGCACACGAGTGGAGTGTGACTGATTTGGGGTGAGGCAGGAGTGTGACAGCAGAAGCTGCGTTTGGGTGAGTGGTTGGTGCAAAGTCCTTAGTGCCGACACCTCCGCCTCCATTTCCTGTAGTTTGGTGTCTTAATTGCTGGTTGAAAGTGTGAGTTCTGGGACCAGACTGCCTTGGTTTAAATTCTGGTTCTGCCGCTGACCTGCTTAGTGTGTTTCTTGACTTCTAAGTCTTGATTTTCTTATCTGTAAATGGGATTAAAGGTCATATCTGCATCATGCAGTTGTTGCGAGGAATGAATGCACATAAAAGGGCCCTGCCTAGCATAGAATAAACATTCCACAATTGGTGGTTTTATTATTAAGAGTGATAGTTAAGATAAAAATAAAACAGGGACACAGTTTGACGGGCTGCTGGGATTCTAGAGACTGAAGTTATTCCGTACAGTGTGCTTACACACCCTCTACTTACTGAGCTCACACGTGGGTGACTGATTTGGTACTTGGAGCAGTGGGGCTGAATTCCAAAGGCAAACTGTCTGAAATGCAAAGGGAGACGCTCTTGCACAGTCTTCCTGCTGCGGCCGTGCTGTGACCATTCTTGGAGGAGGGACCTTTTCTGCGTAAGGATGAGCCGCTAGACCACTAGACGAAGTTCCCTGTCCTGTCAGTCTGTGTGACCTGCAATCTCAGGGATTTGGAAAGAAGTGGTCCCTTTGCTCCGTTAAGGGTCTCGGGGCTGTCTGGCTTGGCCTGGTGCCATAGCGTATACTTTTCTAAGGTGTAGACTTGAACATAACTCAGGGAAGCATTGCATACCAAATGCTTAATGCTGTTTGTACCCTGTGCCCATGGAGCTTTTTGTTGTTTGTGCATTTTCTGTAAACGTCAGCACAGCGGCCCATTGCATGGGGCCTGGGTGACGGATGCTGAGTAGCAGCCCGCCCTGGTGGAATGCCATTCTACGCAGAACTCAGATGCACCAAAGCACTCATCCCACAACATTACACATGCATTCTTTTGCCGAATATAGGTCTGGCCAAGTAGGACATGTTAATTTTTTAAGACTCCATATTTAGGAGTGATGGCAATTGAAAAGTGCCTGTTGGAGCTTGAAATATAAACAGGCTTTTTTGGTGGCTTTATTTTTCTAAAGGGGTAAATGGAGTCTTTTTATAGAACATTTTTTCCCTTTTTGGTTACAAAACAAGTGGTACTTAGCTGCTGCCACAAAAAGTGAGTTGACAAAACACCCCTTGGATTCGTGGACAGGAAGCTGACAGGAGGCCACTAACCTGGCCCATCTTGGCTGCAGGGAGTCATTTGTAGATGACAGCTTGCTGATGCTGTGTCCGCAGGTCACGGGCCCTTAGATTCATGGTTACTGGACTAACATTGGTAGCATTCAAGCTCTCCTGTGTGTAGCTTGTTTTGAAGTAGAATTGGAAGCAACCAGACAAGTTTAGTTGTTGAATGAAAACCTAATCCTCAGATTGTACTTGTAAAGCGTTCTGTCAGAAAACTTCTCACAAGGGGGGCTTGCTTCTTGCCCAGCACACGGGGTGTTTTTCTTCTCGTTCACCTTCTCTAATGTGCGGCTGCACAATGTGGGGCCCGTCTGCTCAGCCACCCAGCACAGAGGGCATGGAGATGTCATGCCGTCCACTTCAACCTGTGGATCGGGGCCAGCCCTAAGGACAGTGTGCTACCCCCACCCCCCATGCAGAGTGTGCAGTCAGGGTCAGCACCCAGCAACCCAGCGATGTTGTGGACCTGCGGGTGGTGGTGTCATGGCGTGCCCAGACCCTTCTTCTGAGCCTTGCCCATTTGTTTTTTTGGTCATGAATTTGTATAAGAAAACATGCTTACTAAATTTGTGGGTGATACAAAGCTAGGAGGGCAGATAAATTGGTTGACAAATTCAGCATCCAAAATTATCTTCCTGGACCAAATCTAGCAAGATGAAATCGAAGTGGGACAAGTTTCCCTTGTAGGTTGCCTATAAATAGAGGATTAAGAGATATGACTTTAAAAAATGCCCTTGCTAGTAGAAGAGAGGGGTTTTGTACCTTGCAATCCTGGTAGGTGTCAACCTATGAGGAGGCTCCCCAAAGGCTAGTGCTTAAAGGTTGGATGGAGGTGCTGATTGTTTCCTTGCCTTTCCATGGACAAGTATGGTGGTCATTTTGAGTGACACATTAAAAGAGACATTAATGAACTGAGAGAGCCCAGTATGCTCAAGCGTTTGAAGAAAGGTGAGAACAGAATTCATTCTGGATTGGGATGAGGGAAGATCCTGTGGTCCTCACAGCAACGTGTGATGAGCTGTTCATCTGAAATTTGCTGAAGGGTTAGGCCTTTGGATTGGGCAGCTTGAGCTTCCCTTTCATTTCGAGATTCTGTGTTTTGATGTATTTTTTAGGGCACCTGGTTTTGGGGGAAGCTATATAGAATACACAAAAATAAGTGGAGAATGCATTCTGTAAATAAGTGCTGAACTGTGCTTCAGGCTGTAACCATCCTTTGCAGCCTGGAGTTGTTGAGGTCTTGGTGGGGGAGCTGGACTTGACAGCTGTAGGTGGGAGAGCCAGGCCTAGAGAGCAACCAGCGCAAAACACCGTAAGCAGAGGAGCCTGGGGAGAGCCCACATAGGACTTGAGGCTTGTAATCTGGAAGAATCTAGGGAGTGTGCCTGGATGACCACATCGGCTTTTTTAATCAGTTTGTTTGTTTTCTTATTGTTGAGTTTTAAGAGTTGTTTGTATATTTTGGATAACAGTTCTTTATCAGATGTATCTTCTGCAAGTATTTTCTCCCAGGTTGTGGCTTATTTTGTAATTCTCTTGATATTGTCTTTTTGCAGAGCAGAAGTTTTAAATTTTTATAAAGTCTTGCTTATCGATTATTTGACATTTAGGTCGATGGTCCATTTGGAGTTAATTTTAGGGAAGGGTGTGCAGTCTGTGTCTACGTTCGCTATTTTCCATGTGGATGTCCAGTCGCTCCAGCACCGTTTGTTGAGGAGACTGTCTGTGCTCCATTGTGTCGCCTTTGCTCCTCTGTCGAAGATCAGTTGACTGTGTTTATGGGATCTGCTTCTGGGCTCTCTGTTCTGTTCCGTTATCTATTTGTTTATTCTCTTGCCAGCACCACACTGTCTTGAACTTTGTTCTTCTTAATATTGTGTTGGCCATTCTGGATCTCTTGCCTCTCCATATAAACTTTAGAATCATCATGTTGAAATCCATAAAATAAGTTGCTGGGATTTTGATTGGGATTGCATTGAATCTGTGGATCAAGTTGGGCAGAACTGACCTCTTGACAGTACTGAGTCTTCAAAGACAAAGAACAAAGACAGTTTTACGTCTTGCTTCCTGGCATGTATACTTTTTATTTCCTCTTCTTGCCTTATTATATTAGCAAGGACTTCTGGTATGATGTTGAAAAGGAATGTTAAGATCAGACATCCTTGCCATCTACTTGATCTTAATGGGAAAGATTTGAGTTTCTCATCAAGTAGGACGTTAGCTGTAGGTTTTTATAGATCTTTATCAAGTTCAGAAAGTTCCCCTCTATTCCTAGCTTACTGAGAGGTTTTTTTTTATTATGAATTGGGTGTTAGATTTTGTCAAATGCTTTTTCTGCATCTATTAATATGATCACGACTTGTCTTTTTTAGTCTTTTGATGTGATGTATTATATTAATCAATTTTCAAATGTTGAACCAGCCTTGCAAACCCAGGATAAATCCCACTTGTCATAGTGTATAATTCTTTTTTGGATTTGATCTGTTAATATTTTGTTGAGGATTTTTGCATCTCTGTTCATGAGAGAGATTAGTCTGTAGTCTTCTTTTCTTGTAATGTCTTTGTCTGGTTTTGGTATTAGGGTAATGATGGATAGAGGATAGAAGCTATGTCCTGAAAGAGATTGTAGAGGATTGGTATAATTTCTTCCTTAAGTGTTTGGTGGAATTCACCAGTGAACCCATCTGGGTCTGGTGCTTTACCTTTCAGAAGGTTGTTAATTATTGATTCAATGTCTTTAATAGATAAAGACCTATTCAGATTGTCTCTTCTTGTGTAGGTTTTTGCAAACTATTTCTTTTAGGGAATGGTCCCTTTTATCTAGTTATCAAATGTGTGGGCAGAGAGTTGTTCATAGTATTCCTTTGTTATCCTTTTAATTTCCATGGGCTCTATAGTGTGAGGTCCTCTCTTTCATTTCTGATGTTAGTAATTTGTGTCCTCTCTCTTTTTTCCTTAGTTAGCTTGGCTAGAAGCTTATCAATTTTCTTGATCGTGTCAAAGAACCAGCTTTTGGTTTTGTTGATTTCCTCTATTTCCTGTTTTCAATTTCAGTAATTTCTGCTGTAATTCTTATTATTCCTTTTCTTCTGCTTACTTTGAGTTGAATTTCCCCTTCTTTTTCCAGTTTTCTAAGGTGGAATCTTAGATTATAGATTTTAGATCTTTCTTCTTTTCTAATACATGTGTTCGCTTCTGTAAATTTCCTTCTAAGCATTGCTTTTGCTGCATCCCACAAATTTTGATAATTGTGTTTTCATTTTCATTTAGTTCAAAATATTTTTAAATTTCTCTTGATATTTTTTCTTTGACCAATGTGTTGTTTAGAGGTGTGTTAATTTCTGTAATCTTGGGATTATCTGGTTATCTTTCTGTTATTGATTTCTAGTTTAATTCCATTGTGGTCTGAGAGCAGACATTGTATGGTTTCTATCCTTTTAAATTTGTTACGGTGTGTTTTATGGCCCAGAATATGGTCTATCTTGGTGAATGTTCTACATGCGCTTGAGAAAAATGTGTATTCTATTGTTGGATAAAGTAGTCTGTAGATCTCAGTTATAGTCAGGTGCTGCATAATGGTGTTTTGGTCAACGACAGACTGCATATACGATGGTGTCCCGTAAGATTGGTATATAGCCTGGGCGTTTAGTAGGCTGTCACATATAAGTTTGTGTAAGTACACCCTATGATCTTTGCACAATGACAGACTGGCCTAACAAGGCATTTCTCAGAATGTAACCCCATGGTTAAGTGGCGCATGACTGTGTGTCCAGTTGATTGATGCTGTTGTTGAGTTCACCTGTGTCCTTACTGATTCCTGCATGCGGCATTTGTCCATTTTTGAGAGGAGGAGCATCGAATTCTCTAACTATGATAGTGGATTCATATTTCTCCTTGCACTTTTCTTAGTTTTTGTCTCACATAGTTTGATGCTCTGTTGTTCAGTGCATACATGTTAAAAATTATATCTTTTTTAAAAGTTGACCCCTTTATAATTATATAATGCCCTTTTAAATCCCTGATGACTTTTCTTGCTTTGAAGTCCACTGTGTCTGAAATTAATTTAGTTACTCTTACTTTCCTTTGATTAATATAAACATGGTATGTCTGTCGTCCATCTGTTTACTTTTCATTTATACGTTTCTTTATATTTAAAGTGGGTTTCTTGTAGTCTTCATATAGCTAGGTCTTTTTTTTGATCCACCCTGACAATCTCTGTCTTTAATTGGTGCATTTAGGCCATCGTCATTCAAAGAGATTATTGATATAGTTGGATTAATATCTGCCATGTGTGTTACTGTTTTCTATTTGTTGTCCTTGTTGTTTGTTCCTTTGTTTGGATTTCACTGTTTTTCTGCCTTTTGTAATTTTAATTGAGCATTTTTTATATTTCCATTTTCTCCCCTTTCTTGGCATATCAGTTGTACTTCTTTTTTTACCTTTTATGGTGGTTGCCCTACAGTTTGCAATAGACATTTACAACTAATCCAGGTGTACTTTCAAATAACACTGTAACACTTCATGAGTAGTGTGAGTGCCTTAGAATTATAAAATAATCCTGATTCCTTCTCCCTGTTGCTTTTATCATTGCTGTCACTCCTTTCACTTATACATAAACATACGTAAGTGTGTGTGTGTATAAAAGCATACATAATTGAAGACATTGTTGCTATTATTATTTTGAACAAAATGTTATCTGTTAAATCAGTTAAAAATGAGAAAAATAAGAGTTATTTTACTTTCACCTATTCCTTCTTCATTGCTGTTCCTTTCTGTAAGTACAGAGGAGTTTCTGACCTCTGTTATTTTCCTTTTCTCTAAAGAACTTTTAACATTTCTTGCAAGGCGGTTCTACTGGCAACAAATTCCTTTAATTTTTGTTTGAGGCAGTCTTTCTTTTTCACTTTTGAAGGATATTTTGCAGGGTATAGAATTACAGGTTGGTGGGGTTTTTTTCTCACTCTTTAAATATTTTCCTCCAATCTCATCTCGCTTCCGTGGTTTCTGAGAAGAAGTTGGATGTAATTCTTATCTGCGTTGTTCCATAGGTAGGTGTTCTTTTCCATTGGCTTCTTTCGGGATTTTTTCTTTATCTTTGATTTTCTGTAATTTGAAAGTGATATGCTAGGTGTAGTTTTTTGGCATTTATCCTACTTGGTTTTCTCTGAGCTTCCTAGATCTGTGGTTTGGTGTCTGAGTTTAATTTGAGGCAGTTCTCAGTCATTATTGTTTCAAATATTTTTTTCTGTTCCTTTCTCTCTTTCTTCTCCTGGCATTCCCCTTATGTGTGTGTTACACCTTTTGTAATCGTCCCACAGGCCTTGAATATTCTGTAGGGTTTTTCTAGTCTTTGTTCTCCTTGCTTTTGGTTTTTGAGGATTCTATTGATACGTCCTCCAGCTCAGAGATTCCCTTCTCAGCCATGTCCAGTCTACTGACAAGCCTGTCAAAGGCATTCTTCATTTCTGTTACAGTGTTTTTTTATCTCTAGTATTTCTTTTTGATTTATTCTTAGGATTTCCATTTCTCTGGTTACATTGCCCATCTGTTCTTGTATTCTATCTGATTTATCCATTAGAGCCCTTAGCATATTGATAATGGTTGTGTTGGATTTCTAGTCTGATAATTCCAGCATCCTTGCATGTTTGATTTTGATGCTGGCTCTGTCTCTTCAAATTGTGTTTTTTGCCTTTTGGTATGCCTCTTAATTTTTTCTCATTAGTGGGACATGATGTACCAGGTAAAAGGAACCGCTGTAAAGAGGTCTTCAGACGTGTGAGGGATCTGCCAATCCTCCTCTTTTTTCTGAGGAAGATTGGCCCTGAGTGCACATCTGTGCCCATCTTCCTCTACTTTATATGTGGGATTCCTCCCACAGCATGGCTTGACAAATGGTGCCATGTCTGCACCCGGGATCTGGGCTGGCCCCGAAGATTTTTATTTTGATGGAGGTCTAGTTTATTATGTTCTAAGAAATGTTTATCTACTCCGAGATCATGGACATTTCCTCATATTTTATTGTGGAAGTTTATAGTAGCTAGCTAAACTCAGGACGGTTTTAATAGATTGTCAAATTAAAGGGTACTCAGTAAGTGCTCATGAAACAGAAATTGGTCTAAAAAATGGTCTTTTCATTTTTTTTTTTCACTTTAGATCACCAGGGGGTCCTTCAGGTCGGAGTGGACATCGGATGGTAGCCTGGAAGAGACAGTTAATCCTTTTTGGTGGCTTCCATGAGAGTACAAGGTTGGTACCAATAGCAGGAAGATAGGGGTGAACTTTTTATGGAAAGAACCATTCTGACTACACCTGGATAATGCCACCCATCCCCTAAATCCAAGGCCAGCTGTGTGGGTATGCGGTTCAGGCAGCTGCACAGGGCCATAGTCAGAGGGCTCCAAGCTAGGTTTAATGCTCTCCTGTCACTGTCTTGAAATTCTTAATAGTTATTGAACAAAGGGCCCCATATTTTTATTTTGCATTAAACCCTGCAAATGTTGTGGGCAGTCATATCTAACACAGGATTCTCAAACTTTAGCTGGTTCAGAATCCCCTGGAGGGCTTGTTAAGACTCTGGCTGCTAGGCCCTAGCCCTGGGTTCCTGACTCAGTAGCCCTAGAATGCGGCCTGAGAATCAGCACTTCTGCAAGTTCCAAGGTGATGCTGATGCTGCTGGCCAGGGAGCCTCACTTTGACACCCACTGGGCTAAAATAATTTAAAAACTCCCAGTGCTGGGCACACAGCAATGGCCATGTTCTGCAGGGGAGTCTGAAGAGAGACCTCAGTTTTGCTGGGAAGCTGCAGTGGGTTCTCAGGCCAGGCTTGCAGGCTCTCTGATTATTCTAATCCTGTCATCTATACACATACCCTCTTGAATGTCCTTAATTCAGTCCAGGAAAATGAGACACATGGTGAACAGGTTAGTATTCCTGTCACCATCATAATACATAATGTTTTGGGTAAAACGTCTAGGCTGTTGTAATGGCTGGTGAGGCTGTGTTTGCAGGGCTTTTCCTCTCACCATGTGCCAAGTCAGAGAAGTGGATGCCTGTCTTTCTTGCCGTGTGCTTGTTTTATGCTCTCTTCTCTCTCTCGTAGTCCTTGAAAAAATAACATAGTGGTCAATCTATTAATTGTGGTGGCACTACTCAGACTTTTATCACATTATGGATCTATTTGCACACATTTTTTTCTGATAGTTCCTGGCTCATGAAAATAAATCCTCGCACACGTGAGGAAGAAGGCATTGGTGAGTTAGGAGGAGTGACTGGTGCCACTTTTTCACATCCCCCATCTTAGGTGGAGGGTGTGGTGTAGATTTGGCTCAATGAAAATTTCAGTTTTTCTTTACGAATAAAAAATAGTTTCATTAGTTGAGAAAAGGGGATATAAATTCTTAGATGCTTTTGGAGGAGTTTTTAAAAGTATAATTCATGTTAAACAGGGAATGGTTTTGCATCCTTAAAGGTGTAACTTGGCTGTAATAATGCTTGAATTTTATGTCTTGTCATGCAGTTTAGCAAGTGGAGTTTACGCATTCTCTTAGAGACCAAGCAGTTGGTAGGGCAGTTATTGTCTCAAACTAAAGATGAGACCAAGCTAATAAGTAGTCGAACTTGTCCTTAACAAGAGATTGCTGATTTTCAGTTGGTCCCGTGTTCCCCCCTCCTGCCCCCACCTGTTCTCTGCTGCCCTGACTGTTCTCCTTGCTGTGCAGGAGTTTGTCTGGTCATCACCATTTTGCATAGGAGAGCTGGGGCTGTTTTTAGAAATCTGTACCTTAGGATTGTCGTTTATATTTATTCTTGAAACTTAAAAAAAACAAACAATTATTTGCCACAAAACAGACATGGAGATGCATGGGTCTGTCAGTGCATTACTTTTGGCACCTACTGTGTGCAGGACAGCAAGTTAAGATCGACACAGCCTCTCCTCCCAGGAACTCAAGGGTATAAAGTGAATCAGGTTTCACAGTGGCTGTAACTTGAAACCATTTCAAAATCAACTCTTTTCAAAGCTGTTCTCATCTGTTACCTTGTTTAAAATTATTGTTTATGAAGTATTTAAAACATACAGAAAAAATGAAGATATTAGAACAAATATCTGTGTAGTCACCATACATGTTAAATTAGTTTGACTTTTAAAAACCAAATAGCAGTTGCTGTTTATCTCAATGCAGAATAGAATTTCTTTACTGAAAATCTGCAACATGGAATCTGTGAAAATGGTGGAAGATAGTGAAGTTTTTTAAAAACTACGAGCCTCCACGTTCCTTGCTTCCTGGGCTAGCTGCAGTGGCCTAGTGGTTGAATTTGGTGCACTCTGCTTCAGCAGCCCAGGTTCGTGGGTTTGGTTGCCGGGCACAGACCTATACTGCTCATCTGTTAGCAGCCATGCCCTGGTGGCAGCTCACATAAAAAGAAAAAGAAGAGTGATGTGAGC
This sequence comes from Equus asinus, assembly GCF_041296235.1. Classification (NCBI taxonomy): domain Eukaryota; kingdom Metazoa; phylum Chordata; class Mammalia; order Perissodactyla; family Equidae; genus Equus; species Equus asinus. The sequence goes on along the minus strand of NC_091817.1, from coordinate 49,216,441 downwards.
ATCATGGCAGAGTCAGCTCTTCCCTTAGACTCCTCCCCTCCAAGATACAACAGAAAGGACATTCATAAACCAACAGAGCACATTCACACAACACAATAGAGGCCTGAGAGACCCACGCAGTCATATGTCTGAAGGTGGAGGTGCTGGACGCCCTGGGAGGAAGAGGAAGGACGTAAGGAGATGTCCTTTCCCTCTCCAGACCAGCACCCAGAAATCATTCCTGAAGGCACTGAGATTTACAATCTAAATGACAGAAAATTAAACACAGCTATCATAAAAAAAACTCAAGTTAAAAGAAAATTCAGAAAGACAGTTCAATGAAATCAGGAATAAAGTTAATGAACAGAGGGAATTCTTAACAAAAGAGATTTGTTTTTCTTCAGTTTCAGTCAGAAATGTCAGAGATGAAAAACACAGTGAATGAGATTAAGAAAAATCTGAAGTGCTTGAATAACAGAGCTGATATTATGGAGGACGTAATTAGCAATTTGGAGGACAGAAATATAGAAATGCTTCAGATGGAGGAGGAGAGAGAATTAAGACGAAAAAGACATGAAGAAATTCTCTGAGAAATATCCAATTCAATTAGGAAATGCAATATAAGTATCATAGATATTCCAGAGGGTGAAAGGAGCAGAAGGCTTGTTCAAAGAAATAATAGCTGAGAACTTCCCAAACCTGGAAAAGGAGCTGGAATTACAAGTAAAAGAAGCTAATAGAACTCCTAATTATATCAATGTAAAAGGACCTTCTCCAAGGCATATAGTAGTTAAACTGGCAAAAGTCAATGACAAAGAAAAAATGCTAAGGGCTGCACAGCAGAAGAAAATAACCTACAACAGAACCCCTATCAGGCTTTCACCAGATTTCTCATCAGAAACTTTACAGCTAGGAGAGAGTGGAATGATATATTCAAAATTCTAAAAGACAAAAACTTTCAGCCAAGAATACTCTATCCAGGAAAAATATCCTTCAGATAGGATGGAGAAATAAAAACTTCCCCAGATAAACACAAGCTGAGGGAGTTTATTGCCACAAGACCCCCCCCCCCCCACACACACACACGAAATGATCAAGAAAGCCCTCATACCTGAAGAAAAAAAAGGATTTATAAAGGCTTTAACAAGGAGATAAATAGATAAAATCAGAAAATTGCAACTCTTTATCAGAACAGGCTAGGAAACACTTATAACATTAAAGATAAAGGGAAGGAAAACATCAAAAATAACTATAATCTCATCATTTTAATCACAAACTCACAACACAAAATGGAATAAGTTGTGACCCCTGTAACTTAGAAGGGGAAGAGAAAAGGGATGCAACCTGCTTAGACAAGGAAATAAGAGGCTATCAGAAAATGGACTATCTCATCCATGAGATTTTTTATACAAACCTCACAGTAACCACTAAACAATAATCAGAACAGAGACACAAATAATAAATAAAGAGAAAACTAAGAAAACCATCATAGAGAACTACCAAACTGAATTGGTAGTCCAAAATAAACAGGACGAGAAACAAGGGAAATAATACAGAACAACTGGAAAACAAGTGATAAGTTAATGGCAGCGTTAACCCCTCATATATCAATAATCACTCTCAATGTAAATGGATTGAATTCTCCAATCAAAAGACACAGAGTGGCCGAATGGATTAAAAAACAAGACCCAACAATATTCTGCCTCCAGGAAACACATCTTAGCTCTAAAGACAGACACAGGCTCAGAGTGAAGGGATGGAAGATGATGCTCCAAACTAATGTCAAATAAAAGAAAACAGGTGTTGCCATACAGATATCAGACAAAGTAGACTTCAAGATAAAAAAGGCAATGAGAGACAAAGAAGGACATTATATAATGATAAAAGGGACACTCCACTAAGAAGACATAACACTTATGTATGCACCCAACACAGGAGCACCAAAGCACATAAAGCAGCTCTTAACAAACCTAAAAGGAGATGTTAACAACAACACAATAATAGTAGGGGACGTTGACACCCCACTTACCTCAATGGATAGGTCATCCAGACAGAATTCAACAGGGAAACAGTGAAATTAAACAAAAAACTAGACCAGATCAACTTAATAGATATATATAGAACACTCCATCCAAAAACAGCAGAATACACATTCTTCTCAAGTGCACATGAAACGTTCTCAAAAGATAGACCATATGTGGGAAACAAGGCAATCCTCGATAAATTTAAGAAGATTGAAATCACATCAAGCATCTTTTCCAACCATAATGGTATGAAGCTAGAAATACAAGGGAAAAATGGGAAAGTGACAAATATGTGGAGACTAAACAACATGCTACTGAACAAACCATAGGTCATTGAAGAAATTAAAGGAGAAATCAAAAAATGCCTGGAGACAAATGAAAATGAAAGTACATCATACCAACTTTGAATGGGATGCAGCAAGATTGGTCCTAGGAGGGAAATTCATAGCAATACAGGCCCATCTTAACAAACAAGAAAAATCTCAAATAAGCAATCTTGAACTACACCTAACAGAAAAAGAATAAATAAAGCCCAGAGTTAGCAGACAGGGGAATAATAAAAATTAGAGAAGAAATAAATGAAATGGAAACCGAAAAGCCGGTAGAAAAGGATCAGTGAAACTAAGAGCTGGTTCTTTGAGAAGATAAATAAAATTGACAAACCCATACCCAGACTCACTAAGAAAAAAAGAGAGAAGGCTCAAATAAATGAAATTAGAAATGAAAGAGGAGAAATTACAGTGGATACCACAGAAATACAAAGGATCGTAAGAGAATACTATGAAAAGCTAGATGCCAACAAATTGGACAACCCAGAAGAAACAGATAAATTCTTAGACTCATACAACCTTCCAAAACTGAATCAAGAAGAAACAGAGAATCTGAAGAAACCAGTCACAAGTAAAGAGATTGAAACAGTCCTCAAAAACCTCCCCAAAAATAAAAATCCCGGACCAAATGGATTCTCTGGAGAATTCTACCAAACATTCAAAGAAGATTTAATAACTATCCTTCTCACACTATTCCAAAAAAGTTGAAGAAAATGGAACATTTCCTAACACATTTTACAAGGCCAATATCACCCTGATCCAAAGCCAGGCAAGGACAGCACGAGGAAGGTTACGGCCCAATATCACTGATGAACATAGAGGCAAAAATCCTCAACAAAATATTGGCAAACCAAATACAGCAATGCATTAAAAGGATCACACACCAGGATCAAGTGGGATTTATACAAGGAACACAGGAATGGTTTGTCTTCTGCAAATCAATCAGTGTGATAAACCACATTATCAAAATGAGGAATAAAAACCACGTGATCATCTCAGTAGACACAGAGGAAGCATCTGACAAGATCCAGCATCCACTTATGATAAAAACTCTCAGTAAAATGGATATAGAAGGAAAGTACCTCAACATAATAAAGGCCATACGTGACATACCCACAGCCAACATCGTACTCAACGGGGAAAACTGAAAGCCATCCATCCCTCTGAGAACAAGAACAAGACATGGGTGGCCACTCTCACTACTCTCTTTCAACATAATACTGGGGGTTTTGGTCAGAGCAATTAGGCAAGAAAAAGAAATAGAGGATTCCAAATTGGATGTGAAGAAGTGAAACTCTCAGTGTTTGCAGACGACATAATTCTATGTATAGAAACCCTAAAGAATTCATCGGAAAACTATGAGAAATAATCAACAACTACAGCAGAGTTACCAGGTAGAAAATCAACTTGAAAAATCAGTTGCATTTCTACACCCTGGTAATGAACTAACAGAAAGAGAACTCAAGAACACAGTCCCACTTACAGATGTGAAACCATAAAACTCCTAGAAGAAAATATAGTCAGTATTCTCTTTGACATCAGTCTTAGAAGGATCTTTTCAAATACCATGTCTACTCAGGCAAGGAAAACAAAAGAAAAAATAAACAAGTGGGACTTCATCAGACTAAAGAGCTTCGGCAAGGCAAAGGTAACCAGGAACAAAATGAAAAGACAAACCACCAACTGGGAGAAAATATTTGCAAATCATATATCCGACAAGGGGTCAATCTCCAAAATGTATAAAGAACTCACACAACTCAACAGAAAAACAACCTGATCAAAAAATGGGCAGAGGATATGAATAGACATTTTTCCAAAGAAGATATACAGATGGCCAACAGGCACATGAAAAGATGTTCAACATCATTAATCATCAGGGAAACGCAAATCAAAAATACACTAAGACATCACCTTACACCTGTTAGAGTGGCTGTGATCACTAAGACAAAAAATAACAAATGTTGGAGAGGATGTATAGAAAAGGGAACCCTCATACACTGCTGGTGGGAGTGCAAAATGGTGCAGCCACTATGGAAAACAGTATGGAGATTTCTCAAAAAATTAAAAATAGAAATACCGTATGACCCAGCTATTCCACTACTGGGTATTTCTCCCAAGGACTTGAAATCAACAATTGAAAGAGACTTGTGTACCCCTATGTTCACTGCAGCATTATTCACAATAGCCAAGAAGTGGAAGCAACCCAAGTGCCCACTGACTGATGAATGGATAAAGAAGATGTGGTGTATACATACACAATGGAATACTACTCAGCCATAAAAAAGACAAAATCAGCCTATTTGCAACAATGTGGATAGATCTTGAGGGTATTATGTTAAGGGAAATAAACCAGATAGAGGAAGACAAAGGATATATGATTTCACTCATATGTGGAAGATAAACTAACACATGGACAAAGAGAACAAATTAGTGGTTACCAGAGGGGAAGGGGGCTGGGCGGTGGGCATTAGGGGTAAAGGGGCACATTTATATGATGACTGAGAAATAATAATGTACAACTGAAGTTTTGCAATGTTATAAACTATTATGACCTCAATAAAATAAGGAAAAAATAGAAAAAAGAGGAAGATTGGCAACAGATTAGTTTAGGGCAAATCATCCTCAGGAGAAAAACAAACAAGAGCTCTCCTCCCATAGAAGGGTGCATTGGTCATGGGTGCCAGTCAGAAAGCTCATGTTGTTTGTGTGTAGTCACCAGCCAGCTTGTCCTGTTTCGTGTATCCTCTCTGCGCCGCGTCCAAGGGTGTAGCAGAGCAGACTGGCCTTGCCCCAGCGCTCTCTTGCAGTGATCCTCTGCGCGTTTGCTGAGGAGCTCCAGACGTGGATTATGTGAACACAGCGTGAAAGACAAAAATCCTTTCAGACCTGTACTCGAGCTTCTCACTTCTCCTGTTTTCTTTTAAAAATCAGTCCTTGCTCCCCGTTTTGAATAGCCAGAGGGCATCTCTTATTCTGGTGTCACTCTGACCCGAGGCCCCTGGGCATTGCCCATGGCATCTGTGAAATCCCGCGTCAGGGCATGGCAGAGGCGCTGCTGCTTCCCCGCACGTGCGGCTCCCTTCTCAAGGCCCCGTCTGTGTTGTGAGTCCTTGCCACTTAAGTCCCAGGAGCATCAAGCAGGGCAAGGCCATGGTGCCTCCTGGAAGCCTCCACCACGCCCTCCTATCCTTGCCCTTGCCCGGACCTGTGGAGTCAGAGGACTTCCCTCTGGCGTCCATCAGTTTCAGGGCTGCTTGACCCCATCTCTCCGCCCTTGCCACGCTGTGAATGTCTCCCTTCTGAGTATTTGCTCAGGTCTGTAATTCACTGTTGACCTTAAAATTACACATACAGTAACTTAATGTAATTATTTGAAAGATTGCTATTTTGTAAACTGTGAGAAAAGATGGTGTAACTTTCAGATTGAAAAGGCTTTCAGATAGAAACAAATTACCATGCTTCTGTGCACTAGCATTGTTTGTACTTTTCAAGTGCAAACTGACATGTGCTTCCAGTCCTTTCGTATGAATTTAAACTTTAATTAAACCGATAACTTAGCACAAATGTGAGGAAATTTACCTTTAGCTTAAATCGGGTTCGCTTTTTAACATCAGTCTTTTTGTTTGTTACTTTAACAGGGATTACATCTATTACAACGATGTGTATGCCTTTAACCTGGACACATTCACGTGGAGCAAGCTGTCCCCATCAGGGACAGGGCCCACACCCAGATCGGGCTGCCAAATGACCGTCACTCCCCAGGGCAGCATTGTCATCTATGGGGGCTACTCGAAACAGGTGAGATGTGTGTAGAAAAACAGATGAACTTGTTTGTTGCCTTTCAATTCCACCAAAAATGAAAGCTTTCAAATAAGATTGCATATTGTTTTAATATAAATAATTCTCTTTACTGAATTAGAAATGGACTGAGAGTATTAACCTGCTCCTCTGTGAATATATTAAGATTTTGTACAGCCATGTTACATTCTAATCCGTTTCCCCTTAAAAGGCTGCAATGTGAATAGTTCTGTATTTGGGGATCTGGACTCCTGATCCGTGGACACTCCCCACCATGTGGTGTTCCCTGGTAGATACACCACGACTCACTTCTCCTTTCTGCTGTCAGTGGGCTTGTTCTGTTTTCGTTTGCGAGCAGGGCTGACCTGACTGTTCTGCACATCTTAGTGCACCTGCACTGGAGCGTCTGATTGGCTTCCGGCTTGTTTCCTCACACGGCGTGCCTGCTCACGCTGTCAGCAGCCACCGCGTTGCCCTTGCTCCATTCCTCATCAGCACTTTACCAACCGGTCAATGTCTGTGTGTCTGAGGGGGATGAAATGGTGTCTCATTGTAGGCTTTTTTTATTTTGAAAATTTCCAAACATAGTAACTTGAAAGAATTAGTGATCACGTATGTATCCCACCTGGATTCTGCCTAATTATTTTACTGTACTTGTTTTATCACATATCTGTTCATAGCTCTACACTGCTGTCACCCATCATCTTTTTTGATGTATTTCAAAGAAAAGTGCAGACATCTGTACACTTGCCCTGAATATTTGAGTGTGCATATCATCAAGTAGAGTTCAGTGGTTAATTTTTAAAGTAAAATCGACCTTCAGTGAAGCACACACATTTTAAGTGTCTCCTCGTCGATGGGGGCAGGTGCCTGCATCTGTGCGCCCCAGCTCCTCGTCTGCTCTGCCCTCCCAGCCAGTCCCTGCTCTCATCCCCCCAGGGGCAAGTGCCCCTTTGATTTTCCCACACATACTTGATTTGCTCTCCTAGAGCTTCTGAGTGATGCACTCACACAGTATGTGCTCTTGGAAGGAAGCCTTCTTTCACTTCACGTGTTTTCGAGGTTCGTCCACGTTGGATGTTTGAGTTCATTGCTTCTACAGGCTGAGTCGTATTCCATTATTGAACACAGCACAGTTTGCTTTTCCATTTTGTGTTCGTGGACACCTGGGCTGCTTCCAGTTTTTGAGTATTCTGAATAAAGCTGCTGTGAACATTCTCGTACAGTCAATGTGTGGCTATAGGTTTTGATTTCTCTTGGGTAAATACTTAGAGTGGAACTGCTGGGTCACAGAATGGGTGTAGGCTTGATTTAATAAGAAACTGTCCCACCTCTTCCCAAAGTGGTCGCACCAGAAATGTCTGAGGGTTGTGGTTGCTCCACATCCTTGCCAACACTTGACAGTGTCAGGTCTTTTTATTTGAGCCATTCTGGTGGTTGTGTGGCATCTCATTGTGGTTTTAATCCTCATTTCCCCCAGGTAAAACAGGCTCTCTGATTTGCTGGCTGAGCAGGTTGCCTCCAGGCTGGCCAGGACGACTGAGGCAGGAGGGGTGCCCTGCAGCAGGGCAGCGCCCTGTGTGTGCTTTCTTCCACACTCCCCACTCCACCCCAGTGAGCACATGGCCCTGCAGCTCCCTGCATGGCTGGAGCTCCAGGTGGATTCTACAGCCCAGGGAAAGAAGGGGTTCCAGCCTTCAGTGGCAGTTGATCAGAGATTGAATATCCTCTTAAATTTTTCTTGGTCAGTCTTTGTTCTAGAACGAGAAAATGGACTCATTTTCAGCAGTTGTGACCTGCCCAGGCCTCTGCTGTCTGTGTGACAGTCGGCAGGGCCCTGAGGAACAGGCTGGTCTTGCCAGAAGATGCGCAAAGTGCCCAGATCTAATGCTTTATCGCAACAGATGCTTCACAGAGTCAAACAGGATGATAAGCAGAGTGAAGCCTTGTTAAGCTGATGCCACTAATCAAAATCATGCCTAATTCTCAACAGCTGCTCTTCCCCAGCTGGGCATACCAGCCAGCCTTCAATCTGATGGTGGGTCATCCGAGCCCACTTAATCCAGTGGCCGCTTACTCCAGGCCTTGGCATTTGAACTGCAGTGAAAAGCTTGTCTGTTTGGATTCATCAGAACTAGTGAGAGATTTGAGTTGTGAATGCTACGGAATGTTAAGAAGTGTTAGTCTAAGTAGGCGATGGGCTGCTCAAGTCCCGACTGGAGCGCCTTTCACAGTCCTGGAATCTGGATGGGAGTAGCGCTCCTCTCCACGTCACCGCCTGCGAGGGGGCTTGCTGGGCGACCTGCACGGTGAGCTGAGAGATGCCAAGGGCAGTGTCCAGTGAAAATGCTCTAGGACCGTCTCAGGGCAGCCTGCATGAGCAGGGGGTTAACTTGAGGCGTCAGAGAGAAAGGCCTCTAGCGGTTTCCGTGTTTCACAGCTGTGCAGCTGGGCTGCCACACAGTCCTGTGTCAGGAGACCTCACCCATCACCGTGCCTGGTTTTGAAAAATTACTCCCGTTGTAAATCCAGGGGAACCAGGATGAAATTCTGATAACTTGATCAACCCGACCTCCTGTTGGCCAAAATGCTGAGGGTTTCTGGAAGCTGGTCGGTACCATTGGCAGGTTAGAGAAAGGAAGGCAGCATGCTCTCCATGCTCCAGACATGTGAGCCCAGAAGAATTAGGACTTTTTAAAAGTAGCTCACCCTGGCCTGTCCAGGAGGGTGTCCCTAGCGCACATCGGATTGGGGTGGTTCTGTCCGGCGCGCTGGCTGGCAGGGCCTCTTGCTCAGACTGTCAGCTGTTAGCATTTCTCAGCCTTCGGGACAGAAGCAACGGCAGCACCTGGCCTCCCTCCCTGTGCTCTGTGACAAACAGCCATGCTGCTGGCAGCTCTGTCCCCTCACCCCGTCTTCTCCCCAGCACCTCCCCAGAACCCACCCAAGCAGTTTCTCAGGCTTCTCCCTGTCAGTCCTTTTCATTTTGTTCAAAGCTTGACCAGGTTGCAGCTGTTTTACGTGGCCCCCTCTCCGCCCTTCAGGGATAGACTCGGGCAGGCCCAGAGAGCGACACGAGGCGGCGCGGCTCCACAGCGTGAGGCAGGCGAGTTTGGCCCGCAGCACCGGGGTCTTTGCTCCCCTCGCAGCTGTCGCCGCCCCTTCCAGGGACTGGAAGGCACGGAGCAGGGAGTCGGGCGGGCCTGAGGGTCTGTTCCCCTCACAATTGAAATGGCTCCTTCTTTGAGTCGAAGGCCAAGGGAGCGGGAACTGCTGACATGAGCACAGAGCGCTGGCTTCGAGATGGCCCGGGGCGAGAGGACGGTGTATACAGCCTCGAGCTGGGCTCTGGGGTCGCAGACAGACACTGAATGATTTCAGAGCCAGTCGTGTTGTTTTTAAACTGAACGCTGGAACACTTGCTATGCATCTCTCACATGTCTTTGGATTCTGTTAATACCGCGTTGGACAGAAATTTCTGAGTGGAGGAGTGAATTCTCTGTGCAGCGGACCGCGACTTACTGCTGTCCGGCATTAACATCAGCTCCTGAGCTGCTTAAGGAGGCGGCTCCTCCTCAGAGGAGAGCTGGACCCTTTTCAGGGCTTCACACTCCTGGAGGGAAGTTTGACAGCTCCAAAAACTCATGCAACTTCTGTTTCGTCTTCTGTGCCGTTGAATGCAGTGAAAAGACTGTGAATTACAGCGGCTCTGCTCTACGTTAGTGAGAGAGTCTGCGACACAGGTCATCCGAAGTGCAGAACACGAGGTAGCTTTGTGCTGTTCCCTTTGAAGACAAGGAGATTGGATCTGGGGGAAGTCACAACACTTGAAGAAGAGAAACTGTACTGTGAAAGGAGGAGCTAGAGAGCCGTTGGGGCGTGCAGACCCGTGAACTCGTCAGCTCCTGTCAGAAAGTGGGTAGCTTCCAAACCTCGCAGCCAGCCAGGGCTCTGCCCCGGGTGGAAGCGTGGCCCCGGCTCAGCTGAGCAGCCCTTCTTAGGAAGGCTTCTGGCTCACAAGGCCTTGAGGGGGTGTCTTTGAATCTTAGGGCATAACAGATCCCCCCTTTTGCCTGTTGACCTAAGAAGAAATCATTGCTGTCAGCAAAACAACACGGTAATGCCTGCAGGTGCAGTGATGACAGGGAGGCTGGCAGAGAGGTTGGCTGAAGTTCAGCCGTGATCTGAGTTTCTGACAGCAAATAGAGATGTCACTGAATTCCTTCAGCATCCCCTCCGCGGGTCAGGCCTCTGGGTGTGAATTTAGTTCCTGAAAATGCCAGGCCTTTTGGTCTGGAAGGGTAGGCGTGGAAGTGGTAGGTAGTCCCTTGGTCTGTATTAACCTGCTAGAAAAAGAGCAGAATGTCTGGTCCTTTTTTTTTTTTTAAAGCTGAGCGTCTCCAACCTCTTTTTTTTTTTTCCTGAGGAGGATTTGCCCTTAGCTAACACCTGTTGCCAGTCTCCCTCTTTTTGTATGTGAGCCCCCAGCACAGCATGGACCACTGACACATGAGTGGTGTAGGTTCGTGCCTAGGAACCAAACCTGGGCTGCCAAAGTGGAGCACACTGAACTTAACCACTAGGCCAATGGGGCTGGCCCAAGAATGTCTAGTCTTAATAACTCTGTGTGATGTGCAGAAGGTGTGCCTCTCGAATTGCACAAATGTTCCAGGAGGACAACAGAAGGGCACACACCAGATTCCACTTCCTGAGGCTGTTCTCCACGAGTGACTGAAGTTGGACCTCCTTGGTTTTAGGGTATTCAGGCCCACATGTTCAGTCCATGAACAACGGGCTTGTTTGTTTTGTTTTGTTTTGTTTTCCAAAAGGAAAATCAGGTTTTTTTCCCTTTACAGTTAACACAATACATACTCATTAGTTAAAAGAAAAAGAATTATGTATGTGTTTCCTGGCTCTGTCAGCCGAGAGAGGGCATAGAAGCAACAACACCCAGCAGCACTGAGTGCACCTGGTACCCAGACCTTAGTTTCTGATGCCACTGCCAATAAAAGGAGCCAGGGCTCCTTGGAGAAACGGCCGATTTTAGGACTGGGGCAGGAAACGTACAAGACGAGTCTGCGCGTCTCATAGTGCCGGAACCTAAGGAGGTGCTTATAAGAAACCCACGTTGATGGGGGCTGTCAAAGGGACACGGGAGCCAGCTGAAAGAGTTCCCAGGGCCAAAGCTGGAACCGTTTGAGCAACAAAGTAAGTGAAGTGGCACTGGCATCTAGCTCAAAGTGTGACATGAATCTCCGTGAGTCCATACTCTTATAAACAAACGCTTGAATAGACGAGTCAGGAGGAAGAGACCGGTCTCCTGTGCAGAGTCCTGCATAATTGTGTGGACACTCCGCCCTCAGGAGGTGCAGGTGACTCCCCTCTCCTCAAGTAGGGGCTGCGCAGAGTGATGTCCTTCCCAAGAGGACAGTGTGGAAAGTTGGGAGAGTGGTCACTTGACCGTGGAGAAACCTGGCCAGTGTGACCTCAGCCAGGTGGTGAAGGTCAATGTCAGCAGTGAAAGGTCACGGTGACAGCATGCACACTTAACATGATGAATGAAAAGAGCACTTTACCTCTGGGATCCAGAAGCCAAAAACGCACAGCCCCATTCTAACCATGAGAGAAACACCAGACAAATCCCAACCGTGGGCATTCTACAAAGCATCTGTGCAGTCCTCCTTAAAACTGCCCAGGGCACCAAAAAATGGCACGGACAAACCGTCCTGGCCCGGAGGAGCCTGCGGACTCGTGACCACTACACCTGACGTGGTGTCCTGGAACAGAAGAGGTCAGTAGGAGAAACTGAGGAACTCTGGATAAACTGGGGCCTTCATTTAATAGTAGTTTGTCAGTTTTGGCTCATTAATTGCGACAAACCTACCACACTAACGTAAGGTGTTAACAGTAGGGAAACTGGGTGCAGGGTACGGGGGAACCCCCGGTACTATCTTCTCAATTTTTCTGTAAACGTAAAACTACTGTGAAATTAAAAGTTTATTAAAAGTAGGGAATTTAAAGGACAAATACAAAGCAGAAATTAAGATTTCCTGAAATCCCTTCACCCAGAGTAACGTTTTGCCCAGTAGCGCTCAGGTACGAGGCGTGGCGTGAGGACTGCAGGGTGTTGTTCCGAGAGTGAAGGAGCTGGTCTGGCTGTGCTGTGAAACCTAGTTCAAAGCTGAGGAATCAAGGTTAAGAAACCTGGGCTTTGTTGTTTGAGAAGCTCAAAAGTTTTTAAATGGCGCAGTGCTGGCTCCTCCACGGAGCGTTAATTTGATCCTTGCACCAAAGCCTGAACTGCATTATTTGAAAGATGATGGGCGTTGAGGATACACAGGAGTTGAAGGTGAAGGATGGCTGTAGACCGATATTAGAGGCCCCTGTGGGGTCTCCAGCAGGGTCCCCGTCCTCCTAGAACAGGGATCGCTGCAGAAGCTCTAAGGAGAGAGAGTGCCGGCATATTCCAGCATGATTGTGGTCATTGGAATGGCGGGTTTTTAAATTTAAAATCTGTTCTTAGTTAATAAATTATACCCACACTTTTTGTTAGTCTGTTCAGATGAGGTCAGAATTGAACCCGCTGTGTTTCAGATTCTCTTGGAGGCTGGTCTAGAAGGCGGGGCTCCTTGTCACTTCCATGAAGACTGAGATCACTAGCCTGAGGGCTGTGCCGGGGTGGTAGATGGCCCCCGGCTGTTCTCACATGACTCCCTTTCCTCTTGCAGAGAGTCAAGAAAGATGTGGACAGAGGCACCCAGCATGCAGATATGTTCCTGCTCAAGTCTGAGGAAGGAGGAGAAGGTACTTGCATTGTGCAGAGAGGATGGCCATGTGGATGGTCTGTGTGCTGCTGCAAAAGGTGGGGCAGACAAACAAGCCCACCTGCCCTTGGGGCCGTGGGGTGGCGGTGAGCCCCCTGCGCACTATGCTGGAGCTGTGGACAAGCCCCCCTCACCCCCAAGCTGGCCCGGCCAGACACTCCGCGTAACCCTAAGTGTCCGCCTGTGTGCGCAGCAGAAACGGCTGTGGTCCTCACCCCTGGGTGTGTTCACTATCGACACTCCCTGTGTAGAGAGTGGGAGCCACTGCTTTGCAGTCATTTCTCTTGTTCTTGCTCAAGAGCAATGACTAGAGTTAGGATGTAGACTTCTGCAGTACGCGTTGGGTTGATAACCCCAGTGTTCATTTTTTAAAGCTCCTTTTCAAAGAGTAAGATTGCAGTTTGTATGGAGCAAGTCTTGGGATGAGAGGACTGGACTGAGGCCAGGGGATCTGGTCTGATCCTGGTCTCATTGTGACCTCCAGCATGTTCTTTAACCTCCCCATGAGGTCTCTTTTATAAAATAAAAAGATTGTTGTGCAAAACACCTTACCTCTTTCCCACTTGAAAATTCTTCAAGCCGAGTCTTCAAAAATGTTGTGTACCCAGGCGCTTCTCAGCAGCCAGCCACCAGCAGTGACTGATGGGGACACCTGTGTTTACCAAGTGGGAACCAAGGTTTAGAGCCGCGCAGTCTGAACTCAAAAGCCGGACTGTGTTCCAGGCAGCGGGACCCCGAGCGTGTGTGCTCAACCTCTGTGTCCTGACCCTCAGGCCCTCGACCCCCAGTGAGAAGTACATAGTGCCTCGTGAGCTGGCACACACTTGTGTGCATGTATCGTGTGACTGAAGCAAGCACATCTTAGCTGTGTTCGTGCAGGGCACTCTGATGTTTATTCTTTTCTGTTCCTCACAACGTTAAAAGGCTGGTCGTAATGAATCCATCTCATGGCCCACTAATGGATGCCCCCGGGAGTCACGCCTGCGCTGTGGGTTGATGCACGACAGTTGGGCACAACACTAGAATGTGTGCCGTTTGATGTTTCTGCTAAGTTTTTTTTGATGTCCACTAAAGGAAAAATGTCAGTTCTTTTTTCTAGATGTGGTGGAAAGACTTCCCTGCATCTCCCGTTAGGTTTCATTTGGAGGGTCAGCACAGAGCTTAGGACATGCCCGGAGCCAAGAGCACACAGGGCCACGGCCTGCGGGAGAGCTGGCACCGCCTCTGCGGCTCTGATGAGACGGAGCAGCCCACGCAGGGGCCACCAGAGCACGGCCTCATAGCGGGCGGGCTGAGATGCTGCCAGAAATAGGCGTGCCCGCTCCCCACATGCCTCTTCTGGCTCATTCCGGCTCCTGAACCAGCTCGAAAGTGCCCCTTGTGGGGAGGTGTTCGCAGGGTGTGTGAGAAAGCTGCTTCAGTGCAACTGAACCATCATAGAAGGGTTAAACTTTAGTGGGGGGCGAGTTGAAGTGTTCCGTTTTGCTGCAGAGGGAGCAGAATGAGCGAGCTTGGTGTTTTACCTGCAGTCGTGTTTTCTCATTTCTCGTAGTCACTGGGGGCCCCTCCCTCCCTCTTACCCCACTTCCCTTCTCCCCTTTGACAGGCAGATGGACATGGACTCGCATTAACCCTTCAGGCGCCAAGCCAAGCCCGAGGTCTGGCTTTTCAGTGGCTGTGGCCCCAAACCACCAGACGCTGCTCTTCGGGGGCGTCTGTGATGAGGAGGAGGAGGAAAGCCTGCAGGGAGACTTCCTCAATGACCTGTACTTCTATGACGCCGCCAAGAACCGCTGGTTTGCGGGGCAGCTGAAGGTAGACTCGGGCTCTGGAGCGTGTGCCACATGTGTCAGAAGCGCACCTAACACAGTGGAGCCGCGCCTGGCTCCACTCCATCAGCGTCGGCCATTCTTCCTTCCAGGCGAGGTGTTGGGGTGCCGGGGCCCTGTGCGGTCCCTCTGTGAGGCTCTGTGTGAGCCGTCACGCCTTTGCTGTCATTGTAAGGAGGGAACTGGTCACCTCTGCCTCTGCTGCCGGCAACAGCCCAAGGGAGGCAGCACAGGGCCTTGGGCCCAGCATGGGACACCCTGGGGCTCTGAGCACAGATGAGCTCCCCCGGTCAGCAGCCTAGAGGCAGGGCCCCGAGGCTGGGGGAGGGCCGTCCGCTGGGGCAGGGACTCCAAGCTCTCCCTGAAGTGCTTTGGCCCCTGTGGTGGGCATCACGTATGTGTGAGAGCACACATCTGGACTCTCTGCCCTCTTCACCTTTTCCTGGAGGGGTTATACCAAGAGAGGGTGAACCCCAGCAGAGGATTGGGGCGCGGGTCTCCAGCTGTTGGCCCAGCTCCCCTTGGTGGCTGTGCTCACTGTGCTGCTCCTTCACTTGCCTGCCCTCCGGAGTACCCGTGGAGGCCGCCGGCTCGCCACTGTCTGTCTGCTGCTGAAGGGCGCTGCCTTGCTTTGTATCCACAGGGACCTAAGTTGGAGAAGAGGAAGCGCAGGCGGGGCAAAAAAGTGGAGCCCGAAGGTGCTGACAAGCAGGAATCTGGGGGGGCCAGCACCCAAGCACCCCTGGAAGTGGTCAGAGAAGTGGTTGCAGAGGATGGGACCGTGGTCACCATTAAACAGGTGCTCCCTGCCCCGAGCCCGGCAGGACGACCACAGTCCGACGAGGAGGACGGCCCTGATGAAGCAGAAAGCCCCACGATCGAGCCGAGCCCCCGCTCCAACGCCATGCTAGCGGTGAAGCACGGACGGCTCTACCTCTACGGGGGCATGTTTGAGGCAGGTGACCGCCAGGTCACCCTCAGCGACCTATACTGCCTCGACCTCCACAAGATGGAGGAGTGGACGGCCTTGGTGGAGATGGATCCAGGTGAGCTGCGATGGGGGTGAGCAGCTCCTCAGGTCAGGTGGAAACCCCATAAAAGCATGTTCATCGCCGCTGCCCATGGTGCCTGCCCAGGTCCACCCCGTGCCAGTGAACCGGCAGTGACCTGGGCCGTGTGCTCTCGCCTTGTGGCCTTTCACATAGGGCAGGTCCTGGTCCTGGTGAGGGGCGCATCCTGTGCGCGTCCGTCCCTGCTCTAGGAGCTGAGGGGGAGTGAGACTGAGTGCCTCACAGGACACGGGCTCCCTCTTGACACCACTCGTCTGGGTCTCAGACTGTCCAGCGCTGCTCGTGGGTGCATTGTTCTAGAACAGGTTTACCCGAGCCTTCCTCTGCTGACTGTCAGCAGCCTGCCGTCTGCACGTGAGAGCAGACCAGGCGGGTGCACCCCTCTGGTCTGTCACTTTCCCGTTGACCCTCTGGGCCTCATTCTCTTTCCTCCAAACTGCTGTCCCTTTGGTTCTCACTTCCACATTGCACCACGGCCGCTGCCGGACTCGAATCACCACTCGTTTCTTTAAGATCCAAGACTAAAAGTAAAGTTAAAATCCACATTTTTAGGGAAAGGTACCAAACAGCTGGTGCGAGATTCATTACTCTCTTTTAGCAAAACGAGGTTAGAGCTGGGGCACCCGGAGAGAGTCCTGGAGATGGGCTGTGTGTTTGCCAGCCTTTCTCTCTCTCACTCCATCACTGTTTTAAGATCCAGGGGAAACGTTTTCGCAGAGCATCCAGCTACATTGGGGGCAGGGGACTCACTTTCACATTGCATTTCTTTAGTATGAAGGTGGACTCCTCAGAGGGCTCCCCGCTGCCCCCCAGCTACACTGACATTCTGTGGGTGCTCATTTTTGCTTTAAAGAAACTCAAGAGTGGCTGGAGGAGACCGATTCTGAAGAGGACAGTGATGCGGTCGAGGGTGCTGAGGGCAGAGGCGAAGATGAGGAGGACGAGGACAGCGGCGAGGACAGCGGCGAGGAGGGTGGGGGTAAGTGGGCGGGTGGGCCTTGCTTGCCTGTGGTTAGTGCCGACAGGAGGAGTGCTGGGAACGCGGGGGGCTGAGCCCCTGCAGAGCCAGAGCGCTCCATGCCAAGCTGAGAGCTCGGGGGTCCCTTCTCACCCAAAGTCCTGATTCTTACTGGTAATGACAGGCTTTCAAGTTTTACTAAATGTTTATTAACATCTGACTTGGCTTTGTAGGTGGGCTCCTGAGACAAGCTTAAGTGTTTAAAAACTACTTGTATCTGGAGGGCTTGTGAGCAGCTTGCTGTTTAAGCAATGTCGTTGTGGCTCCTTTGATAAAGCGTGGAATGCCCTGCGAGTCGTTTCTGCGAACCCAGGCTCTCACGTGTTCGCTTCATCAGGCAGCAAGCGGGCAGCCTCCTTCCTTGGCTGAACGTGTCTCTTTCTTCTTTCCCTCCTTCCCGTGAAAGAGCAACATCACCCCTTGGTGAGGCCTGGCGAGCAGTTTGCAGACTACCTGCCCCGGACCGAGCAGTACTGGGTGCAGCTCGCCCGGGACGCCGCCGGGCCTGGCGCACAGGAGAAGAGCGTGCTGAGAGCAGCCCACGCCACGGCGAGCGCTTTCTTTGATGACTTGGCGTAGGCCGCCACACGGGGCCCAAGCGACCCGGAGTGAGGTGTAGTGGCCTTCCCTCAGCCTCGCTGGCGCGATCTAAAGCGAACTGGATCTGGAGCGAGGCTGCTGCAGAGGTGGGCTTCCGTGCAGCCCTGTGTGCACCGTGGTTCTGGTGGGGCCTCCGTGCAGGGCAGTGCCGAGCCGAGCCGAGGCCACCCCACACAACAGGTGGTACCTGGAATTTGAGCTGAAACATTGGTACTTTGTGGGGGGTTTCCCTTCTGCAAAACTCAGAGACAGATGTTCTGATTGACCGCACGTTGTCGACCTGGAGATGGTCTCTGATTCCTAAAAATGGTTGGTGGTGGTCCACCTACTGCCTGTACACGCTTTCCGAGTTGTCTGTGAATAAAGCCCCTGTCTGCTGGGCGGCTCTGCTCTTTCTCTGCCACTCACCTTGCTGGGGGTCTCTGGGTGCCTGAGGGCTCCTGACTTCTCAGAACTGCTCCCATAGCCCTTGCGGGAGGAGGTGGTGGAGCCTTTCTCTACTCTTTTCTCTTCGGGCCCAAGGTTGTCATCTGCAAAGTGACAGGAAAGGAGGTTGGAGGGCAGGGACCCCACTGTCCCCATGTGGCGTCGCTGTCCAGCGCCTGGCTCAGGAGCAGTGTTCATTGCAGTGGAAGTCTGGTGCATTCACATGCCGACTGGTGCCCGCTCCAAAGTTAATGGCAGGAGACCAGTTTTCATTTGTATAATTGGGGTCAAAAGTTGGGCTTTGAATTCACACCTGGTGCATTTTCTCATCTTAAATACAACGAGAATGTAGGATTCTTAGTTTTCAGTGATAGGGCAACATCCCATTCATCACCTGGAACAGGTCATCCTCTTCATTACCTGGAAGTTTAGGGGAAAAAAAGTGGCAGCACCCACCTCCGGCAGAGCAGGGCGTGGGCCCGGGAGGGCTTTAGTGCAAGGATGTGGGCCGATGTGCCCAGAAGCAGCCCCTCACCCCACCCAGCCTTTATCTTCCCTGGGTGCTGGGCCCCCAGCTCCAGTGGGTGTGACCTCACTTGTCAGACTTCTCTCCCTTACGAGCTGCTGTGTATCGGGACGAGGGGCGTGGGCTCCTGCAAGCTGAGCAGAATTAGGAAGCTCTCCCCCTGCGGGAGCCTGCGTGCTGCATCTGCGTGCCGGAGCCTTGCTCTGAGGGCAGTGCCCATGGCAGCCGTGGTCATCGGAGAGGACAGGCCGGTGGCAGCAGCCAGCACCTGCCTGGTTGACATGGGTTGTGTTGCTGGAAGGCCTGGCTTCAGCGGGGTGTCTGTGCACTTCCCTTGGGTGCTGGGGCAATCTGGGTTTTTTCCTGACATTCTGGGCAGAGTCCAGCTGGAAGATGCTAGAAACGCCACAGAAGCCCTCCCGGTGCCCACCCCACTGGCTCCGGGATGCAGGCGCTCCAGGTCTGACCCTGTGGCCACCTCTTTGCTGCTGCTGTGGGAAGAGGTAATTAATTGGAAGATCTTGTCGGTTCCAATGCACTTGTGTGTTATCAGAAGCCATTTTCTTACCAGGGGGCCTGTACTAGATGAGATTTGAAGGAAGATATTTTTGAATCAACGATGTTGAAAGAAATAACAAACCCCCTGAAGAGGAAACTTCTCATACAAACAAGTCTGTGTTGCTGTCATGTCCACAGGGTTATTGCCAAAAGTGCAGTTTGAGTGAAAGAGGCTGGTCTGAACCCACAAGGATTAAATAAACAAGGTTCCAGAAAAGGAGCTGCCTCTCTGTTTGACTGCTGTGATTAAAACACCGGTAAAGCCCAGCCTTAAATGTGCAGCAGCAGGGCAAGGGGGGGACAGGACCCAGCGCCACCCCGGGAGCAGCAGGATGAGGGGAGGCTGGGGCCCAGGGCCGCACCGGGAGCAGCAAGGAGAGTAGAGGACGGGGCCCAGCCCTGGGCCGCTATGGGAGCAGCAGGGTGAGGGGAGGACGGGGCTCAGCACCGCACTGGGAGCAGCAGGGCGAGGGGAGGACGGGGCCCAGTGCCGCCCGGGAGCAGCAGGGAGAGGGGAGGACGGGGCCCAGTGCCGCCCGGGAGCAGCAGGGAGAGGGGAGGACGGGGCCCAGCCCTGCGCCACCATGGGAGCAGCAGCCAGCATGCCATCCCGCTCCCCTCTGTCTGCTAGTGACTGTTTTGCTGAGCTGAATGCTCTTGACACCCCAACAGCCATGAGTGGCCAGCATGAAACCCCGAGGCGTCCATCCCTGGGTTGCTGAAGGAGACGGCTGTGTTTAGGGTCAGCGAGGGCCCTGCGGTCACCCATCCCGTTTGCCTGCTCCCTGGTTTGCCGAGTTGTTGGGGTACCCCTTTCCTGCTCCCCATTGATGTGTTCTGCCCCTCTACTAGAGGTCCTTGTCACTTGGCCACACCTCCCCTGTGAACACCTGTCCAAGCAGGAAGTCAGTGGCTAGGGGACAGTAGAAATACATGAAGGGACCAGAGACTGGATGAGCCTGCCCAGGAGACAGCCTCTCCAGGGCCGTCCCACTTAGAGAGGGAGGGAGCCCTCAAGAGCCGCCCCATGTGGGATCCGGGGCTAGCTCAGGGACAGGTGAGGAAACATCACTGAGAGTCACCCATAGAAACCCCCAAATGTGTCGATGAGGAAGTGGTGACACAAGTGGATGGCTGTCCCCTAGCATGAAGGAAGAGTGATCACATGACACCCGTCTGCATCTGCTGCTTCCTCCGTGAGCACTGAAGGAACTTCCTGATAACTGCTCTTTTCCCTGTGTTTTAAATCGAGAAGCAAAGCTGTGTGTGGGCCGTCAGTCAGTAGACACCAGTCTCATCTTGTCGGCCCAGGGAGCTCCCAAGTATAGACCACAGTCATCTTCATTTCTGTTTGGCAAGAGAGCTTTGCCTTTGCTGTCCAAGTCCAGACCGGGCCTGGTCACCAGGGGTCTGACCATGGGGGTCCAGCAGGGGAAGCTAAGGCACCGGGCAGCACGGCCGGTGGCCACAGGTGCTGGGACCAAGGCGCCTCCGGCTCCCCAGCGCAAGCCCATCCTTGTCCTTGTCTCAGCCTGAGTAGCCCCTCCAAGCTCCCCACTGGATTTAAGCCTCTGGGGACTTGAGGAGCCGCCGCGGGCACAGCCAGCACCCAGCCTGGTTGGCTGGTGCCGTGCGGGAGCAGGAGCAGAGCTGGGGCTGTCACCATACGACCGAGATGGGCTCGTGGAGCACAGAACAATGGGACTCCAGAGGCAGGGTCCTCCCCGCCGTGAGGGCAGGGGTAGGGGTGCTTCTCATCCAGGGAGCTGGGCCTGGAAAGACCAGGGTGTGCCAGGGGAGGCTTTTCAGGCAGGAGAAACTCTAATGGGAAAAAAAGATACTGAGTAACTGCCCCGTGAGAAACACAGATGTTGCAGTTTAAGAAAATTAAAAATAGGCTCGAGGAAACAATACTGTGAGGTCCTTGGGGCAGAGCCTGTCTCGGTGGTCACCTCTGTGTCCTCCGTCAGCTAGTAGAGGGGAGTGAGTGGAGGCGGGACGCAGAGGCCTCGGACACCCGGCTTGCAGTGGGGAACCTGGGCCCTGGGACAGTGGATGTGGGGACTGCTACGTGGGAAGATGGGGGTGGGGACACGTTCCACATTCGTGTTCACAGAGGTCTCCTCAAAGAGTAATAAGATCCTCCAAATGTGACAGAGGGATGCTGTCAGGTAACTGCGAGCTTGGTTCCATGGAATTTGCATTTATCCATCTCGAAATTTTGGGAATAGAGGGAACTCAGAGGAGAGACACTGACTTAGAATGAGATGACGCGACTTAGCCAAAGTTTCAAATGACGACGTTTATTACTAAAAGGAGCAAAATTTTTCTTGAATCTCGACAGTGTCCTTTGCTTTCAGATAATGAAATATATAGTAATGGTATGATTTAAACAGTTACATTCATTAAAGAAAATTATTTTATTTTCATTTTGTAAGTAACCAAGCTATTTTTCCAGCTAAGAGAAAAGAAAAAAGGCCGAGGTAACGTTTTTAGCCGCTTCATCAATAAGAAAAATCAGAACATAGTCAACATTCCCTTTTTGTCAATGCACAGAATGATCGCACTGTGGTAGCAAACAGTTTACATGCACCAGGGGAAAACGGAAAAAAGAAAGTGCAGATTGAGACCGATTTCTGTTAGAATTCACAAAAAGGCATCCACGTCAGGGGTAGTGGTTTCATGTCTAGAGTGCGGGCAGGGTCCCACAGCCACCCACCCGAGCGGTGAGGGCCGTGTTGGGTTATTTCACTCTGGCTACATGGGATGGCGTGGCTTTGGAAATGGAGAATGGCGCAAATAAGAGCCCGGCCGGAGAGCACTGTCGGGTGTAGCTCAGCGTACGGGGGCACTGGCAGGTCAGCGGTCAGGGGGTGCGTCTGCTCATGGAGCCACTGTGCGTGCATGGGGGCAAGGGCCAGGAGGTTCTGCAGCATGAGGCCCAACGGGGCCACGCTGCTTTGATGGTGGCAGTGACAGCACTCAGTGGAGCAGGGCTCATTCAGAGCCCCAGTGGGAGGAGCTGGGGGTCCTGGGCTGGTCATGCAGGAGCAGCCTAGAGTGAGGCATGCCACAGTGCTCGGCCTCACAGAGCCGACTCCCCTCCTCCTGCGCCTTCTCTTCCCCCTGAACCTGATCGCAGTGTCCTTCCCATTTGGGGTAACTGGAGAGGGGCCCTCCTCCTGACTGTGTCCTGCCTTTTACAGGCGCCACCCAGAGTGGGATAAGCATCATTCACTGAAGGTCAGCTGGCTGCATAATGTATCTGCCCCATTTGGAACTGATAACGTTGAGCAAGGGAGAAAGACCCTCAGGCTGTTTACGTGCTCTCCGCAGTCACGGGTGAGCACAGGATCCGATGGAAAACCCTTTGTCTGTTCCACGTGTCATCCTACAGGAAACACGACTGTAAGTGCTTGTCTTAAGGGACTAGAAATTCTCACAGCTGCTTGTGTGTATCAAGGACTAGACGTGCACTGACCTCTAAGGAGACAGCCTGGGCGCCTGTCTGACCTTCACAGCAGGCAGAGAATGAATTACCAAAGCGAGCTGAACCAAGCGTTCTGAATGAGGTGCTGCCAGCATGGGGGAGCAGCGGTCCAGCCAAGACCCATCTTGGCCATTCCTCGAGGCCTCCTGCCCTTCATGAGTTTGGACTGCCCCGTCACCATATCACCAAGCAGTGACGGCATAGTTGGAGACCTGCATCCATGTGGCACATACACGACGGGAAGGGCAGTGGGAAAGGGTGTGCACAGGCATGACAACAGGTGTGCGCAGTGTGGGGCCCGGGCCCGTGACGCAGGCGCGCAGTGAGGGGAGCGGTGGGGCGGAGAGAAGTGAGGTAGGTGTGTGAACTTGGCTGCTCTTGCCCGCCCTGCTTGCTGTCCCCTGCACCCCAGACTCCCCGGGGCAAGCACGTCCACACTCTGAGCTGCCCCCGATGGGGCTGCCTGCTTCTCGGAGGTACAGAAACAAGCTAGAAGAAACATGTTTGCCCACTCATCTCTCAGGCACTTCCACGTTGGGATGTCACGCAGAAGGAAGCTCTGAAGACAGCTTTTGTTCCTAACGTGTGGGCCACGGTTCTGGAGAACATTTAGCCATCTTCCAAAGCATTAGCTCATCACTCCAGGGGTTCCACTGTCCGGGCACCACACCGCACCGTGTCTCCCTCTGCCGCTTCCTCTAGGGGCCCAGCGTCTCCCCCACGTCCTCAGAAAGGAAACATCTCCCCAGGTGTTTGAGTGACTGGCCGCTGCGTTTCCACAGCTCGCAGACATTCCGCGTACTCCATAGTTCATGTCCAGGCACACGCAGACACTGTAAAAACAGCTGCATTTTTCTTTTTTAAACAAAGGCAACCGTCCTTCCTCTTGTGTCTTTTAAGGCTGAGTTGCCGACACTCCTCAGCACTTGGAGCCGCTGGCTTCCCCAGTCTTCGCTCACTGACGGCATCACCTGACACATGGCCAGGCCCGGGCAAGAACCAGACCAACCGGACGCCCCGAGCTGACCGACTTGTTCCTCCTCCTCTGCAAGCTTGATCCTCTGACTTCACGTTATGCTTAACTGACTAGGAGCAAATCTTTGTCCTAGGCAAGATAAAAACGACTCCATCGTGGAGTTGACTCAGTATGAGGAAAATCTGAGGCGTCTGTCAGCTGTACTCAGTACTGTCGGTTGGTTGTAGGGTTGGGCGGCACATTCAGTTATGGAAATAGATGTCTTAGAATCTAGTAGGCACCTTTATGTGAAGTTTCTGAGACCAAAGGCAAGAAAAATTGGAAGACAAGACCTGTAAGAGTTAAAGAAGCTGAGCTTCATCTAGAAAAGAGGTTGCCCCTTCCACCCTTAGTCTTGAGAAGCATCTTACTGTCCGTGTGAAATGAAGTGACCCCCTGCAGGAGGGCCACTGGGGCATCTGAGGCGCCCACTGGGCATCCCAGCTAGAAGGGCCTCCAGAGGGGCAGTACAGGTGCTGATTCAGGATGCCTGGGAGTCTCGACGATCAAAACCCAAACTGAAAACTGCAGAAACCAAAGACAATTTCACTCGCTCCCCTGGTCAGTCACCTTCAATGAGTGCATGACGTCCCGGGCTTGGTGTCGCAACAGCGCCACTGGGCTCTCCGTAACGGCCTCCGCTTGTTAGGTGGGGTCGCCATATAATTTGTTTTCTAAACTAGGACTCTTTTGAAAGTGAAGAGGAGTACTTTTATGATGAGGTTGGGACATCAAGCGTTAGCCAGGAGCGGAGCTGCCCTAATTGTGTGCCCTGGGCACCAGACCCGGGCTGTGGGCTGGCGAGACCCAACCTGTGTTCTTCACGCTTCCTGAGGAATCTCGGGTTTGTGCACGTAGGAAAGAGCCCATCATCCTAAACATAGGTGTTTACTCACAGCCCATACAATGGGGTTTCCGTGAAGAAAGGAGTTACTGGTCGTTAGTTGTGGGCTTCTGAGGAGAGTGCGCCAGCAAGTCCTTGTGTTTCGCTAACTCTCCTCCCTCCCCTTGAATGATTTCAGCAATGGGGGTTGCATTTTTGTGACTACACCGGATTTTTATCAACATCATCCTCCTTGTCAATTATCTTGGCTTACGTATTGCATACCTGATCTGTGTCTTTGGGAATCCTATGTGCTAATGATTATGAAACTTAGAATTCAAAAGAACAGATAAGGAGAATTTTCCAGGTGCCCGAATTTATCCGAGCACTCTACAGGCACTGAGCAGACTTCAAAAAGCACGAGTAAATCCACATACACGGTTCCTCACATTTCTGGTACATGGAACATGTAAACCACAGGCACAGACAGGTTCACCTGGGGGCCTCAGAGGGCAGTGTCCTTTCAGGGGGAGGTGCAAGTGCAGGTTTCCCAGCCTTGGGGGAGGGGAGAGGTGGGCATGGGGTAGTGACCTGTGCCTGTGGGCCCTGGCTTGGTATCTCAGGTAACTCAATTTCTCTGCCTCTGGTTTTCACATTTAAAGCATGGAAGAATCTGTCAGGAGAGAAAATGACTCACGAGATTGCTCTGGGATTAATTAAAACTTGTCAACGCTCTGCACCACTGGGGGCCAGCTGGGACATGCTCATCCATTCTTCCCGACAGTCTCATGTGTCCTCATCTAGCTCAGCACATGCACACCCACCAGGAACGTGCACACGGGAAGCAGGTCAGCCGGCGTGGCCCTGGGGTGAGAGGGCTGGCGCACACGTCGGGAAACCTGAGGCTCTGGGCGGGCAGGAAGAGCAAGCGAGCCCTAGTGAAAGCACAGGCCTGCCTGCAGGGCTCCCGCGAGGCAGCCTGCTCTTTAATCAGTTTGGAAACCAATTAAAAAAATGACTTCTAGAGTCTCTGAGACCCAGTGCGTCGTGGTGGTGGTGGAATTCACCAGGAGCACAGGGAAATGACTGAAGGGCGGGGTGTTGATCTGGTTTCACAGTTGTGTTTTTGGAAAGGCGGACAAGTGAGGGGACGCCAGCTAGTCACCCGTGTGAGCCACCTAGTCATGAAACCACTGCTGTCCTTGAGTGGTGCGCATCTCTGTGCTGTTGCCTTACACGTATCTGGATTCCTCGTGGTGTTTGCATGTAAATATGTCACCTGCATTTGTAGGTACCATTTTGTGTCATGCAGTTACTGGAATGTACAAAAGAAGTCTAGAATCTTTAGAAAGAGTTGCAAACAAAATTATAAAACCCACATCCCAGCACGATGATTCTTCGAGCTGCAAAGAGCAGGAATCTTTATTTGGTTCATGTCAGGTCTGCAGCAACCACTCGATATTAAAAAAGAGGAACGGAAAGGAGGATGTACAAAAAGATGTCCCATCCCTTGAGAAAGCAGCATCTGGGAAGTTACGTCCTACAGGTCCTCCCTCCCTCTCCTACGTGCCTACTCCCCAAAAAAGACCCCCAGTGAAGCCAACCAGTGAGAAGGAGCGGGGAGTGAATGGATAACGGGAAAAAATAAACTGAATTTAACTGGAACATGCTCTAATCTTTAGTTTATTTCTGGTTAAAAATATAGCAATCCAGTGCAGTGTAGTAAAGAAATCTGCTCAAAAGGTAGCAGAGAAACAGCTAAACATCAGCAAAGCAAGGCGGAGCCGTCGACTGCTGGACCCAGGACGACTGTGGGGTGAGTTCACTGGAAGGACCTCCCCAGGCGTGGGCGCAGGGGGACCTGCGTGTGGACGCGCCCATGCCCCCAGACACGTCCCTACACGCGGCAGGGCTGGCTCCATAGCTAGGACCACGGGGCACTCGGACATTCTGGAACCTTGTTCTTTTGTTTGGATGGTGGGGCAACGCTGGTAGAGAAGGCAGAAACACCAGGAGCCTGTTTCTGTTTGACTGAAACAAGTTACGTTGTATGTTTTGGGGGAGATGGATATGCAACGATTTCTCAGGAATTTTCAACCCCTGGGTTTCAAGCACATTCCTGTCCTGGGACCAGACCAGCTCCAGAGTATGAATGAGGCATCTGGAGGGAAGATGCATATCTGGGGGGGGGGAGTTGAGGCAGGCACAGGACAAAGATGTGAGAACTCATGGGCTCAGTGACAAAGACAAGGTCATGTAAGGGCCATCGTGGACGTCTGACAGGGACACAGGTGCCTGGATACACATCCTGCATCCTAAGTGCAGAAATGCCACATGCTCAGAGCCCAGGTGTGATGTCGGAGACAGTCCCTGGCTAAGGGGCCCCACAGCGCTCCCTGCCCTCCAGCACCAGCCCCCCGGCCGCAGCGCTCTGCCGGCCCCTGAGTGGCGGCAGCACGGCTTCCCCTGCTTCTCGTGGGAGGTTGGCAGGATGGGGAAGGAGGGAGGGAGAGAGGCAGGGACGGCGGAAAAATCAGGACTTGGCTTTAAGACTCAGTGTGGGGAGCCGGCCTCGTGAGGAAAGCCGTGGGGCAGTACCGGGAAGAGGGCAGGGCCGGGGTCTGTTTCTCGGGGAGGAGAAGAGAAGGCAGACCTCTGCTCCCTTCAGAGTGCAGCACAGATTTAAAACAGAAAAGGCCCAGGCTGCTGCCAGCTGGAATGGGATGCCTTCCTCCCCGTGCCTCGCACCGTACTTGTCACCCGCCATTCCAGACAAGAGTTCTGGAATATCCCAGAGGAAGGGCAGGGTTGACCGACCTTCCCCTTCCACCTCCCAGCAGCTGCTCCCCACCCGCCCGGCACAGCGGGACCCTCCGGGGGGTCTTCCTCAGCTGCCTCCTTTTCCGCATCCCAGACGGGAGTGTGATGATGACGACAATTTATTTTTTGGCCATTGATTGGCCAGGATCCCTTTTCTTTCCATGTCAAGCTGGAGGGGCGGCGTGCTGGCCTCCTTCTGCCATGCCACACAGCATAGTGTTAGACAAGCAAAGAATTTTGGCTAAAATCCAAAAAACATTACCCAGAAAAAAAGGCAAACTGTGAGTAATACCCAATCATGTTCTGTGGACTCGGAAGCAGTCGTGGGGCAGTCCGAGTTCCAGTCCTTCCCTTGTAACGTCCCCTTTTGTACACCAACCGTTGTTGCTAACGCGACAATCTCATCAGATGAAAAAGTTAATAAACAAAATGGCGACTCCGATGTTGAGCAAGATCACCATGGCCACCAGGATGGGAGCCGAGCCCTGGAACAGAAAGAGGAAGGAGAGGTGAGCCGCGCCCAGAGGTGCCTGCTCTCGGCCATGCCCCCCGGAGGCCAGTGCACGGCTCAGGACACAGGCCGAACGTCCGCCGAACGTCCGCCTGCTCAGAGCATCAAGCCCCTCACGTCAGCATCCAGGGAGGGCTGCCACCTGCTTCGGTGGCTGCAGCTCCTGGTCTTGGAATTCCCTGCGGCTCTGAAAACCTGGGCACCCGCCCCGCCCCCATGGCCCCAGGACCCTAAGTAAACACCTGACGCCTGCATAACTGTTGCCTCGAGCTCCATTCAGCTGGGACTTCGGACATTGTCACTGAATTTCAGAGGTGGTCCACCGAGAGAGGCCCCTAAATTCAGCCTGCAACCCCAAGCCCCACCCTGGGTGAGCCCTGAGCACGTCTTCCTCAGGAAGTGCTCCCCCCAGGTGCTACATGTGCTCCCTGCTGACGGCCTGTGGCCGTGGCTCCACCGGGGGCAGCAGGCGGGAGGCCTTCATCTCGCCTTCTGCAGAGTGACTGCGGGCACCCAGCTGGAAGCTCTGAACCTCTGCCCGAGGGAGCTTTGTTTTTAAGTACCCAAAAGTGCCAGCACGGTTGAGAGGGCTAAATATAGAACCCTTCCTGCATCTCCCACCCCTGCCCATCATTCGGCTATTCCTGAAATCACGCACACACATGCACATGGCTGCTTACACACGAGCACGCACACACACATGATATACATACATGTCACACACATTTCCGGCTGCTGGCTTGCAGAAAATGGAGTTGTAAGTGCGAGCTGGTGTTTAAGGCCCAGCAAGAGGACATGGGGGCTGCTCGCCACGAGGATTTGGGCACAGGGAGGGCAGGAGCACTTGAGGACCCAGCCCAGCAACATGGATGCTCACAGTGGTTTCAGGGGGAGGCAGAAATGGCCTCCAGGGCCACCAGCCACCTTCCAACTGGAAGCGTCTCTTCTAAGGGCAGGACACCTGGATGACGGATGACGGATACAACTTCTCCCAGGGGCGGGGCAGACACGGAGCCTGCCCAGCAGCAATGCTCCATCCCAGAGGGGCCAGTCGGGACACATGAAGTGCAGGTGTCCCCCTCAGGGCCTGACAGACCTGGATCATGGCCCACCCTGAGCGTCTGACCCTGTAGGCTTGGGGTGGGCCAGAGAAGCTGCATTCTAATGACCTCCCAGAGAATGCCAGCATGGGGCCCTGGGACCACGCCCACAGGGGGACCACGGCCGGGCAGAAAAGGGGCCGTGGGGTGGATGGCCCCACATATAACTCTGTCGTCGGCCCCATAGGAGTGGGCTTTGTGGGAGCAGGACACACGTGTTCCAGACAAGCGGACCCCACCACCCAGCCGGCTGTCCTACCTCCCATCTGTGTCTGGCCCTCCGTGTTCCTATCCAGGACACAGGACAGTCCTCAAAGACACTGATGACAAGGGCTACTTACCAGGAGACACCGCCCAGAGCAGAGAGGACCCTTCTGGGCAGCGGGGAGGGTTGAGCAGGTTGGGGGGAGGTCTGGGGGAGAACAGGGGTCTCATCCTGCCTGGTTTCTTTCTGGGAGCTTCCAAAACTGCCCAAGTGCTTTCGCTAAGAGTCCAGCCTGGGAGTAACCCTCTCAAGGATCGGGACCTGTCTATAGGGATGGAGACCCCCCCGCCCCCCCAACTGGTTTCATGTGTTGAGGGGTCATGTCCCAGTTCCGCGGAAGCAAACGGTGGACGGGCCTGGGCTCTCACCACCTCCAACTCCGCCCCCGGGACCAGCCGGTGCCCACTCACCGTGCTGGACTTGAGCTCGTCCCCATTCTCCTCGTCTGACTCCAGTGCCACAGGCGAGGACTTCTGGGGTGGGGAGAAGGTCAAGTCCCAGCGCAGCAGCCGGGGCTCAGCCCTGTCCCCCAGCCGCAGGCTCTCCAGTCTCTGCACGGCCGGCTCTGCGCATGAGGCCGGCCTGACGTTCTCCTTGTTCTGGGCCTTGGACCTCAGTCTCTGCGCCCCAAAGCCCCGGTCCTCGGAGCGGTGGTCCTCCCCCAGGCCCCGGCAGGCCCCCCCCTTGCTGTAGCGTCTTTTCTGGGGGTGCACGTCCTGCATGTACGCGTCCATCCTCAGCAGCGGCTTCATCTCCATCTCGTAGTTGCTCAGCTTCTCCTCGTCCAACTCCAGCAGCTTGGCGCCCCCAGAGCTGGGGTTGCCGGCTCGGTGGTGGGAAGTCCAGGAGAACGTGGGGGGCGACTCCGTCCGCCGCTCCCGGGGCTTGGGGTTACTGGGCTGCTTGTGGCCCGAGCCCCGGGCGCGGAAGTCATCTGCGGGCTGGCTGCTGCGGAGGGCGCCACTGCGGATGCCCCTGGAGCCCCCGGCCTTCTCCTCGCCCCAGCTGTTGCGGGCGTAGTCCCCTCCCCGGCCCTCCAGGAGCATCTGGATGTCCCCACCTCGCTCTTCATCCACCGAGACCTGCCGGGAGAAGTGGGCGACCTTGTTCCTTGTGGCGGGGGCTGGGGGCGGGGTGGCCGAGGGGCTGGCAGGGAAGCTCTGCAGGGGGCTGTCGTCGGGGGTCAGGTCTGAAGGGGTAGTGCCTTTGCGGTACAGCTCGGGGCTCTCCTGCTGCAGGGGCGTCCCCGTGGAGATCACCTCGATGTCGTCACTGGAGAGCTGATGCTTCGGCCGCTGGTACTCGAGCCCTTTAGGGAGAAAAAGGGAAGCAGCGGCGGTTACTCGGCTGTTCTGTGCTGAGTCCTGCTCTCACCCGAGGACGGCAGGACGCCAGGGCGACGGGCAGCCAGGGCACTCACCACTCGCCAGTGGGTGTGGGCACAGTAGGTCCCGAAGCCCCTCCACAGACCCCCAAGCCCCCCACCCCATGGGTGCTTTCAGGATGACCAGGCAAGCCGGGCAGTGGGGGACAGCGGCTCCGGGCCCCCGGCTGCAGGGGAGACCCGAGGTGCAGAGAGCAGGCAAGGACTCGGGCCCAGCCTGCTCCGTGGGGTCTCAGGTCCACCCCCCAGAGGGCCCTCCTGAAGATGAAAGGAAGCGCCTCATGCTAGGTGACCTTCTAAGGGGTCTCGTGGCATGGGGTCGCTCACCCTGTCTCCCCAGAACACCTCTGTCTCGGGAGCCTTGGGACCTCTGGGGGCCAGGCCCGAGGTCAGAGAACAGGATGGTCTTCCTGCCCCGCCTGGGCTGGGGCCCCTCCCCACTTCAGTCCAGAGCATTTGAGGTGGGGACAGGAGAGGGCCATGGTGGACACGGCACCCTCGGCATGGCCAGAAATCCCCAGGTACAGCAGGGGCCGGGCCCCTCCACTTATTAGATGTCCACTGTGCCAGTGGTGGCATGGGAGTGCCACCCAAAGGCCCTCTGCTCTTGCCTCTGGGGGTCTCATCATGGCTGTTTCAAGGAAGGGCAAAGGCCTCCAGGGAGGCCCCTCATGGTCCTCGAGAGGGAATCAGACGCGAGAGTGCTGGGGAGCCGGATGAGTTGGGGCAAGTGGTCAGCCCCTCTGAGTCTACACCTCATCTGTCATGTAGGGCTGTGGCCCGGTAACTGCAGATCTCATTCAACAACCGTGCCTCTGGCCACGGAGTGGGGACATGGGGCTGGGCTGCAGCACCCTCCTCTCCCCCGTGGGGTCCAAGGAACTGAGAACTGGCTGCACTGTGGGAAGAGAGCCCTGGTCCCCTCACAGGACCCCCACCATCATTCCCCTGACGTGCCCCAATTGGGACTGAGACATCCTCGTGGCCCGGCTCCTGTGCCTTAAACCCCCTGGGCCCAGGCAAGGCTGGACACAGCCCTGCAGGGTCCCATGGCCTTCCCAGGAGGCCGTCTGTCCACCAACAGTGCTGGGGTCAGCCCCGGCTGGCCTGCAGACCTCACACCCCAGAGGGAGGCTGGTGCCCTGCTGCTTGTCTCCAGCACCCTATCAGAGCCACCAGCTGGGAGATCATTCTCAGCTAAAATTAGTTTCAGAGCACATGACATTCCTGGAAACATCATTGTGGAAATGCAAGGCAGAAAAGCGAGCATTTGCAGCTGAATTCTAACATTTTTTGTCCTCTATCTTGTGTCCTGGGGTTTCCAAGCCCACTCAGGTCCTTCTGCCTCCCAGAAGTAGGCCTGGCCTCCTTGGCTGCCCCAAAGGCCAGGACCCCTACCAGCAAGGCCGGGAGCTGCAGGGTTCCGGGGGCCCAGCTCAGGGTGTGGTCTCAGAACACAGACCGCAACGTGGGAGATTCCATCCTAAAACCCGGAGCAGCTCCCACTCTGTGCCTGAGCTGCAGCCCGTGGAAGCGCGGATCCGAGGGAAGCGGGCCTAACCTGGCCTCCGGGACTTCCTGGTGCGGAGGCAGCCCCCGAGTGAGGCCCAAAAGGAAGCAGGGTGGGAGACGGGTGGCGGTCCAGCCTGCAAGATCTCAGCCTCAGCCAGCCTCTCTCTCATCATCAGTGACCCCCTTCTAGCCATTCCGGCCTCCCCCAGGCCATTCCCTGCCGCCCCCCAGGAACGGATGAGGGTCATGATCTGGCTAACTTGCTGCAGCTTCTAGCTCCTTCCCATCATTGTTCCAGAGCCTGGCTGCACAGCCCCTGCTTGTCACACGTAGCAATTTACATTTAAATGTAGATTAGTTAAGACTAAACAAAACCAAAGATCCAGGTCCTCAGCTGCAGCAGCCGCAGTTCCCTCGTGGCTGGTAGCTACCTCACTGGAGAGAGCAGTTACAGAATAGTTCCACCATCACAGAAAGTTCTAGAGTGACATGAGGGGGAAGGGCAGGGGGAGGCAGCACAGGCACACGCAGAGCATGTGGATGTTCACAGAAAGCAGGAGAGCGATGCGCCCAGGGACACACAGCAGGGAGGCGGGGAGGGATGATGACCACGCACGCTCCGACGGGCGTGTCTGAGGGAGGCATGTGCCCAGGCTCCACACACCAACAACGCGCCATCACAAAGGAGAAGCAAACACGAGGAGAGATGGCAGCACGGCGACGGGGCTTCCGGGGCAGAACGTGACTTCGGAGGACAGCCAGCTGGCCGCCCCGCATGGCGCCCCGACTCACCGTTTTCCCTGTGCTGGAAGGAAGGTGAGAACTCTTTGGCAGTGATCCTGGCGATCCGCGCTTCCTCCTGGGCCTTCTGGGCTGCCGTGAGGGCCGCCTCGGCCTTGGCCCTCGAGTGGGAGGTCCTGGGCGGGAGAGACAGGGAGGGCGGTGAAGCGACAGAGGCACAGAGGGAGGCCTGGTGGCCACTGATGGACCCCCCCACAGCGGCCTGGGCCAGGACAGGATGTCGGGCACCCTGGGGTCTGCCCCTAGACCTGCAGATCTCTCACTTGTTTGTTCATTCATTCGTTCAGCAACATCACTGGGCGCCAGCCAACCAGGCCAGAGTGCCTGCCAGCCTCTCTGGGCACGGGACAAACCCTCCCCAGCGCAGGCCCTGGTCTGGGAGGGGTGTCCTGCATCTAAGGGCAGAGCTCCAGGTCCTGCTGCAGGGAGCGCCCCTCCTTCCCTGTGTCGTGTCCACAGACTGGAGGCCAGACCCACGGGTGACGTGTCTCAGAGCCTCTGGGGCGAGCAGGTGCTTAATCAGTGTTGACCTGACCAGAAACGAACAGCTGGGGGTAGCTGCACCCGGCACCCAACAGGCAGAGTGTCTCCGTGGCATGAGCGGCCACACCGTCCCGGCCCTTGAGCAGTAATGGGCAGGCTCCACCTAGAGATGAGGCCCGCCTGCTGTCAGCATCTCAATGTGGGTGATGGTGTCACTCAGAGCACAGCAGTGGCCCCTCTACGGAGGAGCTGCGAGGCCTGGGAGAGGTCCACACCCCTCTGTGCCTCAGTTTCCCTTTTGGTCAAATGGAGTCAGTGACACCACCAATCTCATGGCGCGGTGACGGGGCGGGGGGGGTGAAGTCCCTAAACACAGGCCAGATGTGGGGACATGATCAACATGGATTTGCCCCCATGTCAGTAAACATTCCACATACGTGTGACAAGAGCCCAGACCCGGTGATGCCACACCCGAGGGTGGAGGCAGTGACAGGAGCCACCAAATAAGCCTGATGACATGGCCCTGAAACTTCTAGCGAGACAATCTCCCTGCCCAGTGGTCCCAGCGACTCCACCTCGCAACCCCAGGGTGTGAGTAGTCTCAGCTTGAGACCCTGTCTGTCCCCAGCTGAGTCCCACATGAGACCTTCCTCCCTTTGTAGAAGGAGGGCTGGACTGGTGCCCAAGGCAGGTCGATGTGGCGACTCTGCATCCCACCTGCCTCGTTTTTCCATTTCTTTCCTGCCTGGTGTCCCGGCTCCAGGGGGCCTGCTTCCCAACACCGGGGAAAGCAAGGCACGAAGACCAAACCCCCAAGGCAAGGGGCAGCCTGTCCCTCGGAGGTCTCCTCAGGCTTCTTCTGAGCAGCCCAACGCTCCCAATTCCCACGGTACTCACAGTCCACGGGCTTAACCTGGAGACCCCACCCTCCGCCCGAGTAAGCAGGTCTCCTTTCTCAAAATTCCACTGCGCTAACTAGAAAACAGACATATGACCTATGCACACATCCGGTAAATCAGCACGAACGTACGTCCAGGAAACAGAGCACGCAGCCGACGATGCCTCTCAGCAGGCTCCAGGTTCCCATTAATGCCCCTCTCCCGGCGCTCCCACATCCCGCCACCTGTGGCATCGCCCGGGAGCAGGCCCCGGAGCTTGAAGGAAACTTACGTGCAAAATGTAGCACTGAGAAAATTCTGCCCTCCACATAATTCTCTCTCCTAGAAACTGGGAAAAGACGGCCATCACTCAAGATAGCTGCAACCCCATGTCTCCCAGGGGCAGAAGCCAAGAAGCACCACCTTCTAGAAGATTCCTTGAGAACCCCATGGTTTTAATTACAACAGAAGAGGGGCAGGAACCTCATGGAGACAAAGCCATTAATAAAGCACTAATTATGGGGCCGGCCCCGTGGCTGAGCGGTTAAGTCTGCTGAGGCGCTGTCCCACATGACACAACTAGAAGGATGTGCAACTAAGATATACAACTATGTACCGGGGGGATTTGGGGAAATAAAGCAGAAAGAAAAAAAAGATTGGCAACAGTTGTTAGCTCAGGTGCCAATCTTCGAGAAATAAATAGGGGCTGGCCCCGTGGCCGAGTGGTTAGGTTTGCGCGCTCTGCTGCAGGCGGCCCAGTGTTTCGTTGGTTCGAATCCTGGGCGCGGACATGGCACTGCTCATCAAACCACGCTGAGGCAGCGTCCCACATACCACAACTAGAAGGACCCACAACGAAGAATATACAACTATGTACTGGGGGGCTTTGGGGAGAAAAAGGAAAAAATTAAAAAATCTTTAAAAAAAAAAGAAATAAAGAAAGAAAGCACTAATGACTAATAATTTATCAATAACAACAAATCAATTGATAAGTCATCGCTGCAGCCCTCTGGCCCACCCCCAGCCCCTCCCCAGCCCACGGGCTCCTGACCATCTCCCCTACCTGAAGCCAGTGTGTTCCAGGCTGGTGGTCCCTAAAGGTCACAGCCACGAGTTTATGGCAAATTTGGGCTTTCCTGCCCCGGCGCTAAGTTGCAGGCTGATAGAGGCACGTGTGTACCTCGAGAGCCGTCCGCGTCAACACATCAGAAACGAGGGCGGAAGTCTGACTGGGCGAGGGCCAGCGCGAGGCCACAGCTGTCCCAGGCTGCAGCTCAGGGCCAGAGCGTCAGTGACGGAGGACAGGACAGGACGGCAGGTGGCAGGAGCCCCAGCTCCTGGCCACTTCTCCCCCATCCTGCCCCATCTCTCGTGGGCTGAGACCCTGGGGGGGCCGCCCCAGCCCAGAAAGCGAGAGGCAGCGCGGATGCCCTGACTCAGAGACCCAAGGCTGACAGAGGCCCTGAGCGACCCCTCGGGGGGCTCTGCACTGGGGCCTCCCCTGAAATTGCGCTCAGAATGCCCCGCATGCTTTTCTCTCCCCAAGCAGAGCGCACGGCCCTCATCAGAGTGCCAGGGGCCGAGGGCCCCACAGCGGGGATGGTCTGTCCACACACAGCTGGTCCCCGAGGAGAAGGAAGCTCAGCGACCGCGGCAGGCGGATCGGTGGGCTCTCAACCTCGCCCAGAACCGCCCAGGGGCCCAAGCTCATCTCTGCCGCAGTGACACAGCTTCTCTCCACAAGGTTCCATGGATAGTCTTTGTCTTGTTTTTGGTAATAACCGTTTTACTGAGATATAATTCACATGCCTTAGAATTTACCCGTGTATAACGCCCAACTCAGTGCTTTTCAGCGTATTCTCAGAGTTCTGCAACCACCACCACAATCAGGTTTAGAGCATTTTCATCACCAAAAAGCACCCCATTCGCTCTGTCAGTCGCCCCACCAGCCCTGGCAACCACAGGCTACTCTCTGTCTAACTAAATTTGCCTATTCTGGACATTTTGTGTCCAACTAGGATTATTTTGAGGTTTTCTTTTTCCTTTTGTTCTTTTGAGATGAAACTGACATAAGATGAAGTGAACCATTTTCAAGCCCACACTTTGGTGGCACCAGTACAGTCACAATGTTGGGCAGCCAGCACCTCCATCTAGTTCCAGAACATTTCCATCACCCCGACAGCAGGCCCGTACCCATCAGCAGTCACTTCCCGCTCCCAGCATGCCCCCAGCCCCGGGGGGTCTGAGCGACAATTCAGCCCTGACAAAGCACCCCCCCACTGTCACGGGGTCATCATGTGGAATACCCAGACCTTCCCCCAGCTGGCCGAGGGCGGGGCCACACTGTGCATTCCCCTAATCCTGGGGACCTGGGGTCATCAGCTGGCAAACAAGCATCAGAGCGGACCAGACGGAGCGTCCCCAAAGCCCTGTGTCTGGCGGGGACCCGAGCAGACAATGTCCATCCTGAACCTCCCGTGCCTTTGGACACCAAGCCTGGGACGGCCCCCGCCCTGGGGCACACAGTGTGCTCACATCACAGAGGATGGAATGCCAAAAATCACGTATGTTTTAGGGGCTGTGAACGGAGCCAGGGAGACTGAGCCCTGGGGTGTCCCAAAGCTGGTGGGAGGCACCTGTGAATGAGGAGGCCTCAAGGACGGAGATTTGGAAAGGCCGAGGCTGGCAGATGAGGCTGGGCCAGAGGAGGGCAGGCTCATTCATGTCTCCAGTCCCACTTGTCTCAGAGCATTTGTCCATCTCGTATGCCATCGCCTTCTAGTAAGAGCAGGCTGATAAATGAACCGATGATGCAACAACTTAAGGTCACGAGGAAAGGAGGGAACTGGAAAAAGGAGGAAGGCTGGGGGTGGGACAGGTTGACACAGAGAGTGCGTGCCTGGGACACCAGTGGATGTGAGCTCCCTGGCAGCCAGGGAAAGTAGGGAGCATTGCTGATGTGGTTCAGGGAGCACCTCAGACCAAACTGAACCCATGGCTCAGGAGAGCGTCAGCCAGGGCAGGCCCTGGACCTGAAGGAAGTTTCTCTCTCGGCCTGGCAGGTTTCCTCCAGGGCTCCTTGTGAAGACCCTCCAAGGAGGCCGCTGCGGCCATGCAAAGCAGTTCAGCGAAGACAACTAGATGGGGCAAGAATGACCCTGAAGACCAGCATCGAGGGTCTGGGACAGGGCCAGGGGCAGTTCTGTGGGGGTTTTTCTCAAGGCCGAGCTTTGGATGGCTTGTGGTGGGCATCCGTCCTGAGGAGGATGTGAGACGGAACATTCTCTGCGGCCTGCTGACGGCTCATCTCCGCGTTCCTGATGGTTACTGCAGTCGACGGGACAGACGCGGACGAACGCCAAGCCTAAACATAGCCTGGGACCAGAAGACAGGGCGGCAGGAAGGTGGCCTGACAGAGGCAAGGCAGGGCAGGTGGCTCAGGGCAGAGGGAGGGGCCGGGCCACAGTGGGTGGGGAGCTGTGGGTGGTTGTGGGGGAAGAGCGGTTGGAGCCCATGAGCGACAGCTGTGCCCAAGTCCGCGGCCCAGCGTGGCAGGAGGGTTGGACAAGGCTGCGCGCACGACAGTTACAGGGAAACCTAACAGTGCACGAGACCGTCTTTTAAGGTAGCAAGTGTGATGCTCCTCACTCAGAGGAATAATGTGACTATTTATTACACAGGTGCCCGCCTCACAGAACTCAGCTTACACCCCCCAGAAGTCAGGCTGATGGGGCGTCATTCCAAAGCATCTCTGCACCTGCGTCCCTGCCGCATGCGTGTAAACACCAGTGTGCCGTCCCTCCGGGTCCCCTCTGTCCCTGACAGACACGTGGCTCGGCTCTGACAGCCTCTTCCAGCGGGGATGCATCTGAAAGGCCGACGGAGGCCGATGCTGTCGCAGCACACACTTCTGATTTGGGCCTGAACCCTAGGAAATAAAGACTCCCCGCTGACCTGGGGCGAGGTGGGTCTGCTCCCGGGAGGGCCCACGGGACACAGCACCTTCTGGGCGGGGTCTGCTCCTCGCTCGTGTGGCCGGGGCCCCGCTGGAGGGTGAGAGCAGGGACACCACTTTGAGACCCGGAGCCTGGAGACCCTGCTGCGCCTCCACGCCAGCATGGGGATGTGGCTGAGTCATCTCACTCCTGGAGATCCTGCGGACTGGGCCTCGCCCCCGGCTATGACCCCTGTCCCGGCGTCCAGGACCTGGCATCGCAGCACCCATCCGACGTTCTGGTGATGGGCGTCCTGCGTCACCGTCTCCCCCAAGACCGTCCGCTCCCGGAGAGAAGGCATTTTGCACCCATGTGCTCGGAGCCCCCAACACACATGGCACGAGTCAGCGAAGGGGGAATGGCCTGATGGGGCCACTATTTGGTTCCCACAGCTTTGCTTAGTAAAAATACCACAAACGTTAATGCAACAATATCATACATATATTTACACATATACGTTCACACATATATAAAAAGAACATGCTGTGCCAACCCGAAAATAAAATTAAATCAAGATGAGTGCATTTAATAGAGCAGAGAACCTCCCGGCGCGCCATGAAGGGTCTTTGTAAATGAGACTCGGGACTCAGCCAGCAGCGCAGCTCTGGACGGGTGCGGCTCCAGGGGCACTGAGGCCCCGGGTGAGCCTGCGGGGGCTCTGCTGGGTGGGAGATAAGGCGGAGGTGGCAGCGAGAGCCCTAGGCGTCCTCGCTCCTGGGCTCCACCGAGAACCAGGCCCTGTGCCCCAGCTCCATGACCAGCCCAGCGCCCAGAGAGGAGGCCGCGGAGACGAGCTCGTTCCTGTGCCCTGCTGACCAGCGGGCGGGCGGGGGGCCCAGCTCCTCCAACAGGGGCGCCATCTCTCGCAGACAGCATGGGGGATGGATATACAGCCACAGGGCCACGTAAGACAAGGCCACAGATGCTCAAGATGTCAGGGCGGGTGGGGCGTGGGGTGGCCTGCCTGTGTCCCCACAATTCCACCCTTCGCACCTGTACTGGACTGACTGGTGTCCCCCCAAACTTTGTCCATCCAGAACCTGGGAACGTGACCTTATTTGGAAATACGGTCTTTGCAAGGTGTGATAAAACCCCAAGGCCTGGTGGCCCCGGAGTGTCTGACTCAGCAGGTCTGGGACAGGGCCTGGGAACCTGCATTCCCGGCGCTCCCAGGTAATGCTGCTGGTGGTGCAGGGACCTCACCCTGAGCACCGCTGCCTGGAAGGTGGGAGACTAGATCCTGTGGCCTGAGCGCAGCCTGTTCCCCTCAGTGTCTGCCGATGTTCTGCATTCAGCCTCGTTCTGGGACGGCCCCACCTTCCGTCCCCTCTGCAGTCGGGCCAGACAGCGCAGTGAGCCAACTCGACAGCTTCCATAGCCTGGACGAGGGCAGGCCTGCCCCCCAGACCCAGCCCACAGTGGTCTGTCCGTCCGCGGAGAAGTGGACGTGTAATTCTGCTGGGGTCTGCAGCCTCACGGGCCCTCCCCACCCAGTTCAGACTTGATTTTCCCCCAGCCGCTGTTCCTTGTTTCTCCCCAACCAGAGCTCCTCCCCGAGGGCGGGCCTGCTGGGAACCGAAGGTCTCAATACTCTATCCTGGGTCCTCAGGACACGGTGTTGGGTACCCAGCTGTCACCAGTGACCAAGGGGCTCAGACGGGCCTGGGGATTCTCCAGGAGGTTCCCCTGCCCGTCCATCCGTGCACTTGTTGAGTACCTACTATGTGTGTGCTGGGGCCCCAGAGCCGACGGCAAGCGGGAGGGCAGACAGGAGGATGATAGGAGAGAAGATGGGGCACTGCCCGGGGTCCGCACGATGCCTGGTGGGAGACTTGTGTTGGGTCCCTGTCCTGGATGGGCTCACCCCTCACCAGCACTCCATCCGCCCCCTCCCGGCAGATGCCCTCGCCTGGGGTCAGTGGCACCAGTGGGCCCACTGTCTTCAGTCTTTCAGAGGGCTCCTTCTCACATCTGTGACAACCCAGAAGTAGGCGTGGTACTGTCACTCCTCTTGGACAAATGAGGAAACTGAGGCACAGATCTGGGCTTCCACATCCCTTGGGTGCTTCGGCCTAGTGGATGATCCAAGTTCTCTTCCAGCTCAGAAAAGTGCCAGGAACCGATGATAAAGTGACTGATCCAGAGGACAAGTGACTCAAGGTGTCGTCCTCCCCAGGCACCTGCTTTGGGAAGGGGTGAACAGCGTCCTCCAAAACTCACATCCCCTGTGAGCCTGTGAAGATGGCCTTATCTGGAAGCAGGTCTGTGAGGAGGAGATTAGTTCAGAGGAGGTCACACAGGATGGGGGCGGGCCCTGGATCCAGTGACTGGTGTCCTTCTGACAAGAAGGGTCACAGAGACACAGGGGAGACGCCGTGTGAGGACAGAGGCAGAGACTGGAGGGGCGCGGCCACAGCCCAGGGACACCTGGGGCCCCAGGAGCTGGAAGAGGCAGGAAGGACCCTACCCTTGCACCTCCAGAGGGAGCGTGGCCCTGCCACACCTGGATTTTGGACTTCCAGCCTCCAGACCTGGGAGAGCATAAACTTCCACTGTTTCAAGCCCCCAGCCTGTGGTCACTCCCCGTCCCCTCCCCAGCCCCTGCAGCCACCAGTGTGCTTCCCATCTCCGTGGATTTGCCTGTTCTGGACGTTTCACATTCACAGGATCAGACAGCACATGGCTTCTTGTGTCTGGCTTCTCTCCCCGAGGGTCACGTTTCTGAGGTTCATCCAGCTGTAGTGTGTGTTGCTGCTCCTCAGGGCTGAACAACCTTCCACAGCACGGATGTGCCCTTGCGGTCTGTCCACCATCTGTTGGTGGACGCCTGGCCACTCCCACATCTTGGCGATTGTGAAGTGTGCTGCGGTGGACACATGTGTCAGTGTCTGTGGGGATGTGCTGCGGGGAACATGAGTGTCAGTCTCTGTGCGGACGTGCTGCCATGAACACGCGTGTCAGTCTCTGTGCCGATGTGCTGCTGTGAACACGCGTGTCAGTCTCTGTGTGGTCTGTGTTTGCTCCCTCTCAGCCCCTTCTCCTCTTGTCGCTTCCTTCCCTTCCCAGCTCCTTCCCCTCCTCTCCATCTGGTCCTTCCCTCCTGCCCCATCCCGGCCTTCTCACTTCCTCCTCCTTTTCCTTCCGCCCCTCCCCTCGCGAGCACAGTGTGGCTCTCTCAGCTGAGGGGTGGCGGCTCTGGCCCAGTTGCGTGGTGGCTTTGGGTATCAGGGGGTCCGCTTGCTGTAGCCCGGCCTTCCACACTGTGGGCTGGACCCCTAAAGGCTGGCTGGGGCTGGGGGTAAGGATTGTTCCTGCCAGCTGGTTCCCTCATCATTACCAGGCAGTGAGACAGCCAGTGGGGGAGACAACACAGATGCCTGGGTGAGGCCTTGCAGATTCGGACGCAGCAGGAGTGTCAGGGAGGGAAGGCAGGACCAGCCTGCAGCCTCATCCTCTGAGAGTCCAAAATCCAGGTGTTGCAGGGCCAGGCTCCCTCCAGAGGCTCCAGGGGAGGGTCCTTCCTGCCTCTGCTAGTTCCTGGTGGCCTCAGGCATCCCTGGGTTTGTGGCCACAGCCCTCTAAGCCTCAGTCTTCTCTGAGTCTTCTCCCTGAGCGTCTGTCTCCTCTTCTGTCTCATGAGGGAACCAGTCACTGGAATCAGGGCCTTATCCAGGATGCTCGCACCTTCCGATCCTTCACTCAGCCACATCTGCAAAGACCCCTTTCCAAGCAAGGTTGTCTTCACAGGTTCCTTTTGGGAGCCACCCTGCAGCCCACTACAGGGGGATGCCAGGCTTGCTGCTGCCCAGCTGGGGGAGCTGGAGCAGGAGGCAGGGCCGGGGAAGGACCACAGACGGCCGGTGCCTCCGTTGCTCCTGCAGCCCCACGCCCGACCTGCCCCGCTGCAGAATACTCTCATTCCCACTGCTGGTTTGCAAGGCCGTCTCCTCTTTGCAGGAAGGCAGTGCCAGACCTGTTTTCGTCCCCTCCGCCCTGCATGGGGCCCGCAGGAGGATGGGTGTCTTTAGGGCCAAATAAAGAAGCATAGGTCCCTGGAAGAAAAGCGGACAGATCAGAGCCAGAATTTTGGGGAAAACAAGTGTGGGGATCTCATTTCACATTATTTCACTGTAGCCCACGCTGGTGCATTCGTCCCTTGTTCCTGCACGATGAAATACTTGCAGAGGAGCTGCCTTCCAGCCTGAGTCGTGTGTCTCAATACCCGATCAGTGAAAGGAAATGCAACCAGGCCAATCACGGATTGAGGGCAAACACACCGCTGGCTTTACAGAAAGGCACAGTCCGCTCGGCTCCCACTGACAAGGCTGAACACCAGCCTTCAGCTTCGGGCCTGGGCGGGAGCAACAAAAGCCACACTGAGGACCCTTCCTGGCAGAGGCCGCCCTCGCAACTGTCCTGTTTACCTCCTCCCTGCAGACACCCGCCCCAGGTCTGACCATCCCCCTCCTGCGTGCTCACGCACCTGACTCTCCATTCAACCCCTAGGACCGCAGGCGGTCAGTACGGTACCCATCTGGCAGTTGAGGAAACCTGAGGCCAGAGAGGTTGAGTGACTTGCCTAGGGTCCCCAGGAAGTGGTGGCAGAGCCCAGCGCACTGGGCAGGCCGAGGGATGACACACAGACGTCTGCATTTTAAGGAGCAGCCTGACATCGTTCCACAGAAACAAGGGTCCCAGTGCCTCTGTGTGGACCCGTTGACCAGCTTGCTACACTCCCCTGATTCAGGATCTCGCTCCCATCCCACCCCACACCTGTGTCTCCAAGTCCACACCTTGTCAGCCATGGAGGAGGGCAGAGACACAGCAGGAAGTGAGTGCTCTGTGGGATGGAGGCTTTTTCGCTTGGAGAGGTGCCGAGCAGAGCTCACTGGCTGAAGGGGGTGCTGACGACACAGCGCAGGAGCGGGGCTTCATGAGCGAGCTCGGTGGGGGTCCGATCTCCACACCACACGTTTCACAGATGGAAAAAGCAAGGCCCATGGAAATGAAGGGACACACCCAGCATCACACCCGGGGTAAGCGGGGTCGGGGTCTCAGACCCAGGGCTCTCGGCCCCCCGTGACGAAGTGGATTCTCTGGTAGCCGCCAAGAGGCAGGTGGACTTTTCTTCCTGCCTTAAAAAGGTGTTTTTTTCGGGGCCAGCCCAGTGGTGCAGCGGTTAAGTTCGCACGTTCCGCTTTGGCGGCCTGGGGTTCGCCAGTTCGGATCCCAGGTGCAGACATGGCACCACTTGGCAAGCCATGCTGTGGTAGGCGTCCCACGTATAAAGTAGAGAAAGATGGGCACGGACGTTAGCTCAGGGCCAGTCTTCCTCAGCAAAACAAAAAACACGAAAAAAAAAAACGAGGAGGATTGGCAGCAGATGTTAGCTCAGGGCTAATCATCCTCAAAAAAAGAGTGTTTTTTCTTTCTCAGTCCTGGGATGATCTTGAGCAACACAAAGGACATATGGATGTGTTATGGCTGAATTATCTTCCCCCAAAATAGGCACGCTGGAGTTGTTCTAACTCCTGGTACCTGTGAATGTGACCTTATTTGGAAGGAGGGCCTTTTCAGTTTCAGTTTTAAGTTAGAAAGAGGTCATTTGGGTGGCCTTGATCCACTATGACCGGTGTAATTATAAGAAGAGACCAGGACACAGACACACAGGGAGGGACGACCATGTGGGTACACGGGGAGAAGACGGCATCTACCCGCCAAGGAGGGAGGCCTCTGGAGAAACCCACCTGCCGACACCTGGATCCAGGACTTCCAGCCTCCAGGACTGGGAGATGGTGAGCTCGGTTTAAGGGCGCGGCCGCCCACACCGACCGGGACAGCATCAGTTGTTCACACAAACGTCCTGCTCTTCCTTGCAGCCTCTCCTCCTCGCTGACCATTGCTATTCCTGGAGTCACACGAGGCCTTTGGTTCGAGCCCGTCCCATTGAGCTGGCGGCTCCGGAAGCCAGACTCAACTGAATTCCAAGGCGAAGAAAGAAAACCTCTCCCCACGGCCGCCAAAGCCCGCCGGGCCTCCCGCGTGGGACGGGACCACCCCCCTGCCCAGAGCGGGGTGCTGGGCTCCTGCTGCACCATCGCTGAGAACAACCCCACCCCCTGGAGGGTGGGACTGCCTGGCACACGACCCAGCCCTGGGGGCCAGGCCGCTGTTGTACCGGTGACACCGGCCCCCCTCCCCCAGGACTCCAGCCATCTCTTCCCGATTTAGGATTCCCCAAGCCCTGCAGCCCGGCCTCAGGCGCAGAGAGCTCAGCCTACAAGTTGGAATGAGCGTTTTGTTCCTGTTTCACAGACAGGAAACTGAGGCCCGGAGAAGGTGGAAGCCCGCCTCCAAACCCGGATCTGCCGACGCCTGGCCTTTTGGGCACGTCTGCCCACGAGGTGCTGCACGGTGCCTTGGGGCTCCCGTCTCCTCAGGGCCCAAAGCCGCAGCTCTTGGGGCCCCTTGAGCGACG
Organism: Equus asinus; assembly: GCF_041296235.1. Taxonomy (NCBI): domain Eukaryota; kingdom Metazoa; phylum Chordata; class Mammalia; order Perissodactyla; family Equidae; genus Equus; species Equus asinus. The sequence goes on along the minus strand of NC_091817.1, from coordinate 49,171,905 downwards.
CGCAGGTGGACCCTACCAGGCGGGGTCGGCTGGTGCAGGGGCACTCGGATGCTCCAGGGAGCCGGTGGCCTCGGTGACGACGGTGTGCACTGGACTGTGTTCGGGGAGAGCAGCCACAGCCTGGCTCCTCTCGGGGAGCCCCGACCGCAGCACCCCTGGGAGCTGGTCAGAACGCAGGTGCTCAGGCCCGACCTGCAGACCCCAAACCTGCCTCTCAAGGTGGGCTGCGCGTGCTTGTCAGAGTGCCAGGAGCCCGGCCGCCGGCACAGGAGAGTACACGGCTCCTGCTCCCTGTCCCCACACTCTGCCCCGGCCACCGCCCCCCATGGGTTCCAGGGCCACAGGATGGAGGGAGGTCACCCTGACAGTCCTCCAGAGTCCCCGGGAACCTGCTCAGGCACAGAGAGGTCAAGGGACTCGCCCCAGAGAAACCCAGCTCAGAAAAGGCTGGGCTGAGACCCGGCCACACTGCCCCCAAGTCAGGGTGCAGCCCATCATGGTTTGGGGTGCCAGGAAGGTGGGGGCTCCCTGAGAGGAGGCCAGAGACCTGCTAAGAGAGCTCCGGACTTGCAATTACAGGCCTGGGCTCGAGGCCCGCCCCAGCCCTTTCCCTGAGGACAGACCTGGCTGGTCACCAGGACCCCGGAGGCCTTAGTTTTCCCGCCTGTAAAAGAGGGGCCATCTCGAGGATTAACTGAGCCGGCACAGGCCACGCTCCCAGCACGCAGCAAACTATGTTCTTGCTGCCCTGGATGGCAGCCCTCGCCCAGCGGTGGGGTGGGCGCTGCCACTGCCCGAGCTGGCCCTGCTCCCTCCCTAGGATGTGGCTGCTCCTCCCCAGGGCTTTCTCTGCTGCCCTCCCGGGACTCACAGGGTTTCCCCCAGGCTCCCTGAGCTGAGAGGCAGCAGACCGCTGGCAGGACAAATGGAGCTCCGGGCATGGCCTGCAGCCACAGCCCCCATGCAGTCCTCCAGCCCTCCCAAGAGGGTCAGGCCCACCCAAGGCTGGCAGGGAGGGGGCATTAGATGGAGGTTTTTTTTTTTTTTGAGGAAGATTAGCCCTGAGCTAAAATCTGCTGCCAATCCTCCTCTTTTTGCAGAGGAAGACTGGCCCTGACCTAACATCGGTGCCCATCTTCCTCTACTTTACACGTGGGACGCCTAGCACAGCATGGCCTTCTGAGCGGTGCCATGTCCATACCCGGGATCTGAACCAGCGAACCCTGGGCCGCTGAAACGGAATGTGTGCACTTAACCACTGCACCACTGGGCCAGCCCGTGGACAGAGCTTTCCTGGTCAGAGCAGGTGGAGGGGCCCTGAGGTCAAGGCTCTGGCCATCCTGGGGGGCAGTCCTGGGGCCCTGTCCCCTCATTTGCAAATGGAACGTCCCTTCTTGGCACAGCACCAAGGCGGCTTCATCTCAGGAACCAAATGGGCAGGGAAGCCTTGGAAACAGATCAATATCCTGGCCACAGGCAGCTGCCACACCTGCTCCTAGGCAGACATCACAAATCAATCACCGCATTCTTTCCAAGGGCTTCTGGCCACAGCCTGGGAACCCTCTGTATTTTGGCTGCCCTCACGAGCCAATAAGGATGGGCTGACAAGCTGTGAGTTGGGCCCCTTCCCTGGCTGGGCTGCTGCTCATTTCTGCGTCAGCTGAAGCTCGTGGGGAATCTTGGGCAAGTCTGATCTCCATAAAAATGCCATGCACAGTGCGGACACCCATCCAAAGGGAGTGCTAGCTCGCCCTGTGCCTGACCCCAACCAGGGTGGGACACACCTGCTGGAGGTGGTCAAGGGCTCACTTGTGCCACCACAGCAAGGTCCCCAGACCCCGCAGTATCAGTATCAGCTGGAGGCATCACAGAAATGCAGATTCTCAGGCCCGCCCAGCCCTGCTGGCCTCCAGAGGACCCTAACGCACAGGCAAGGCCAGGTGGCACTGCACCTCAGCCCTGACGAGGCTACAAGCTGGGGGCACCGGAGGAGCCAGGGTCTGTGAGCCTGGAAGCTTATAAGGCCTGGGGGTTTCTCTGAGAGAAAGAATACAAAACGCCCCCGTGGGACTGCTGTCAGGGCCCTGACGAGGAAGCGATGAAGCGCCATTAGTTCCCGGGATCTGCCTCTGGGGACCGTGGGTGCGAGTAGGGAGAGGCGTGTGGAGGAGGTAGGTCCGGCCTGGGGACACGTGGGGGACGCTCGGGCATGGGCCACAAGGCTAGAACAGCACGTGCGAGTGGAGATGAGCCATCAGGATAAGTCAGTCCTGGAGCCGACTGAGTCACATCATCCGAAAACAAAATCCTCCTGGGGAGGCCCCTCCCAGCCCAGGAAGAAGAGGTGGAGACGCTGGAGCTAAGAACCGCCTTCCCAGGCCCCGGCCCCATGTCCCTCCCCGGGAGGCCCGGTGCTCTGTCCAGGCCGGGGCTGCCAACACACTAGCCTCTGGCGAGACATTCGTGTGGCTCTGGGCCAACTCCGAGAGCTACTCCCGTCCCAGGCCCCAGAATGTGCACCCCATGGGGAATCATGCTTCCCTGGGGCGTCCTGCCGCTGCGTCCCACCCGAGGGCTGACAAGGGGCCGTCTCTGCCAGCCATTAGGCCCTGCAGTGGGCAGCAGTGAGCCGGCCATGAAGACCCATCAGACAGAGAGGCTGAGGATCTCAGCAGAGTCGCCCACTCATGGCCAGGCTTTCTCCCCTCCATCGTCCTCCAGAGTCACCAGTCAGGGACCTGACACACCCGGGGCCATGCATGCGAGTCCACCACATCTCTCTCCGCCAACAGCTGGTCATCGGGGAATGCCAGCATCCGCCCTCAGGCCATGCTGGTCACCCCACCGCCCACGGAGGGCCCATCCGCCACACTCTCACGGTGACGGTGCAACATGCCCAGCTGCGGGTGATGGGCAGAGACACCGAGACCAGACACAGGAAAGGCCACTGTTCTAGGTCACTCACGCAGTGACTTTCCCTGAGTGGCACCGCTGTGTCCCCTGTGCAGCGCTGGGGACACGGGAGGGAGACAGACCTAACACCTGCCCCTAGGAGGCTTGGAGGGCGTGATGGGCATTAACTAACCACAACGCCACTGGTTATAACCATAAAGAGAGATATAGAGAAGAGAGGTGCCAACAGTGTGTCCCAGGCGCTTGCTCCCGCTCCGGGGGGCTTACTGGAGGAGGTGACAGTGAGCTGGGATTTGAAGGACAAGCAGGAGAGTGGGGTGCTAGATGGGGCATGTGGAGGTCCTGGGTGCGAATGGGGGGCACAGTGCACCCAAAGGCCCAAGCAGAGAAGGGGGCTGGGGCAGCAGCCGGATCATAGAGGTCTCGTTCCTCCTGAGACCAGCAAGGGGGCTCTGAAGGGCCGAGGGCAGGGCGGGACCAGCTCCGAGGGGCATGTTGAGAGGAGCCCTCAGCTGGGCGGGAGGATGGACAGGGTAGAGGGGAGGCGGGCGGCTCACTGGATAGTGGGCACTGGAGAGCTGACCACCAGCCAGGCCCACAGGTGGCCGCCACGCCGTCACAGCACAGTGACACCTAAACAGCCACACCTGAGCCGATCCACGAGTGAGGCGGGGCATTGGTGGGATTTCAAAATATTGCTCAAGTCAAAAAGAACCAAACAGAGCCCAATAGTATACAACGAAAGTGACGTCACTCATTGCAATTACCATAACGAGGTTTCTAGCGGAGCCAGGGATGGGGAGAAGGGGGTTTCTGCAGAGCCCCATCCCACCCGTGTTCCTGGGAGGCGTACTTCATCCGGTCAGACTCAGTTTGAGCGTCACAGACGAGCAGGTCAGAGATGGGAGCAGCCCGGAAAGTCGGAGAACATTCTAGATCAAACCACGACAGCCGGCCTCTCTTCCTCCTGCCACATCTTCCCTACCCCCATTTTTTCCCTATTAAAAAACTTCATAGAGAAAGAAAAACCCAAAGTAACGTGGGAAGTGGTGCCTGGGGCACCAGCAGGTCCAGCAAGGCTGATCCACAGGGTGGCAGGAACAGGTGCCGTCAGGAGCCGCCTCACTCGAGACATCCAGCGCGGCCTCCGCACAGCAGCCAGAGAGGGGCACAGACCCCAGGGCCCTGGACTGTGGCCAGGGCTGGGGCCAGGGACTGGAGGTCAGGAGCCGCCTTTGCCTGACACCAAGACCCCGCCAGGGGACGCCTGGGGTTTGCAGGAGTGTCCAGGGGCTGCAGTAACAAGTGACCACAGACTGGGGCTGAATTTCACTGTTTCGTAGGTTCAAGGTTCACACTCCCCCTGCAGGCTCCGGGGAGGGTCTGGTCCTTGCCTCTCCCAGCTGCAGCGTGGCCGGCAATCCTGGCCATCTCGTCTTGGGGCGTCACACTCCAGCTCTGCCTGTCTTCCCATGGCCCTTTCCCTGCGTCTCTCCCCTTTTGTCTCTCACAAAGACCCCGTCTCTGGATTTAGGGCCTACCCCAATCCAGGATGACCTCATGTCAAGATCCTCACCTTATCTACCTCTGCCAAGACCCTTATTCCAAATAAGGGCCCAATCCAAGGTTCAAGTTGGACATATCTTTTGGGCTCCACCATTCAACCTACTATGGGGTATTAATGCTCCATTTCTCTGTGATC